>NC_133785.1:23835093-23993617 GCF_003597395.2 Chelonoidis abingdonii
CCCTTCCTTAGAATTGCAAACTCTATGATTTCATGATCACTTTCACCCAATTTTCCTTCTACTTTCAAATTCTCAACGAGTTCCTCCCTATTTGTTAAAATCAAGTCTAGAACAGCTTCCCCCCTAGTAGCTTTTTCAACCTTCTGGAATAAAAAGTTGTCTGCAATGCCGTCCAGAAACTTTTTGGATAGTCTGTACCCCGCGGTGTTATTTTCCCAACATATATCTGGATAGTTGAAGTGCCCCATCACCACCAAATTATACTTTATTTTGGCTAGCACTACAAATATATAGTGCTAGACAAAACAATAAGCCATCTGTATGCATTTTTCTGCCTCAGTTTTCTGACCATGCTTCAGTGTTCTTTGAGTTTAGGTCAGAGTCTATTAAGGAGACTAAAATCCTACATGCGGCTTCTCCCCTGAATCATGCTAGGTGTGTCTCTCCTCTGCAGCCAGTTTCCTTCTACCTAGGCTAGTCCTGCAGATAAGAAGGATCCCTCTGTTCCTCTCTCTCTCTTGTGCTCACGCGTTCTTTGTCTCTGAGAGTCCCTCTGTGTTTCCTCTGAGTCTCTCAGCCTCAGTGAGTTTAAGACTCAGCATTAATACCTGACCTGTTTGTTTTCCTGTTTGAGGATTTTCTACTCTCCAAACCAGTCCCCAGCAGATAAAACTGGTTTCACCTAGTATTTGGCCATTCGGTTGTCCTAAGGTGTTCGTTTCTGAACGGAAGCCTTCAAGGTTCAATGACCTTCCATTGTCTCTTGTTTGAGAGATACATAACACAGCCCTGACAATAAATTGTAGATTCCACATACACTGAGACATTCAGTGATATGGCAATTTAATAAAACCATCTAGAATCCATTAGTTGTACATAGACAGATTCCCCATACTGTCTCACCATGTAAACAGGCTTTTCATAGTGGTAGGGAAAATAGAATAAAATCCTCCCCTCCATTTTAGACCCTATGCAAGGGCATCCATGCTATTGATCTGTAACTGCTGCTTAAGTCTGAGCACTGTAGTTGTATCTGTAGCCTGCTGTATGCCCATTTCACTCCCCAGTGCTGTATTTGTGACTAGTGGATTGATACAATTCATGCACCCAATGGCCATGTCCATTCATGCCCTATCAATGCCCCATCTCTCCCACAACCCCTTTACCGTAGTATCTGAGTGCCTTATGTGTAAAATCAATAGTAATAGTGAAGTCTTTTGTGGGCTTCATGGAGCTGCTGGCTCTTTTCACTTTTTTAGGGAAAATAATCTGATTTGAGGGTGTGTTTTGTTTTTCTTTTTTTTAAGGAAAAAGCAACAGAAAAACACAAACAAATCTGAAAGTGAAAACAAAACTATGATGTGGCCTGGTGGGACCCACACCTACTACAAACGCATCACTGTTTACAGGAGTCCCAGCACTTCATGTTATACTATCCATGTACTTTCTTACACCAATAAGGTTGTAGACATTGAAAGTTATCAGTGGCTAGGAAAGGGAATGATGCATACACTGCATGCTTTGTTGAGTAGTAGCCTTTGCCACAGATCTGCAGAGTTCCAGAGGGGCTCAGATCATACCAGTTCTCAATCAGAAGCAAAATGTATGCTAATCGAATCATGACAGTGGAGCCATTGGTTAAACAAAAGCTGGCAGGAGCCATCCTTTGCATGGTACAGGTGTGCCCTTTAATAAGAAGCCCAGGTCAACTTTACTCACTCAGTATTGTTATTATTTAACGTGCTCTGAAATTAGAACTGTGAGCTTTTTGATAAATGGATTGCCAGGTGTCTAATTTCACTTCAACATTTGCAGCAGCAAA
This sequence comes from Chelonoidis abingdonii, assembly GCF_003597395.2. Taxonomy (NCBI): domain Eukaryota; kingdom Metazoa; phylum Chordata; order Testudines; family Testudinidae; genus Chelonoidis; species Chelonoidis abingdonii. Next base: position 23,836,916 of record NC_133785.1, read on the forward strand.
GAAGTCACTGCAGCTTCTTACAGTAATAATAACTCAGAGCAGCAAGGACCCCAAATTTGAATCAGTTCCAAATGTTTCAGATTTGCTCACGGCGTGGCTTAACTGAAGTTATTTCAGCTACAGTTCCCATCACATAATTGTAATTGAGTCCCTGGCCTGCGGGCCTGTGTGAGCAGTTGGAGGGCACAATATGGACTTGAATGTTCTAATCCATCACTCTTGTCAGATTAGTGGATGAGATGTTGAGGCCACTTCTATGGATACTGACTTTTCTAATGACTATTCTATGTATGTTGGGCATGGTGGCACATGCCTGTAATCCCAGCTGCTTGGGAGGCTGAGGCTGGTGGATTGCTCAGGGCTTCTGATCTGCAGTGTGCTATGCTGATTGGGTGTCTGGTGCCATTGACAGCTTGGCTAGCTGGTGGCTGAAGCACTGGCTAGAAGAACACAGCTGACATGTTGTGATGGGCAATCTCTCTGTGAAGGCTGATGGACTAATCGATCAAGGTGATTTGGTGTATACCCATCCATTTTAAGGTGGAAATTGTGGAGTTTAAAATGGAGAATTACTATCCCCTGGGGCACAACTGCAATGGATTTGGCCCAAGTGGTGAAAGTCATAAATGCCTGCTGTGAAAGGAATGATATTACCCATTTTATGTATGTGGGTGGGTGAAAATATAATCACTATTATGCAGAGAGCCTGTTGAAAGCCTTCCATGCGACATAAGCACATCTTTGGAAGACCTTGCACGAGCCTTCCTCACTCTATGTCAATGCCCTTTCTCAAATGAATATGTTATGCAGACTAAAACAATAAGAGAAATGGCTATTCATTCAGCTATATGATCAGTGAACTTATTTGCCCTGCTCCTGTGTCTGAACTATTCATTTATTTTCTTCTTAAAAGGCTAAAAGTGGTCAGGGGCTACAAGGTAAGTGATCTAGAAGATTTGGGGTAGCTGCAGGATTTTTGCAGTCCAGGCCTATGGTGTATCAGGTTAATTTACTTCAACAGAGGAGGAAAAGAGTATATAGGTACCAACTCTCTGTCTCTCTCTGTATTGCCCTAAAGACCAGTGAGCGGAATCAGTGGTTTGGAGGTGTGCTGATTATTGCATGTTTCCATCAGGAGAGTTAGAGGATAAAAATGACAAACTACAAAGGTCCTGACCCAAAGCCCATTGAAGTCGGTGGGAATATTTCCACTCACTTTAGTGGGCTTTGGATCAAACCCAAAGAGAGGAAAAGGGGGTGGGGAAGTGGGAATTGTATGAAGAGATGGTGGGTTTCTTATCTCAAATGCCCAGGAGGCCCCAAAGGCAGAAATAATCATAATAAAACCCATAAGATCATTCATTATTATTACTTACTGTTATCAGATAGTTGTATGCACTTTGTTTTAAAATCATAGTGCAATAATCTGCTTTACTGATCAGAAGAAGCATGGCAAAAAAAAATACTAAGAAAGGGAAGTTAGAAATTGTCCCATTCTCAGTCAAAATAACCATTTTTAGTCTTATTAGGCATTATATTATAAACATTATAGAATGCTGCTGCTGTGATTTCATTGCATGGTGACAAACATTAAAGAACATTTTTTCAGCAGAGAAAAGGAGCTTGAAGTTAACTATCATAATATTCACATCATGGGGGGAGGGGATAGTTCAGTGGTTTGAGCATGGGCCTCCTAAACACAGGGTTGTGAGCTCAATCCTTGAGGGGGCGACCTAGGGATCTGGGGCAAAATCAGTACTTGGTCCTGCTAGTGAAGGCAGGGTGCTGGACTCCATAACCCTTTGGGGTCCCTTCCACCTCTGTGAGATAGGTGTATCTCTATATATATTACCAAGAGGAATTTTTAATTAAACAAAACTGAGCTAATCACTAAGAAAGAAGATGGAGCCAAGAGCAAATTGTCATATAAGGAGGAGGTTACAAAAGTGAGCTAAGCCAATCTAAAAATTACACTGTGATCAAAGTGAGAAAAATAGAATGTTTGGTTTTGAGAGTTGGATTTACTTGAAGTAGCAGGAACTAGGCTCAATTCTCAATTGCATAATGGCTAAGGAATGTGTGTCTGGCCAAGGGTGGGTCTAAGTCACATTGGGGCTGCATAGATGCTGGCACAAGTTAGCCTGAACATCTTGAACTGCTCTCCTAAGTACCATTGTGCTGCTGAGGATCACTGAGATGCAGTACGCTCCATCCTGGCCTCACTCCAACCCAACAGCCCCTATCATCCCTTCAACATGGTCCCCAACACCCTGCATCACATGAGTTCATCCAGTGCAAACTTAAGGGCCCTGAGTCCCTCTCATAGGATTATCTGCAGCTTGAGGTCTTCAGACCACAATTTGAGGACTTCAATAACTCAGACATAGGTTAGGGGTTTGTTATTGAAGTGGATGGGTGAGATTCTGTGGCTTGCATTGTGCAGGTGGTCAGACTAGATGATCATAATGGTCCCTTCTGACCTTAAAGTCTATGAGTCTGTAATACCTGTCTGTAATGCTGTACAGTTCCAAAGGCCCTGTGAAGACCACATAGAGTGGCACTTATTATATATGGAGATATATCTATCTCATAGAACTGGAAAGGACCCCAAAAGGGCATGGAGTCTAGCCCCCTGCCTTCACTAGCAAGACCAAGTACTGATTTTGCCCCAGATGGCCCCCTCAAGGATTGAGCTCATAATGCTGTGTTTAGCAGGCTAATGCCCAAACCACTGAGCTATCCCTCCCCTTCCACCTCAAGCCTAGAAGGAAAGTGGATGACCTGAAGAAGTAGCACCTAATTGCTCTAACCACCATTATTTTAAGCTGCTTGAGAGACCTATTGTTACCTCAGAAGTTGTTAGGGATCTGACTGAGCCACAGTGCTGAGGGTCAAGTGATGAGACTAAGGATGCCTTTGAAGCAGGACAGAAGGTCAGCACTGTTTTTTATGTTTTGTTTTGTTTGTTTTTGTTCACCATTCATGAGCATATGACACAGTTTGGCAGCATGGACTAGTCCTAAAATTGTATTCCATGGTCCCAGACAAGAAACATTTAGCATTTCTTATGCCTATGATTTCTAGCAGATCAGCAATCATCAAATGTGGAGATGGTTCAAGTCTCCCGTGTCATATGAACAACACATTTTCCTGGGGATCGTCACTCACTCCAAAGCTCTTTAAAATATATACAGCTAACTTACCACTCAGCTCAGCAACTAAATTTGTGTATGCTGATGTGATCTGCCTGGCTATAGCCAGAAGGAGCTTTAAGGAGCTGACATCCCACCTGTCATCTGACCTTGCCTAAGTACCCTTGAAGTGTTGACTTAAACTAAACTCACTAAAGACAGTGTGATCTTGTTTCCACCTCATGAGCCAGTTAACTCATTGACAGCTGCAATTCCTTCTGAAGAGCCAGCCAATCATGTTGGAACAGTTGCCCTACTTATTTGGGAATAAAGCTTGACCACTCTCTGTCCTTTTGACAACATGTCAAAAAGACTTGCTAAAATCCAGTCAAGAATTGAACTCCTCTACAAGGTTGTTGGTAGCTTATGTGGTGCTAGCGCTGCAACCCTATGGACATCTACCAATGCCCTAACTATTGCATTTGCCAATTACAATGTGGCAGCAAGGGGCTCAGTTCGACACTGTGACAAGTTGGACTCACTGAACATCTCTGTCCTTTGTGTCACTACTGGACAACTCTAGTCTCCAACCTTCTGATCCTGGCTGGCATCGGTTCCCTGGCCATTAGGAATGACGGCAGTACCCTGGCCACATCAATGGGCACAGCCAACTATCAAGACAGTTTATTTCACAATTTCATATCAAAGCCACATCAAAAACTCTGGAAAAAGTCGAGACACACCTTTTCTGAAATAGTTGAGTCTCCCTGACAGTACAACAGACATGACCTTTCTAAGGAACAGCAGCAAAGTGGGACTATATTTTGGATTGATGGTACATTTCTTGGCAGATAGACAACTCAGATATGCTCCCCTAGTCACATGCCCTTAAGAACAACCATATGAAATGAACGATTCTTCTTCACAGGAATAGGGTACATTGTGGTCACAAGCCACATAACTTACATCTTTACTATTGAGGCTTCTTGAGGTCCCCATCCTGTCCCTGTGGAGCTCAAGAACAAACAACATGCCATCTGGTTATGGACTGTCTCTTTATCAACTTGATGGTGGATGTCTGCAGATGACACTGCCGTGTTAGGTTGCCTACATCACTTACACAACAACTAATTCACTGTTTGTGCAATCACAAGCTATACACTAGAAGACTTTCTGCACTGAGGATGGGGTGGAACAAAGAGGCCCATGTAGAACCATTTTACCAATCTCATGCCAGGCAAGGATTTCTCACCAATGGTGGAATCCTCATTAACCTTTGAGTTCGCTTTACACTGCTTCAGAGGCACATTATTGACTTAATGAAGGGCAGGATTTGTCCTTCTGGGTAAATATTTCCTACTGTAGTCTCAAGAATATTTCAAGAAACACTCACAAGATGGCAAGTATTCCATTTTAAAGCCATGTTGCATCTTGTCAACTTTGTAAAATACAGTTCCTTATATTTAAATGTATAGGCAGCTTTTCACAATGATATATGGACATATTCTGCCTCCATGTATGCCATGTGTCTCTTGTTGGAATGTATCATGGAAGGACAGAGGAAAGAATTTGGTGGTCTGTACAATCTTCTGAATGTTAAACCTGAACCACCATGGATGGATATTTAACCATATTTAACACAGAGTAAGGACTTCTGAAGCTCCCTCATCACTGGTATCATAAGATTGTGTGATATATATTAAATGTAGATATAGGGAAAGTCCCCTATTTAAAGTTCACACTGAGTGGAATTCTTTGGAATGAAATGACAATTTATACTTTAAGCAGTGTTGTTGTAGCCATGTCGGTCCCAGAATGCTAGAGACACAAGGCAAGTGAGGTAATATCTTTTATTGGACCAACTTCTGTTGGTGAGAAAGAAAAGCTCGAAAGCTTGTCTCTTTCACCAACAGCAGTTGGTCCAATAAAATATACACACCTTGTATCTCTAATTTACGCTTTGTCATTTAAATGTTCCTTTAATTTTTGGTGCAAGCACTGGACTAAAATTGGGCTTCATCAGTCATAGTCATAGGAAGTATGCTGACATCCATGGTGAAACATACAGTTGATTGAAGGTCTTGATTAAAAACGCATCTGTCTTTTAGGAAAGTAACAGCTATATCTGCAAATCACTCTGTTGACCCAAGAGCCTTGTGTATAAGCTTTTCCACTGTGGCAACAGAAGGTCCAAAATGCAGCAGAACCACGTGTGTAGCAGTGAGCTGCAGGGGCAGATTTCAAAGAGTCTAAGACATTTATGAGAATGAGTCCTATTCACTTTCTGTGGGGTTTTTTTCTCAAATTTCTTACAGCCCTTTGGAAAACCTCCCCTGTAGATGCTACCCATGAGTATTTAGATTTCTCTGTGCATCAACTGTCTCCATGGGATTAAGAGTACCTCTGCAGATCCACTGGTTACAAAGTCTACATAGCTGAGAGTATGGGACCCCACTAGCTATGGCCTCTTTCTGTCCAGCTGCTCTCTCTCCGTTCTAGTGTTGTTGTTATAGGTATGGCGGTAGTGCCTCGAGGCTCCATTGTACAAGGCACTGTACAAACAGAGAGTGAGACACTCCCTGCCCCAAAGATCTTACAGTTTAAATACCTAAGACTAACAAAAGGTGGGAGAAAGGGTGTATTTGCCCCATTTTATAACTTATAACTGGGGCACAGAGGTAGCCAGAGATTAAGTGATTTGCCTGTAGTCACAGAAGAATACAATAGCACTGCTAGAGCCTACATTTCTGGAGTCCCAATCCAGTGCCTTGACCATAAGACCATGTTCCTCTTGGGAGATTAGCACAGAGGATTTCACCACTCCAAACCCTGTATTGTTTCTTTGCACATACTTGGTAGAGATCATTAAATGCATACACCAGGTAAATTCCTGCAGATCATTAAATGCAACAGTTATGAACTGTGAATGGATAAGTGAAGACAATATTTACTAAGAAACAAATATTTCATTTATGTTTTAAAAAACCCTACACTATAGTTCTATATGATTTGACAACTAAAATATGCATCTGAGTATCTGAATGATAAATTGTCATTCCTTGTAATCACGTATTGAAGGACAAACCTTATTTTCAATTAATCTGCACATTATATTTCAATAGTACCTGTAGATCATTAGTGAAGTGACATGCTGTGGGGGTGGGGGAAATCAAATGACAATGTAGGCTGACATTAACCAAATGCCAGAATTTCTGATGGAAGCATCAAAATTAATCTGAAAATGTTACACCAGTTTTAGTCATTTTCCTAAGACACTGAAAATACAAGAGGCAGTCTGATGACATTTTGATTATAATCTCAACTGGCAAAGACCTTTCAGAACTTCCTGTCTCCTCTCAGACAATTAAAACCTGCTGTCACCTTGTTCTTTATTGCATTTCTCCAGGTCCTGCCTGGTCTGTTAAGTTCCTCATGTTATTGATCCATCCTCAAGACAGGGTCCTTTTGAGCAAACTGCTATTTTACACGTCAATATTGCTAAGAGGAGCAAATGGCTCTTTCATTTCATATATAAGGAAGACGAGAAAAATACACAGGGATCAACTGAAATCAGCACTATATGATTTATCAAGTCACTCCTTGTTCTTGAACAAGAAAAACACAGTGATCCAAAGCCCTGACTCAGCAGGGTGAGGAAGGAAGGAAGGAGGTGACTTAAATTGACAGTGCGCTCTCTCTCTCTCACACACACACACACACACACACACACACAGCCAGCTCTAACTTTTTTGCCACCCCAGAAAAAAAAGTGCCGCCCCGCCGTAACTCCCCCCGCCAAAGCGCCGCCCCGCCAATTCCACCCAAGCATCGCCCAAGCCCCCCGTCCCCCTCCAGATGCGGCGCCGCCCAAGCCCCCCCCTTCGAGCGCCACGCCACCGAAATACCCCCCTCTTGAGCACTGCCCGGCTGAAACAAAAACAAACAAACTAACAAAACCTCCAGCACCACCCCGCCAAACCAAAACCAAACCAAACCAAAAACCCGAGTGCCGCCCCACCCCAAGGTGCCGCCCCAAGCATGTGCTTGGTCGGCTGGTGCCTGAAGCCGGCCCTGCACACACACCCAAAGACTGGCTCTCAGACCCACATACACTCTGCTTCTCACGAGTCACAGTCCTCCAATACAGATTGTCTCTCACACACACACACTGGTTCTCTCTCTGTCTCTGTCTCACACACACTGGTATTATTGTTGTTTGTTATTACTGCTTGGTACTTCCTGTCAAAATGTTCGTGGTGAGCCAGGAGTGGCAAGGGGCTGCAGGAGAGCTATGTGCTCTGGCAAGATGCAGCCCCCATGTGACAGTGCGAAGCCTGCCTTGAGCCACTGCCACAACATCTGCTGCGTACAACGCTTGGTGTGTCAGCAATGGAGGGGGAGGTTCTGGGGGTCCACGGGCAGGGGTGATGGCTATGCCCCCTCAATACATTGGGGTCAGCAGCACTGACTGGGGACTGCCTTCAGTGGATCATAGGGGCACCAGTTTAATAATACTGCGTAGGGCCCCATAAATCCTAAGGATGGCCCTGCACAGCCCTAATGAAAAATGCCCTAAAGCAACTCCTTTCTCTTATACAAAGTGGGGACCACACTAGTGGCAGTATGTGAGTCTACTAACTGATGATGACAACCTCAGTGGTAGCACTATCAAAGGATGTCTTGCAAAGTGATGCAAAATACTGCAAGAAAGGCTAACATTTCTACAGCTGCCTTATTGTACTGCTGCTGTTCCTGCTACTGCCCCTGGCTGCACACTTACCAAGAACAATGAACTGTGCAATGGCCAGAGAAAGAAAGATTTTTTTTACCTGTTTAAATTATGTTAAAAAGCATTCAGTTTCACCATTTGTTGCAGAACACCCTGCCTTATGGATTATAAAGCACCATTTTTATGGCAAAGGAAACTATCATGTCACTGAATGTATCTGGAGCATACTGCATATGACTGTATTAATGAAATAGTGTAGTTGCATGAGTGATCCAGGGAGAATTCTCTGAAACAAGGCTTTAAGAGATGCATGAGATCAGACAGGGAAAAAATAGGAAAGTTGGAGATGTGTTGTAGGGGAGAAGGTAAAAGTTTATGGTTAGAGAATGAAATCCTGGGTCCAGTGAAGTTAAGGGCGTTTTGGAGTTGACTTCAGTGGGGCTGAGATTTCACCTAGAGTCTTAAAACGAATAGCCTTGAGGAGCAGAGACTTTTTCTCTTAAAAAAAATTATACCCATACAACTTATAGGAGCTGCTTCACGGAAAGCACATCCTGTACTCTCTTAATGGATGGAACCCTGGGGACCCTTACTTGCGTGCTGGAAGGGCTTTGTGGCACAATGTCCTCTGTTACTACCGCTAAGGGATTGCAGCTCGACATTCAGGTCTTCCCTTACAGCCTCAGTATAGATCTGTGCTCAGCACAGTTCTAGGCACAACTGAGTTCAATGTGTTTGCATCCTTCAAACCATTCACAGTACCAGCCTTAAAGACCTGGAACAAAAGTTCTTTTTTTTTTCCTTTTTAGTGCACTCTGTCTTTTTTCCCTCCGTTTCTTTTAACTGGATAAACTTTTTGGCAGTATTAGTTTAAACCCCTGTAGCTAAAAGTTCAAGTACCCACTGATGGCCTTTTATGTGGAACAAATGAGCTCAGATGTGTCCTACTTCAACTTGAATGGACTGCCTACTACAAATGCATTCTCGATTACATTTTTTACCACCCACTCTTCTTGCAAATAGAAAATCAATTGTTTTCTCATTGTTGTCTTCCGAAAGTCATTATTGCCTTGGCTGTATAGAGGATGCTTTTTGCATCACAGTGAAAGAGTGTCACTTTGGTATGTACTGTATGGCCAAGAATGATTCTGGGCAGTTTTCTTTCAATTAATTTCAAAATGAGCTGGACCTTTCAACATCCCATTTGCACTCTGCCCACTAATTTACCTCGCCTGACATATTTTACTATTCTGAACTCCTAGGCAGCTTCACATTGTCACTATTTCTTAAAAATCAACTTGCCACTTTCTCCCAAATCTGAATTTTCCACACCAGAAAAGTCACTGATCTAAGGCAGTGTTAAGATCTGTACTAGTGACAGTACCCCACAAGCCTGCAGTGCTAGAAATGGGAGTTTTATAATATTGGATTCTCAGTACCAAACACTTGCTTCTAGCAGCTCAAGGACCTGAAATACTGGAGTTTAATTAAAGTTATTTTAAAATTATTTGTATGTTTTTCAAAATCATTGCCTTATACCTTTTTCTTCTTCTGCATCCTGTACAATTGGACTCATAGTAACTAAAGCACCTGGTTCTGAAAGTGGAAGGATACAAAAATAGTCCCAATGACATTTTAATAAACTCCCTACTAAAACATGTCCAAGATTTCCTGTAACACACACAGCGTACACAGAACACATGATGTTGGTATTAAAGGTATTATTGATTTAACACACAAGCTAGTGTACCTGGGGACAGTGTGTGTGTGTGTGGGGCGCAGGGGGCAGGAGTGGCACCAGGGTTTTTGGCGCTCTAGGCGGGGGTCCTTCTGTGCTCCTGGTTGTTGGTGGCAATTCTGCGGCGGGGGGGGTCCTTCCGTGCTCCCGGTCTTTGGGACACTTCAGCGGCGGGTCCCGGAGTGAGTGAAGGACCCGCTGCAGAATTGCCAATGATGATCCAGAGCACGGAAGGACCCCCTGCTGCCGAATTGCCGCCAAGGTCAGCAAAATGCTGCCCTCCCAAATCCTGGTGCCCTAGGCGACCGCCTAGGTCGCCTAATTGGAGAGCGCCAGCTGGGCGGGGGGCGCGGGAGGCGCGGAGGTGGAATTAGTGTGTGCTATGCCCTTTCATAGACAGCAGGGTAGCTTCTGGAGATATTTGGCCATTGAAGTCAGTGAAGGGTCTGACCCATTGTGTCTAAGTGTGCATAGCTCTCTTCTAACTCCATCATGGACTTTGGTTTTACAGTCACAGTCAGGTCCATATGGCATATATATTTATTGTCCCACACAGCATCAGAGCCCTTTCCTAAGCCAACACAACAGGCCATTTCCACTTTGCAGAGCAGTATGGCCATAGATATGCAACCTAGTCAATGTTTACTTTTGTCCTTTGCACAAGACTATATGGTATTGCAGAAATCACTTTTTGATCGAGGACTGCTAATTGGGTGACTCTTTTGTTTGTGTTGATTAGTTAACACTGGAGGATACGTGTATTCACCACATATTGAACTTTAAATTATTTGTTTTGTTAAATCATTAGAAGGAAAACAGAAGGAGACCTGGTGTGGGGAAAATTACCCTGGGTGATAAATGAGAGTCATCATTTGCTGGATAAATGTAGCACTTCTAATGCACCAGCCTTGCCTATAACAAAATTAACATCAGGTGCTATTTATGGAGTCCATTTTTCTCCTGCATGTAAGGTACACTAGGCACACTAACTGCTGTTTCCAATAAACTTGACAGGCCTCCATCCACTAAAAAGTATTGACACTGCATCTTTTGGATGTTTTTGTAGATGTGTTCAGAATGTTTTCCATTGTGAAGATGCCAGAAAGCAGAAGGTTTTTAAAAAGAGGTGTCTTGAGGGTAATATGCCTAATTTGCAGACTCTGAATGGAAATGTTTGCTTCTAGGATCAGATCTTCAAAAGACCTCAGCACCCACAATTAGGGCACTGTTATGGAAGACCTCAGCTCGCATTTAGGTGCCAAAATAAATGGCCAGATTTCCGATAAAGCTTAGCATGGTGAACACTGTAGATTCTGAGATCTGCCCCTGAAAGCTAAGTATTTGGAACTTGACTTCAAGCCTTTTGAAAATCTCACCCCTAAAGAATAATATATGTTCAGTTGTTAAAGTAGATTGAACCAGGAGGGGACACTCTCACTGCACCAGACTAAGAGGAGGGAAAGCTGTAGGGGAGTGTGGCGTACTCAAGTCAGGAAGAGTAGGGGGAGCTGAGCTTTTCCTGCTGCTCCTTACTTTAACCCCTGAAAACATCTGTTGCATGTAAAAGCAGCTCCTAGTTCCAGCTTGGACTGGACATGCAATATTCAACCAGATAGAAAAGGTTGATTGAGCTTAGCCCTAGGTCACTAACCAAGAGCAGGGATCATTTATAGTTTCCAGTTAGATCATGAGGCGATATGTCTTTTATATATAGCTGATAGAGGAGACTAGAAATGGAAATGGTTGGTGGTCTAATCCAAAGCCCCCTGAAGTAATGGGAGTTCTTATCTGAACTACTCAATATGAGCAAGGATTTCACAATAAAGCTCTGTGGGTTTTAGTTATAAAATGAAGCATGAGGCATATAACAGTGAATATTTATGTCAGAGGGGGATGATATTTTTAAGGATTATTAGGCCAGAGATCGAGTCCTTCAAATCTGGTGGTTGAGTCAGTCTCGAAAGGCATTCAATAATAATTAACTAAAATGCTGTAATGAGTAACAGACAGAATTTCTTGTCCCAAGAGGTCTTCCTGGAGTGCATTTCCCAGGACATCTTGTTAAAACCTTCTCATTATCAATTCTTTATTTGGTGAGTTTCTCTTGAAGGCCAGTTCTTTACAGAGATGTTGTCAGGGGGTGCACTCACTGCTAATGGCACCACCTCCTGGTTGCTCTGGGGATTAGCTCTTTCCAGGTGCTGGACCCTCCTCTGGAGGTGCCTTCACCTGTCACGTCTTGTCTTACAGCACCTCTCTCTCCAGGAACTGCAGCCTAAGGTTAATTGGCCTAATTTCCCCTTCAGGCCTTATGTGGGGAGGGCACCCCATCACATACCCTCTCACTCAAGCCTGTAACCCTCAGGGGTATGGTTGCATCCTACCGTGCATCTGCTGAAGTTGGGCTTGCCGGTCATCCCTCTCTTTTTCCGCCTCACTCACCAGGACATGCAAATTACCCCAGTCCTCCAGGGTATCTCTAACCTTTTCCCTGTGGAACTTCAGGTCTTCCTCAGCTATTCGTGGGGCCTGCTCTGCAGATACCAGCTTCCCCTGGAGCTCCCTCACTTGCTCCCTGAATGCCTCAATACCCCTTCCTTTAGGGTCTGAGTCCCCACAGTAGCCTGTTGCACCTCTGTAGTTGTTCCTATGTCCATCTGGGACTCCCTTGTCCCAGTCATTTTATTTTTCTTTTCTTTTCCATCACCCATTGGGTGCATGGGTTATAGACCCATAATTCCTCCCATCACTACTGCCATTTCTGGGCTTTCATCATGGGCCTGCAGTTCCTCCTCCTTTAGAACCTTACTCTTCCCTGGACTGCTTTTCCTCTCCTGTAGGGGCAAAGCCTATTTAGATGTCCCAGCTTCTTAGGTGAAAAACAAGCTTTTCCTCTACCTACTCCTCTAGCAGATGGCACTCTTTTGACTCTAAATTCCTGGTGAGCTTCTTCAACACAGCATATATGGGGGCTTCCTCCTTTTCAGGTGTCCCTCTGTCTACAGGCAAAACATTGTCTTGGTTGGGCCTCTGACCTCCAGGCCCTGGAATTTCTCTTCTGTTCCCAGTCCATTCAGCTTTTCTTATTCTCCTCCCTCAGGTATCTAAATAAGTATTGCTGTTCTCCACCATCTTCAGCAAATATTCTTGCAGGTATAAGTGGGACTCCTACTGTTTTTGCTGGTTTTCTAGCACCTGCCTTAATAGAGCCTGGATCTGCCCTTGCCATTTGTCAGTCTCCTTTGGTGAGAACGGCAACTCAGGGGTCAAGTCTGCGAGAGTATAGCTGCCTTCTGCAAAGAAGGCTTCTGCACAATGCAACTCCATAGTCTCTGCCTACACTTTAAAGTATTCCTGTTAACATAGTCCTTCACTTTCCTCTTGTATTGGGGCAACCATGTTATAATCTTTCCTTATCTCCCCCCATCCTGGGGTTAATCTGCACAGAAGACTATCTTGTCTTCATTAACCCTCATCTTGGGGTTTTCCATTATGTATGGTCACTCATACTCTCCTTGTGTCAGGGCAACTGTCACGCCCACATTCTCCACCAAATTGTCATGGAGTGCACTCATTGCTAGTGGTGCCTCCTCCTCCTCATTCTAGGCATTAGGTCTTTTCAGGCACTTCACCCTTCTCTGGCGGCACAGACATTGACTTCCTGATTTCCCCGGGGCTGCTCAATGCCTGCTCCACCTTAGGTCCCAACTCCACTCCACTCTTGTCCCCAGTGCCCAACCCCTGCCCACCTCTTCATGCCCCTGCTCTACTCCCACCTTGTCTCTTCCCACCTCCACTCTGCCCCACCCCACCTTTTCCTGCCCTGTTCCACGCCCCCTCCCCCGAGTGCACCCTGCTCTCGCTCCTCCTCTTCCTGCCTCCACTCCTACCCCAGCACCTCCTACCCGCTGCTGATCAGCGGTGGGCAGGAGGCGCTGGGGGAAAAGGGGAGGAGTTGATTGGCAGGGCCTGCTGGTGGGTGGGAAGCACTGGTGGGGAGGATACAACCCTGGAGCATCCATAGAGTCAGCGCCTAGGTTTGGCAATGACTTCACCCATCCTGTCTTGCCCTGCAGCCCCTCTCACTGCAGGAACTTCAGCATAAGGGTATTTGGCCTAAAGTACCCATTCAGGCAGTGTGTGGGGTGGACACCCTATCACAGATGCTTAATTAATTTGTGATATGATTTTCATTTCCTTCATGTGTGCATCAATATCACCAATGAAAAAGAGCTAAGCTCAGTTACAAAACTGCATGGTTATTAAAAATGGTATGGCAAGAAGCCTCCACTGTCCTAAAGCAATCGCTGAAAAATAATGCAAATATTTGGACATTACATTTTAATGAGACACTGTTGGAAAGCAAATTCAATTTGTTTTTCCTCTTTTTGTAGCTGTACAGCTGGGAAAAGACAATGACTGTAGAAAAATATCTTTGCATTTAATGTGGATGACGAAAAACATTATGTTAAATATTAAATTCCTTCACAAATTTCCTAAGCATACAGAAAATAAGATGTAACAGATTTAAAAAAAAACACTGTAAAATTTAACTTTATAGGGTTACTTCTTTATGGCATATGCAGTAGCTGCCACACAGCATAAATGTATGTTTTTCATTATATTTTTATTACACATTTAAGGCACATTAAGGAGCAAACAATCATCAAAGAAAAGGAATAAGAAAAGTATTAGATTTAGAAAGTAATCACATCAGTTTTATGTACGGTTATATTTCATGAAAACAGAGAAAAATGCACGTCAGATGTCCTTTCAGGCTCTTCAGTAAGTCATTCTTCCTCGGAAGAACAATATTAATAGATGTTTTGCTATATTTGTCTGCTATTGTATACACATTGTCTTTTTCATTATAGTTTCTTATGAGTGTGCCCATTCCAGTTTGAGCAATCCAATACAGCATCTGGAAAAATGTATTACTTCTAGATCATTTCTCAAATGAATGTTACTTTGTTTCCTCTAACGTTGTTTGGGTCAAACATTCAGGGTTATGCAGACACAGTTTAAAGAGTCTTTTCATAATCCACAGATTAAATATATGTAGATATAGAAGAGATTCTATTTTTATTTTATCCTATTTTGTTTTCCCACTGGAATACATAGCCATATAATACTAATATGTAGCAATTTTTTGTAATTGTTCTCACAGCACTTCACAATGTGTTAATGTTTTTGTCCTTGTGAGGTAGAGAAATATGATCTCCATTTTACAGAGGAGGTTGTTTCCTTTTATTAGCTGTTCCCTTCTGGTTTGCAGTGTATCTCTAGTTCATCAACAGACGTTTATCCAATAAAAGATATTACCTTATCTACCTTGTCTGTCTGTTCCCTTCTGGGGCATTCCTTCATCGATGCTAGTACAAGTTTCAATCTGGAGCATGGCCTTTAAAAATAGTGACGAATGTTATCCTAAAAGACCTGTGATGAAAACTCGGTCCCACAGAAGTCAATGGCAAAATTCCCATTGATTTCCGTAGGGCCAGGATTTCACCACTGGAGTTAAGTTCACATAAATTCACAGCACCAGATCCTTAGCTGGAGTAAAATCAGCCTATAGAGTTTCCTGGGTTTTCATTAGCTGAGTTTACACCCACAAAATATAGATGTCCTGTCTGAATTATCTTTTCTCCCGCAAAACTGGGATGAAAATCACCTGAGAGCAGAAAAACCTCATGAGATTTTCAAAATATCTTGGGACAGAAATTCCCCAGGAACAGCCTTTAGTAATACTGCAGTACTTTTGTCTCCAATCCCTGCTGGAAGACAGAAGTATAGTGGCACAGACAAAATGTGGCCTAAATAATAAGAGGGTACTGAGATTCCTCAAATAGTGCATGGAGGACCTTGTCAGAAGATACCAAGGTGCTAAGAACTGAGAGTGCAACACTTCTTTTCTCTTGCCTAATTACTACAGTCAATTTAACAACGAGAGTTGACATTGTCTGTCTAAATAAATGCAATTTTAAGCTCAGACTCTGAATATTTTATATACAAAAAAATCATGGTGAGTGCTTGTTTGTAGCTTTATCAGCTTTACACCTTCTGTTGGGGCTATCAGACAATTAAAAAGATGAATAATGATTAATCATGAGATTAAAAAATAGTCATGATTAATCACAGTTTTAATCACACTGTTGAACAATAGAAGAACACCATTTATTTAAATATTTTTGGATGTTTTCTACATTTTCACATAAATTGATTTCTGTTAAAATGCAGAATACAAAGAGGACAGTGCTCACTTTTATTATTTTTTATTACAAATATTTTCATTTGTGTGTATGTGTTGGGGGAAGTGTTTGGGTGAGTGTGTATGTTGGAAGTGTGTGTGTGTTGAGGGAGCACTGTCTCTTTAAGCAGAGCACTCAGGAGCCTGAATGCTTTTTCAGCCAGCAGCAGCTGTTGTCAGCAGCACTCACTTCTGAGCCAGTAGCACCAGTAGACAGGCTGCCCTGTTCCCTGCACCCAGCTCAGTGGCAACCAGGTACCCAGGCAGGGAAGGAGAACACCCAGACATCAGCCACCCTGTCGCCTGGTACCCTTTCTGTGCAGCAGACAGGAAGCAGGCTCCTGGTCCAGAGCAGCTTGGCCAGGGATGGCTCCATTGGGTGGGGGGTGGAGCAGGGTGGTGGGAGAAGGGGCACCCCTGCCCCAGAGGCACACAGCAGTGTCCCTCTGAGCACAGCACCCTGGCAGTGGCCCCCTGTGCCAACCCCTAAGTAGGGTGACCAGACAGCAAATGTGAAAAATTGGGACCGGGGGTGGGGAGTAATAGGAGCCTATATAAATAAAAGACCCCAAAATTGGGATTGTCCCTATAAAATCGAGACATCTGGTTACCCTACCCCAAGGCCATCCCAGTGCAGCAGGGAGAGGATGGTGCAGGCCTCAGGGGCTGGGCTCCTCTTCCCCCCCAGAAGGTGTTTAACTAGCTTTCCCAAATTGCCCACAGTCTCGTCTTCAGCTGCCTCCTGCTCGCTGCCACAGCCTGTGCTTGCCTTCCCACCAGACTGTCACAGTGTCTTGCCTCCAGAGGTTTAAGATTAATGCTTGTTAAAAAAAGTGTTAATTTGTTATGAGTTAATCGCATGCATTAACTGCGATTAATTGACAGCCCTTTTTTTCTATAAATGTCAAGATATTTATTCATTTGGACAAATGTCACCTCAAAGGCTAATTACTTTGTTTTATTAATGATTGAATTTGTATTTATGTAAGAATAACACAAGAAATTTTCTGAAGTAATGAATTTTTATTTTACAAGCATCACTAGTTTACAATCCATCTTACTTTAAAAAAAAGAATTTTGGGATTCCACTTTTGATGCCAATTAATAATACAGAAATAGTGTTGTATTATTTTTCAGAGTTAGAATAGTCTCTACTGAAACCCTCAAAAAGAAGTATGCCATCATATGCTATAAATTACTTGTAAGATAATTAAGTTAGTATTTGTATTATAGTGGTATTTTGAAGTGCCAACCAAGATCAGGACCCCTTGCAGCACGTGTTAGACATATACATTAACAAGAGGAAGTTTATGGTCTAAATGGAAAGGAAGACAAAGGGTGAGAGACAGGAAGTAGTATTATCCCAATTGTATAGATGGGAACTGAGGCACAGAGGACTGGCTTCTGCCACCCTTATTCACTGTGATGTACTACCCCTACTCCACAATAGTCCCGGTTAAATCAAATCAGATTTCATTAGGGCTTGGAGTAAAGATCCATCTGGGCATATCCAGTTGCAGGACTCAAGTCTTAGACTATACACTTGCTGTGGCATGGATTGTGTCTTGTGTAACTGTAGCACAATGGAACCTGGAACCCTGGTTCACATCAAGTGATCCCTAAATAATTACAAATATCAAGCACATCTGAAAAATCAAAGTCCATTTGTGAACAATGTGCAGAAGAAAAAAGGCCAACATTTACCACATAAACCACTTATCATGAATATATCAACTGATGCTAGGACACAACTTCCTTTTTTTCCTTTTGGATTTACCTTTATTTTAATTAACACGCTACTAAAATGTTATAAGATTCTTGACTTGCATGTAATTTTCTGCCCTGTGCTTATTCTTTCTAAAGGAGTTCTTGAACCTATTGTATCTGTCTTGAGCATGAAACCAAAATCAAAATCCATATCTAGTTGCATAATACTTATTTAGGTAACAGCACAAAGAAGAATGACCAGCAATTGTACAGTATGTGAATACTTTCACTAAGCTATAATAACATTTCTGTAAGTCATAGAAATATACTGCTTGACAGTTAAAACAAAGGTCTGTATTTCTTCTGAACTTAAATTAACATCTAATGCAGACCAGGAAAGGACAGAGGATTAATCAGAAAAATCTCAGAAATATTCATGTATTACTGTTAGTCATAAAACATTAACTCATTATTACATTTACATTTTCGTGAAATATTAGGCGAGATCCCACTTGATTGAATGAAACAACCAATGAATAACAATAACCACTGGGGGGGAAATGACATGTTCATACAGTGATAAAAGGGCTATTTCACTTCAGTAACATTAATAAAATTCTGGGAGCAAAGAGAATTGTGTTTCACTGGCCTTTGAAAAAAACACACTGAGCAAACAATATTTACCATCTATAGTAGTGCTGACTTTCAGAGTGACTTATTTATTTTGCTGAAGAGCCTATTGAAAAGCAACAATGGGGTGATCTGTTGTTCTCCTAGGGACTTTTGAATTGATGCACAATGGGAAGAGTATTCTCCTGGGATCTCTTTAGAGTGAGTCACTGGCAACAATGAAGAATTGTGTTTTTACTTTCAAATCAATGCGGAGCTCTTATAGTTACTGTTTATATTAACACAATTTCACTTTACACAGCAGTCATGTACTCCTCAGGAGGTCTCAGTCCTCAGATAAAGGAAGGAAAATAAGAAAATTAACTTATTGTAGAAATAGAGTTAGTATTTATTTTTCTGTTCCAAAAAGGCGGAGAGATATATGTGGTTGTCTTTTCAGAGGAGCTAAAAAATTTACTGAATGGATCATAGGCTAATGGATTTAGAACTTGATCTATATCATCCAATATTTTAAAAGGTTCTATCCACTAATGAGATGGATTTTTTTCATTGCCACTGCCAGGGAGAAAATATAGTCAACCCACTGCTAATGTTACCTTATATATGGGAACAGAATAGACTTGTAAAGTGTATTGGAGTTCACAAGTTATTGAAACACTGAAAGGCTTAAATTCTGGGTTTCCTCCTCTGAGCCATTCTGGACCTGGTGGGGAGGATGGAGCTGTAGTGGTTGGGAGATGGTTCCCTCAGACAGTCTGCCTGCACAGCCCAGAATATCTTAGTGGTGAGAAGAGGCCGAATGCCCTAAAGCATTTCAGGCACGAGGCAGGTGAGCAATAAAGGCCACAATGTGGCCACACCCTCTATCTTACTCCTTCGTGGCTGCAGAGCTCTGCTAGATATGTTAGCCAAACCTCCGGCTAGTAGAAAATTCTAGGTCAGCATTTTGTCAGTCTACATGAGTTCACTGGGTGCAAAGACATTCTCTGCACTCCCTTCCCAACTACTGTTGTGTAAGAGAAGACAGAATTTATCCCTGTAGGAAGAAATGAACCTTCTGAAGCTTTAAAATGAACATCCTAGGTTATATATTTTGCTATATTTTCAATGTAGCGTTAGAGATGCTGGGCAAAACTTTGTTCCCTGCTATATCGATGTACCTCATTGACTGACTTATTGCATGCTTAGGCTGATCCAAAGCACGATGAAGACATTGGCACGTTAGTGGACTTTCAATTAAGTTCTTAGTCAATAACTGAACTTTCTTGCTTTTTATGAGCTTGTTTTGGATCCATACCATTAATTTCCCACAGCAATCATCTTTCTGTTTTTGTATTTAATTTTCTTGATTAATTTAAACCAATTTTTGGTCAATTATGCACTTCATATAATTAGAGTAAATGTGTAATCATGTCATTAGGACAGTTAATTGTACTATTTAATGATGTTATATAATTTTCCTTACTAAACCTAATGAATAAAATGAAACGCACATGCAGAGCAGACAATTTGAAAGACCGGTTCTCAGCTGATGGCTTCCACAGCACTAGGGGAAAAAGCAAAAAATCTTTTAGTCCATATAATTAGGTGCCTGCAAACTGGGTTCAAACAAGCAAGCAAACAATGACTTTGAGGCAGAGTATGAAAAATGTATCTTGGATATGCTAATTTTGGCTTCATATTTCTGATTGCAAAGAAATGGTGCCATAGGTTAAGTAAATAAAGTAGAGGGGGAAAACAGTTCCCTCTGTGAGACTTTATGCCACACTTTAGTTCTCATCAAATTTTTGACACTAAGTTCTAGATCTGTGAAACACTGTCTGAAAAACAGTAGTGCAGAGCGGTGCTGCTCCAATAAGCTACCGCAGACGATAATTCTCTGCATTCTTGCTATCATTACCTTACCCTGCAAATGCGTTCCAGTATTAGAAGCCTTTGCAAGGTTAGCACTCACAAAATAGTATTCAGTTGATTAATGATTTTGGGAGCCAGTCCTTCAAAGTGCAGGTTATAGGGCCAGACTCTGATCTCACTTTAAATCAGGAGTTACTCTAATTTAATCAACAGATGCGGTGTAAAACTAGCGTGAGATGGGAACCAAGCACAAATGTTCAGCAACATGGTAAATTGCTCTGGGGCCTTCTTCCTGAGCTAATAGGTTGGTATGTATGGTAAGTTTAATGATTTGTCCCAGGGAAAATGGGCTGGCAGAACAGAAGGGCCCTTTAAAAGAAATGCCAAAGTAATGCATGAGAAACCAAGTTAAGACCATATGTGAAAGCCAAGGGAAGGTAAGATGTTGAACAGTATAGAGTGATCAGTAGTATCCGTGGCATTAGAAAGATCGAAAAGGAAGAGGAAAGAGCAGAGGGCCTGAGATTTGGGCAGGAAGGAGATCAGAGAACAATAGGCCTCAGCAGTCCTTTTGTGGTTACTGATAGTATTCATATGACTGGGCCTATAATTTGGATAATCTAGAGGACAAACACAAACTGGTTGGTCCAGGAGATCTCTGCCCTCAGGTATCGAGGCCCTTAAAGAGGCTCAGAATGGGGCTGACCTAAGAGGTGCCACAGATGGTGGACAGTGATCCATACAGGCATATAAAAGCCCTCTGATCTTGGGGCACACAGAGCACAGTGACCTGCTGTTATGGTGATATTCCATTATAAAGCTACTCTGAAACTAAGACGAACTCTGATCCTTTGAGGCTTGAGCCTGCATGCACTGAAGTCAGAAACCCAATATGGTAATTTCATGGTGAGTTTTTTAATTATTATTTGTATTGCAATAGCAACTATAGGCCCCATTGTGCGAGGCACTGTGCAAACACATAGTAAGAGAGGCCCTACCCTGAAGACCTTACTGTCTAAATAGACAAGACAGACAAAGGCTGGGAGAATAGGAATATCATTATTCCCATTATTCCTTGATGATTCTTACCCCTACCATTTCCAGATGGGGAACCAAGGCACAGAAAGACTAAGTCAGTTGATCAAGGAACTCTGTGGCAGAGCTGAGAAGTTAACCCAGATCTCCTGAGTCCAGTCCAATCCCTGAACCACAAAGGCATCCTTCCAGATCAGATGAAAATCCTGAATTTTTCAGATGTATTAGTAGGCTAGACATTTAAACATCAAGAAATGCTAAGAGAAATCTTTGCAATCATCCTCTCCTTACTTAGTCCTGATAAAAGGAAGAATGTATGTAACATTTCTCTTTGTTTGGTGTTTTTGTACCTAAGATGCATTGTGTAATACTTATGAATGCTCAAATATTTTATAATTCTGTCATAACGAACAAGAGAATGTCTTTTCTGGGGAGATTGTAACATTTCATTGTTCCCCCCAACCCTCCCCAATATGAATTTTAGCTGAATTATAGTAATTTCCCAATGCACATAAATGAGAAGACTGTAAAGACTCCGGAAGCTGTTGAGGACATATCAATCAGCCAGAAATGTCTGAGTCAGTGAGGCAATGAGTCAGTGATGGAAGTTCTGGTAGTGGGAAGACTTATGAGTCAGATAGGTCAGAGGTTTGCCGTTGTTTCACTAGAGCTTTGTTTATCATTCTGATGCTAGTAAAAGTAAGGGAGAGTGGGCCATTTCGGGAAGAGTTGTTGTGCCATCACTGAGTCCATCAAGCATAACTCTCCTGTGGCTCCTCACCACATAGGGGGAGTTCACATACTACATCCTAAAGAATGGTGCATAAAAGCCATGAACCTGCATTTTCCTCAACTGATTCACACCCTGGAGACTGCTTAGAGGGAGTACTCTCCATGATCTCTTGACTTTAGAAACCGCTGTTGTTTTTTGTCCCATAAGGAAAGGGTGCGAGATAAGGGAGGATGCATGCTATATTGGTCTGCCGTAGTATGATACTTGACAGCTTCAGCAAGGGAAGACTGATGCTTCTTAGCAGTGTGTCATGGTACTTATAAGGAATGCTGTGTAAGCTATCAAATGAAAACGTATATCATGCTGGTCATTATAATCGTTGTGTGATGCATGTATGGGTATCAGTTGAAAAGTTGTGAGTATGTACAAAAAGCATGCTCAAACCATGAAAACAGCCAGGCTGGTAAACAAGTTTGTCCCAGACAAAAAAAAAATGTTGATATGCCTGTCTACCTGGATCTTGAATGGAAAAGGAGCAGGGTAAGCCAAAGACAATGGGAATTTCATTCACATCTCACATCAACAGGAAAAGCAAGTTAACAAGAGGATGAGAAAAAGGGACCTGGACCCAGCAATCTACGGAAGAAACAGCAAGGATTTTTTTCAAAGAACTGTGAGAAGAGGGAAAAAAAGACACAGTGGTTATCCAGCACTGAGGGGAAAAAAGAGGTTGATGCCTTTTTTATCCATGAATGGTGGATCCCTAGTCATGTGAGTTGGTGATACTGAGAGGTGGCATTAGGTGAGAAACTGTCAGACGAGGATTGTAGCCTGTTAAGTTTTGGTCACTAGAAAGCGTATTATTTTTGTTTTATTTGTAACCACTTTTTGTTTCTATTGGCTTTGCTTAGTAACCCTTAAATCTCTTCTCTTTTTTAATAACCTTATTCATGGTTTTACTGCAAATTCATCTCAGTGCAATGTAGTGTGAATCCTCAGCTGATCTAACAGGCTGGTGTGTATACAATTCTTTGCAGACAGTGGATTTGGTAATTTCTGTGAGTATCCAGTGACAGGAGCTGGGTACTGCAAGGGAATGCTCTTCAAGAAGGTTTGGGATTGGAATGCACTTGAGGTTAATTTGCAGAGTAAAGGCTAGTAGAGCTTTTAAGGAGATTGTTTGGAGGGCAGGGGTTTACAGGCTGGAGTATCAGGAAGCTGACACACAGTACAACTCCAGGAGAGTGTAACAAGCTGCCTCTCGGACATGAACTCCCTGAGAAAATGTCACAGTACCCTAGTTACACAGCTCAGAATTTGGTCAGGACAGTGGCCTACACACCAAAAAATTAGATTTTTACTTGGAAAAAAGAGAATGGTTTGGAAAATAATCCACAAGTCACTCAAGAACCTCCATAGAGCTGAACTATAGATGATTTTATCCATTCTGGCCTATGTGAATGCTGAAGGAGAGGAATTATGACAAGGGAAACAGCCCAAGTGAAGCACATTTAATTTTAATTTCAAAATGCTGGTCACTAGCCTGGCCCTAACATATTCAGCTCTTGCTCACCTTACATATAGCACATCGTGTGTTATCAATGAGTCCTCAGGGCTTATATCAGACAAAATATAGGAGGAAAAAGATCCAAAAAATGAGGCTGGGGAAATATGAATAAAGGTATAAGGAAATGGCACCTTCTGAAGCAGTTAATCATTCCTCATTCCTTTGTGGCCAACAGTTCAAGTCCCAAATTACTCCGAATCTCTCTCGGTGCCTTTCCTGTTCCGAACACCCTTATCGGAAGGCAGCCGCTCTTTTCCAGCACCCTTTGTTTTTTATTTTTCTCTACGACCAACAGTGTTTCTATAATTGACTATATCTTCATCAGTTACCTTTATCTCTATCTTAGAATTTTCTAACTATTACTCCCCTTTATCCATTTCCTTGAAAATGGACATCAAGTGAGAAAGAAGTCTCAGTTGGATAGTTTTATCTTAATATATGAATCTATGCAACCTTTGCAGGCTATTGTATTCTACCATAATATCCTGCTGAATCAGGTATTATTAAATATATTTTTGGACAGGAAAAATAGTTCATAAGATTGGGGACTTTTTTCCTTTCCTGAGAGGAAGAATACTATTGTGGTTTAGACACTGAACTCAAAAGATCTGGGTTCAGTTCCAAACTTCCTGTGGGACTGGAAGCAACTCCCAGAAGCTCTGGTGCAGGACAGCCCACAACTAAAGTTATGTATATACTTAGATCCTAAAAGTGTCAATGTGACTAAAGTGCATGCTTAAAATTAAGCATGTCCTTAAGCGCCTTCTGAATAGAGGTGGACGTAGGAACATGTATTAAGTACTGTCTGGAATTGGGACTTCAATCTCTCTGTTCCTCAGTCCCACAAGCTTAAAATAAGGATAAATAATACTTCCTTTCTCCAAGCCTTTCTCTGTCTTGTCTATTTAGATTTTAAGATCTTCAGGGGAAAGACTCTTTCTTACTGTGGTATGTACAGTGACCAACACACTGGGTTCCTGTCTCAGCATGGGGGTTCTAAGCATTACTTCAATATAAATAATTACTTTGACTTATAAACTGAACAGTCCTACAATTTACATTGCCAAATAAATGAAAACATATATATTTATTACATGTGGAAGCTCTCAATCCAATTCCTTTTCACAATATTGCTGTGACCGAAGGCAACAGCCTTGGATAGATTAGTCAAATCTATTTCAGAAAAGAGTTGGTGCTTGTCTGAAATTGCACATGCCCATTTCCCTGTACTGTTTTGTCCTTTTCTGCTGATCTATAATCATTAATCTTTATTTCACAGAGCTGAACATGAGTCAAATGGTATTTCTATGATATTAATGTGGTAGATTCATTCCAATGGGTTACTTCGATTGTCTCCATAAGAAACTCAAACATTTTCCTGGTGTGACCTTTCTGAAGCCTATCATTAGCTTTGAAACTTGCTTTAGCATTTTTCTAGACTTGCCATTCATTACAAGTCTTGGTTTGCCAAGGTACAAGACAAAATGTCTTTATTATTGCTTAAGTGCAACCTGTTTTGTTAAAATTTAATGATATTTCAACAGCTCTCAATATGCTTGTCAAAACAGCAAACCAATTCTCAGCTAGTCAGAGATGGCTCAGGATGTGACAACAATCCTTTGAAGATTGGAAAGGCAAAGAATATGGTGTCATTTTTTCTTCAACCATCTCCTGGTCTTAAAGTGAGAACATACCCTGCTTGGAGATGTACTAACAAAGGGTAAGTAGAAATTTAAATCTCTGTATAATGCCCTGTATGGTTTTGTCCACTGTAGCACACTCTTAAACACCATTCACTTCCAGAAATGCTTGCCACCTCCTCGCTTTCTAATGAGCAATTTTTGTAAGTCTTTGTTAGTCAGATCTCTGTATTTCTCCTTCCCCGTGTTTTCCTGCTTGGCTTCAGTGTTTGTGATGCCGTTGAGAGTCTGCAGAGGGAACTGAATTTAGGGTCTGACAGGACAGTGAAGGAAGAAATGATTTTCAAACAGTTTGTTTTAAAGAAAGAAAATAATATGTTTGATTCATTAATATTATGCAGCTTTTCATAAGGCATTATCACTTTACATTATTATGATGATTATTAGACCCTATTACCTTATTCTCTCCTTCTTACCCAGCTGCGTGGCAACATACAAGACACTGGCAGCTGGATAATGAGTCATGATCAATGTTTATTGTGCTAAATTATGTATGATTACTGTTACCTTGTCCTTTGCCTTCCCAGGGTTAGTTTATTTGCTCTACCTCTGGTAAGCTCGACAATAAGCTCTTTGGGTCAAGGACTACCTTTTTAACGAGTGTCTAGTACCATGGCACTCTGGTAATTAGATTAGGTATTACTGAAATAATAATATCAGTAGCATTCTGGGTACCTCTCAGAAGCAATTATACACACTTCTTTCCCCCAAAAGCTTGCAATCTAAATTCAGGATAACATGAGAAGTAAGATTCATAAACAAACAAAAAGAATAACAACAATACAGTCGCATGTTACCCAATAAGACATTTGCGGAACTACATATCTCGGTCTTTAAATCTATATATCTTGCATTCTCCAGTTTAGTCTGCTTTTTATTATTTGGTGTGCAGTTTAATATTAAATGTGGCTGTTATGATGACTCCTTGCTCAGTCCCTGAGCAGCATGTAGAAGTACTCTAATAAGAGGTTGAGAGAAACTTTCAATAGGCAGCAGAACCTAGTGACTAGGATATTGGAATGGGAGTCAGTTTTATTCTTAGCTGTACCATTGATCAGCTTTGTGATTTTGGGGCAATAAATTCAGTCTCTATGCCTCAGTTTCCTCATCTGTAAAATGGGGATACTGATACTTACCTGACATTTTGCAAAATGCTTTGAGTTCTTTAGATGAAAAAGCAATCTAAGAGCTAAAAGTTCCACAGCAGCGTGGAAGAGGAGAATGGGCCAGGGATAGATAGAGGGAGGAGCAAAAAGGTCATGTAGATCTGACATTGTATGCCTCTACCAGCCACTATCTCCAGTACAGCAAGGCTGCAGAAGTTGAAAGACCCGCTGTAACCTCAGGATGGCAATGATTTCAACAGAATGGCTCAGTATACCCCACTGCCTGAGGAAGAGCATTCTTGTTAGGATCCCTGTCTATCAGGATTTCCAGAGTGTGGCCTTTAGGAAATTTACTGGGGCTGTCCAGGAATGACTAAAAATGCTTCCATTAGGACCAAGTTATAGAGAGACACAAGGGTTGCTGGAAAACTGTAAAAGGAAATGTTAAGAAAAAAGATAATAATAAATAGTGAAGCGACAAGGCAAGGACCGTTTTTTTGAGTCATTGCACTGAGGAAAGAATGTTAAAGCCACGTGACAACCATACTAAAACAAGAAAGAAATTGGAAGACTGAAATAACTGCCAAAAAGGGAAGGATTGTCTGGCCTTGCCAGAGAATGAAATATTTTGTAATCTCTTCTCCCACAATGCCTGTGTAACCACTATCATTGGGGACATCAGTAGGGATTGAACTAGGGACCTCCAGAGTTAACAGCATGAACCTCTGTTCCTTGAACTAAAAGACTAAAGCCACCCTGTAGCAGCTGTAGCCAACTCAGATGGTCTGTCAAGCTGACACAGAGGGGAACACATAATATTCACTGAACAGTGAATTATACCCATTTGACTCTTGTCCTGGACATCTCATTGGGTTGTTCCCTGTACTTTGCCTCTTATCCATTCATGGTTCCCTTACTCTACCCATCCCTGGATTTGTCCCCTTCTCATTTTTGTCCTCCTTCTGGGTTTCAGTCTCTCCCTACTCTGTCTCTTTCTCTCTTCAATCCCTCATTCTAGTTTAACTTTTCTATGAAAAACCTGCTTCCCCGCTGGCAAGTTCTCTGCGCATTATTTTGGAGATAGCATCTCATTGATTGCAACTACACTGATGAAATTATAACATTTAGTGGATATAGATGAGACACCAGTACAGAATATGCCATTAATAACATTACGTATCTAGGGAAACACTTTTGAGGCTGTCAGAATACTACCGGAGGAGCTAAATTAAAATGTTATATGCCACCAACATAATACAAAAGAAAAAAAAATCATGTTTTTACCCTTCTGCTTTTAGCAAGCTATCAGAAGCAAAATATCGGGCCTCATCTTGTCAGGTGTTGAGTGTTTCCTGTGTAGTTCTAAGAGCACTCACCTCCTACAGAGTTCAAGCAAACTTTATATAGGGCAATCTTTTATCATTCAGGGGTAGGCAAAGTAGTTCTAACATATGATCCCTGGCTGTCCTCTTCCTGTAACTGCAAAGTGTGTATAAAATTGATCAGCTGCAGACTTTTATTGCCAGTGAGGTTGGACTGCGACTTGAAATTCATAACCAAGCGAAGACGCAATAGGGTTTAAGAAGCCTCTTTCTCTCCTATGCATAGGACCCTATCAAATTCATGGTCTGTTTTGGTCAAGTTCATTGTCATAGGATTTTAAAAATCGTAAATTTAATGATTTCAGCTATTTAAATCTGAAATTTCACAGTGTTGTAATTGTAGGGTCCTGACCCAAAAAGGAGTTGTGTGGTGGGGGGGAGGGGTTGCAAGATTATTGTAGGTGGGGTAGTGGAACTGCTACCCTTACTTTTGCATTGCTACTGGTGGCGATGGTGCCTTCAGAGCTGGATGGCCAGAGAGTGGCAGCTGCTGGCTGGAAGCCCAGCTCTGAAGGCAGCACCACTGCCAGCAGCAGCACAGAAGTAAGGATGGCATGGTATGATACTGCCACCCCTACTTCTGTGCTGCTGCCTTCAGAGCTGGGCCCTTGGTCATCAGCCATCACTCTCCAGCCACCCATCTCTAAAGGCAGCAGCACAGAGGGAAGGGGAGCATGGAATGGTTTTGCCACCCTTACTTCTGCACTGGAGCTGGTGGGGCACTGCCTTCAGAGCCGGGCACCCCACCAACAGCTGAGAAAAGGGATAGTAATTTTCTTCTGGTACAGGCCAGCACATGCCTGGGAAGCAAAGAGGAAGCAGGAGTGAAATTGTTTCTTTGAGCCATAGTGTTTTCCAGGGTTACTCCTACTCCTTGCAGAGCTCCTTCCTTAGAGTTGTGTTTAAACTCAGAATTCAGCAGAAAGAAATTTCTGGTTTCTCCATTATAGTCTAATATAAAGCAAGTATTTGCAGTGCTCTTGTAACTATGTTGGTCCCAGGATATTGGAAAGAATAGGTGGCTGAGGTAATATCTTTTATTGAACCAGCTTCGGTTGATGAAAAAGAAAAGCTTTTGAGCTCTTTGTTAGCTTGAAAGCTAGTCTCTTTCAGGTCCAATAAAAGATATTACCTCACCCATCTTGTCTCTCTAATTAAGCTTGTGTGCATTCATTTTTCATTAGAAATTCCCTCAGTCTTTTCGTTGAGGGCCATACTGGCAATCTGTTGCAGTCTGAGCACTGCTGCTTTAACAAATCAACTTGGATGCTGCTTGAATTACCAACCTCTGGCCCAAACTACAATCGTGTTTGATTTTGGGCTAGATTGTCATATTCTTACACTATGTAACTTACCACACAAGAAGTCCCACTGACTTTAGGGTGCAAGCTAATAGCCATTGCGAGTGTAAAGCTAGCACAGTCTGGCCCTTTGTATTTTAAAACTTTTACAGAATAAAACAAATTATCAGATAAAATCTGGTGCTCACTGTTTCATATGTATCAAATTTCTATGGAAGTTGACTTTTTATTCTCTTAGCTTTTGTTTCTAACCATTGTATGATTATGGCAGGAAATTCCTCTGCCTACTAGCACCTCTCCCATGACTACTGTAAAATACAGTGCTCTGTGCCATTGGTGTCAAAGCATTTTATGTGGTTACATTATACTGTCTGTATTGTTACTGGCATTTGATCATTTCTTGTGTGTGTGTGTGTGTGTTCTTAAACCACTGAAGTGTGATTTAGAAATCCAATCATACCAATACAGTGAACAAATATGCTTATATCCACTGGAGAGGAGTTACCCCATAAAATTATGGCTTTAATTTTAAGGCTGACTTTTACTATAATTCAGTTCAAATCCTCTGGATTCCATATCCACTGGAGAGTACATTAGATCTGCCAGAATGGATGTTTTAGGTACAGTGACACTTTCATGGTGATAATCCAATAACAGTATTGACATTTTTGACTGATCTATAATAATGTCAGTAAAAACTCATATTGAATGTTGCTTCTGAAACATCTGACATGTTTCTATTCCAGTTGTTTAATCAGAAGTGGAATGTCCAAGTATTGTATTTGACATACCACATGAACAGTATCACCTGACTAGGGGAAAAGATCAGTCTTCCCTGATATTTCTCTTGCTAATATACAATGATAAAGCACTGAACCCTGGGGATGAAATGTTCTTCTCTTCCTTGCAAATATTCTTGGGAAGGTGTGAAAGTAGAATGAATTATATAGTAAGAATAGAAAGGATTAAAGAAATGTTGTCTGTACCTTTAAGCAAAATTGTTGGAATGTTGCAATCCAGGTGTCAGGAATACAGACATTAACATAGAACAATTGCACCGTTTAAGGGCAATTGGTGAAGTATTAGCCTTAGATCGATAACAGTTAGTAAGGAAGTGGGATATGCATGCTGTGCCCCAGGTGATTTTTACTGTTTTTGCTTTCTTTGTCCCTTTGTCTAATTCCCGCTCTTTTATCTGTATTAATAAGACTGTTTAGGCCTTGCATGGCTGCTCACATTATCTGGGTGTATTAGCAGAGCGCTGTGCTAATAAAACAGAGTGGTCTGACAAACTGTGAGTCCTGAGTCTAACTTTGACAAAGGGAAAGTGTGTGAGATGACAGAATCCAACCCATAAGCCGTGAACAGGGCATGTGGCAGGTCTGCAGCAATTCCTGCCCTGGGCTGGAATAGGCGCCATGACCCTTGTGACCCCGTAATGAAGGGGTTATCAAGAGCTGATCTGTGTCATCACTGACCCCTTTCCCACTCCTGCATCCTGTACTGGCACAGACTTACATGGAGTTCAGAACCCAGATCTGGCACGTAGGAGTATAGTGCAAACTTGCTAAACCTCAGATGTATGTAAAATTTCTTTGGCCTCTAGAACATCAGGACTTTTGACAGTGTAGCAGTTATTGGTGCAAAGGCCATAGGTACTGCACTGTGAAAGTGACAGTGAACAGAGTAAGGGAGGATTAGGGGGGATGAGGCTACCCAGATAGGCCACAAGGAAGGCAGTTCTGGAGCCTACATCAGGTATGGTACAATGTCCTCATCATACATTCTATCTATTCAGCAGGACTTCATGCAAGAGAATTGCAGTAGTTCTGCTGCATAAGTGGGATGGGCCTTGCAAAGTACCTATGCTACTGGCTGAACTTCACCGCTGGCCATTAAAGTCCAACCTCAAGCATTCAGCACTATTTTTATGTTTAATTGCAACCATTAGTAGCAGACTCTTTCACTGATACCTGGGACTGCCATATGGCTTGAGACTTCTTGCACGATTATTCTAAAAAGCCAGAACATTCATTAAAGTAGTTCAGTTGCATAGGTACAATATGTTTCCTCATATTACGTTAGAATGTGAATGTTACTTCTGT
This sequence comes from Chelonoidis abingdonii, assembly GCF_003597395.2. Classification (NCBI taxonomy): domain Eukaryota; kingdom Metazoa; phylum Chordata; order Testudines; family Testudinidae; genus Chelonoidis; species Chelonoidis abingdonii. The sequence continues at coordinate 23,867,881 of NC_133785.1, forward strand.
GGACAATGGACATAAGCAGAAGGGCTACAGCATAAACACACATGCTATGCTTTTGTTATTAAAACCAATTAATTGCATTTTTAAAGGTTTATTATGCAATAGGAAGCTGAATAGTAGATTTATCCATTCACTGCTTTTTTTTCTTGTCACACTAGGTCTCTGGGATTTTATAGAAATGTATGTCTTAAACAATAGTTTGACATTACACTGTTCAACTGGAGCTTTGTTTCATCTCATTTTCTTATCATTTTCTTACTATTCATAGATTTCAATGACAGAAGGGACCACTGTGATCACCTAGTCTGATCTCATGTACAACATGGGCCATAGAAATAATTCCTAGAACAGATCTTTTAGAAAAAATCATCCATTCTTGACTTAAAAATTGTCAGTGATGGAGACTACACCGTGACCAGCGGTAAATCAGTTCAGTGGTTATTTTCACAATTAAAAAAATGCACTTTATTTCCAGTCTGAATTTGTCTAGTGTCAACTTCCAGTCATCGCATCATGTTATAAATGTATCTACTAGATTGAAGAAGTCCATTATTAAGTATTTTTTACCATTTAGATACTTATAGACTATAACCAAGTCATCCCTTAACCTTTTGTTTGTTAACCTAAATAGATTCAGCTCTTTGTGTTCCTAAGAATAGAACTTTTTTTACCTTCCCTTTTGGAAAGGGTCAATACAATTCAATAAAAAATTCTAACCATTCTGGAAAGTTTTATAAAACCATGCTATAGAATTGAATAGAAAATTCTATCACTGCTATAGTAGTCTACAGAATAACTCTAAATACCCCCAGAAAGAGGATTGAATTTTCTATTAAATTCCATGGTTGAGATTTAGAAACGTAAACCCAGGCTGAAAATTCATCTAATGGGTTAAAGTACCATCAATAGAAGCCCCTTCAATTTCTGTGGAATACTATTGGTTTCATCTCTATTAAATTCTATAGAATTTTTCCATAATTTTTTGAAAAATTATTCATGATGATGTATCTAAGCTCCCAATTCAACATGTTCAACATAAATTAAGTGCCTAAATTTAAGCACTTAAATAGTCCCATGGGACTGAATCTTGAAGTTAGGCATGTGCCATGTTGAATCAGTGCCTAATGGGCTATTCCGGTATATTACTAAGGTGTTATTTAGTTGGGAACAGTATGATTAGCTACCAAATAATGCGCTATTTAAATAGGTGGGATGGGACATGAAGCTCTTTAGGGAGTGAAGGAAATGTTTTCCATGGAAAAAGAGTAACCATGTAATTCCAGTCTAAATGATTCTTATTTTAGTTTATGGGAAAACCAACCAACCAATCAAAATGAGAGAGAATATAAAAAGCAACATGACAGATCCCAAGCAAAATAGACAGGGAGATGGAAAATATTATTTACCACCAATATGAAGATGGGGAACTGAGGCAGAAAGAAATTGAGTGACTTGCCCAAGTTCACCAAGGGAAGATATGGTAGAGCTGGGACTTGGACCCAGAGCTCTTGAGTGTCACTGCACTGCCTTAACTACCAAAACAGTTTTCTCTTATATAGCAGGAGCTGCAGACTAAAATAAGCCTGAAGTTACTTATATTAAGGATGGTGTGGACTAGAAGAAGTTGAATGCTATGGAATGAGTCATTGCTCATCCTTTAGGAGAGGATGTGCATCCCTGAACAGTTTTATCCTCAACAGAGTCAATTCACATTTATAATTATTCTATCCCATTTTGGCCAATGAGCCCCAAGGGTACCAGACTCGTGTTGATATCACCAGCCCTGTAATGTTCAATGACCTTTAGTCTAGAAAATAGCAAACTTTACTAGGTTTGCCTTACTGAAAATTCAATATCTGTAGTCTCTTAAACCCAGTTGTGTGTGTTACTTGAGTCTATGGGTCTTTTGCAACGGTGTTTCACAGACAACTATCCTTGAATTCATTCTATTGCTATATACACTAACAGGTCTGGAGACAGTTTTTCTTTGCTGGCTAGGTAGGAAATTATACTGTAAAAAGACATGAAGTACATAAGCATGAGACTCTAGAAAGACAGGAACAAACCTTTAGGCTGTTTTCTGTCATGGAGACCCTAAAACTGATTAAACTAAGGCATTAATAGCCAGTTAGTTTTAGGCATAGTTGCTTCTATCTCTATCATATTAGTCAGCTGCTCTGAGTTGATAAAAATGTCTAGAAATGAGAGATTCTATAAGTTAACCAATAAGTCAGAATGGATGCCATTGCCAGCATTAAAGCAAGTACCTTATCCTGTGTCCTCAAATGGATGTAGTCTTTTATTAACCAAAGCATTCACTCTGACTTATTCGTCAAGACTTCAACTGTTATGGTTCTCCAGACCATATTCTGGATAGTTTAAATACAAAAGACAACAGCAAACAAGTTTCTAGGTCTCTGTGGCTATTTACTCTTTCCCTTTTGGATAAGGATCTTTACTGAATGTAATTAGTGTAATACTTGCTGATTCAGTATAAATGTCAATATACAAATCCAGCATTTACTTCCTAATTCCATTGTATTACCACTAATTGCTGTAATATTAAGCTCCATTTTCATTAACTAGTTAGAAATTAATTGTAAATGGATTACAATCAAAAGCTCATGTGCCATTTTACTACAGCTACTTTGTCGCATTACATTTATTAACTCTTATCCAGTAGTAGTTGCCAGGTTAAACTTCACATTTAAATGGCTTTTGAATTAAGTGGTTATTTCTTAATAATTTGAGAGCATGCGGTTAATAAAAAAGGGCCCACTCCTTCTCCCATTGACATCAGTGGGAATCAAAGGTACAGATGCAGATGCTACAGTGTACAGTGTCATCGGCACTGTATAAATACAATAAATGGATGGATCATTAGTGATTGCAATGGGAATAGGAACAGGCCCAGAATTAACAAAAGAGGTGATAAGAAAAGATTAACAATGATATATTTAAACTGTTAAATATTGGTTTATTATTACTATTGGCCCTTTTTGACTCAAGCAATTAGCTAATATTGGGAATTTACTTGGCTGTTTCTAGTTGGAGGAGAAATTGATAATAGGTCAGGTATTACTTTGTTGAAGTCCTGTTTATCTGCAAAGAATGTACTCAAAGTTCTTGAACACAGTATGAACAAACAGAAATCCAAGTCTGCATTACCAGTGAGTATAGTGCCCCAAATAAGCACTGTCTCTTGGCTTCCTCCAAAGGCCATACTCACCACTGCTTTTCTCCCTTTTTTGCTCTTTCTCTTGGCTTTCTGTCACACACGCGCGCGCACACACACACACACACACACACACACACACACACACACACCACACACACACCCACCAACACACACACACACACACACACACACACACACACAAACAAACAATCTCCCAGCTCCTGTGTTTGCAGTCGTCCTCAGGGAAACCCAGCACCCACATGGCTTATCTTCTGATTGGCCTTGCCTGCTTCACCTTACCTTGGATGGTAGCTTTAATATTATTTCAACTATCACTACACAAAGAGGCATTTAATTGTTTCGTCCATTTAGCTTTAATGAAAGATGGTTAATATATGTATTGACTTTTACCAGCTTAGTAATGGATCCCTACATCGAAAACTTACTAGATGCTGCCATTAATACTTCCAACATGACATTAATACTGTAATGTAGAAATATTTCTTGTTTTCATTAGGGCATCCTATTGTAGGTAGAAGCATAGTGACAGAGAATGGGCGCAGACTCTTTTAACATAAACCATAAAATAATTCATCCTAAAAGTTATGTGACCCAATGGCAATGACAGTACTGTGCGTAATCTTTCTAAACACGGCCTTCTCAGAGAGCTCACTTTCATTTTTTGTTTTGGCTTGATGCCAAACCACCTCATATAACTCTTAGCCACGAGAGAGATATCCTGGATAGTTTGGATATAATCCTGCGTGTTTGGAAATGACCATCTGGTTTCACTTTTGGGTTCTGAAACGCCGACAGGCATGATCCGGGGTTATCCCCATTCTGTATCGACCTTGGTTTGAAACAGTTTATAATTGTTCATTTAGTCCTTTGGCATTTTGAGCGCCACCTCTGCAGCTCTAGCATGTACTGGTCTTTCAGGGATGCTGTAACCAATGCAGGCCCTTTCAAAATTTTCTAAGAAGGCCTCAGTGTCATCACCTGCCTTGTAGTTGGTAAAATTTCTTGGTGCTGTGGAAGAAGTATGGCGAAGGGTTGTTTAGGATTGGTTGGGTTCTGTGCTTAGCTGTTCTAACTCCAGTGCCTGCCGATGGGTCTCCCTCTGGAGTTCTATCTGTCTTCTGTGGGCTGCATCTTCTTCTTCTTGTTTTCTTCGGTAGCTGCATTTTTGGCTTCTTGATCTCTTTTATGGGCTGCTCTATTGGCTTTTATTCTGCCTTAATTAGTTCCATCCGTCTCCTATGTTCCATTTTCGTTTGTCTATGGCTTGTTGCAGTGCTCCTTCCTTTTCAGGCATCTTTGGTAGTCATGGTTCCTGTTTTCTTGTGTTGGGATGCCCTCTGGTGGTTATTGTGTTGAACTGCTGGCTCTCTGTTGTCTCCTGGAGTCTGCTAGCAACTCCTTTGTTTAACTTCTTTCTAGCTAACCTTTGACATGCAAATTTAACAAGTCAAACCAGTTTATTTACCTGTGTGTGTTTACTGGGTACTTGATTCCCAATGGGAATTCTATTGTTTAACAAAAGACCCTTAATGTCACCTTAATGGCTCCTGGCTAATATGCCAGCCCCAAAGCAGCAGAAAAAAAATTTCTCTCTGGCTACTTGTTAAAACCAAACCCTTTCTCTCTGCTAAAAGCCCCCTAGCAGAGAAAAAGAAAAATAATATTCCTACTGGCTTCTGGATTTCTTATCCCTACGCTTGCCACCATGTCGTAGCTTCCTACTCAGATTTGAACCTTAGCGTTCATAACCTGAGAAGCTAGCATGAACCCCTCTAGCTTAATTACCCGCTCAGATTTGATCTCGCTGCCACCATCCAAAAATTCCAGGGTTTTTGGCTCCCTCTGGTCTCCCAAAACCTTCCCTGGGGAACCCCAAGACTCAGAAGCCTTGAGTCCTTACCACAAAGGAAATAACCCACTTCCTCTCCCCTTCTCTCTCCCACCAGACTTTCCTCTCTGGGCTAACCTGAGAGTTACTGATGCAATCTCTTTACATCACAATACAAGAAGCAAGTCTCCTCTATTCACGAAGAGACAAACCCCAAATACAAGGAACAAGAAATGATTCTATCTCTCGTCCCCGTCCCACAAATTCCCTGGTGGCTGCAGAGCTCTACCTCCGTAGATCTAACACAAAGAGAATTCCCCTTCCCTTCGTTCCTTAGCCTACCCAGAGAGAAAAACTCAAACAAGTCTTAAAAAAGAAAGCTTTTATTAAAAAAGAAAGAAAAAACACATGAACATTTGATCTCTGCATTAAGTTGACACTACACAGGGCTATTACTTAAAAGAAAAATATGAATAACAGACTTACTCAAAAAAAAGATACAATTTAAACATTCCCAGCAACTATACACATGTAAATACAAAACAAACATATAAAAGCCTATTTTTTGCTACCTTTTACTCACAACTTTGAAACTGAAGATTAGAAGCTTGAAGATAGAAAAAAACCTCTCATAGCCAAGAGACAGACAAAAGACTCAAGACCCAACATTCTCTCCCTGAGTTTTGAAAAAATCCAGTTTCCTGATTGGTCCTCTGGTCAGGTGTTTGGTTCCCTTTGTTCCCTTTACAGGTGAAAGAAACATTAACCCTTAGCTATCTGTTTATGACACCCAATGGCAATGAGAGTACTGTGCATAATCTTTCTAAACACGGCCTTCTCAGAGAGCTCACTTTCATTTTTTGTTTTGGCTTGATGCCAAACCACCTCATATAAACTCTTAGCCAAGAGAGAGATATCCTGGATAGTTTGGATATAATCCTGCTTCTGCTCAGTATGTAAAACTCTGAATTTGATTGGCATGGCTGCAAAACTAAAAAAAAAAGAAAAAAAATGAAAATTTGCTCCATTCTATTGTCTGTGTGAAAACTAGAGATGGGCAAATAGAGCAATATATGATCCACCAAATAAACTCTTATTTAAACAGATTTGTGTTGAATATTTCTTACATTTCCCTCTATTAATATTTTAACAAACAAGCGTTTTGTGTGTTTGTGTGTGTACATACATAGATACTAAGTGCAACCGAAGCAAGATGCAGAGATGAGTCTTCAGAGATCCTGGAAGTTCAGAGAGGTGTGAACTGCCCCCATTAATCTCAGTGAGGGATCAACTGAGAGAGGTGTGAATTGCTCCACATATGGCCCCACTTGGCAAGATGTGAACAGCCACCTGACACCTCCGCCACCCCCAGACTGGAGATGTATGAACTACTCCATTTATCTCAGGGTATTTCTACACTAGCAGTTATGTTGTTATAATTTATGTTGCTCAGAGGTGTGAATAAACCACCCCCTGAGCACCATAAATTACACCAACATAAGAGCCGCTGTGGACAGTGCTGTGTCAGCAAAGTCTCAGAGCCTGGGTCAACTGACTTGGGCTTGTAGAGTTTACACTATGAGGCTAAAAATACTGTTGACATTCCTACTGGACTGGAGGCTGGGCTCTGAAACCTGAGGAAGGCTGGGTTGAATCTCAGAGCCCAGGCTTTAGCCCAAGTGATAATGTCTACACTGCTATTTTTAGCCCTGTAGCATGAGTCAATTGACCTTGGCTCTGAGACTTGCTGCAGCAGGTTTCTTACTGCAGTATAGATATACCTGAATATTGAAGGGCCAAAATATCTAGTAGTGAAGAAACAATTAATGAATGAATTTTGTAAGGGACATATTATCAAATCCGAGATCCAGCTAAGCTCTGAATTTCCAAACATCTAAACTGTGAAGTAGGCACCGAAAATGAAGAGGCTAGTCACTTAAATACTCTTTGCAGGAACTGTAGCTCAGTAATTAGATTTGCCAGTAGCTTTTTCTCTAGACAAACTGAATTTTACAGATTTCATCCACCAGGAAAGAATGACTCAGTCACTCACTTTTTTTTTTTCATCCATAAAGTTTAAAAACTCTACTAGCCCCTGAAAGCATTAATGTCCACAGATAATAGCTGTTACAGTGTTGACCTCTGGGGAGATTAGCAGGTCTAGCAGAGTTCTTCATGATCTTTCTTTACTCCTTTACTTTAATGTACTTCTAGGGAGAAATTGTATTGCTCTTATTGATCGGGAGGTAAAGATTATCTGGCTAGCAAAATGGTCATGTTAGTTGACCTCAGGAACAAACCTGGCAGCCAGCGAAGAGCACTAAAGGAGTTGAAGACTTCTCACCCATCTGCAGATGAAAAACAAACAAACAACCAGCAATGGTGAACAGCAATGAGACCTCCATGCTTCAAAGTAATTTTTTTAATTAAAAAGACTCCACTGTATCACAGGTCAGAAGGTCACTGATCCTTTGTATCCTGCTCATAGTTGCCTTGCAGAACAGTTCTTCCAGCTAAAAGCTACTATTTGCTGCATAGTCGCAATTTAGGGAATTAAGGTGTACAATAACCCAATGCTAGACCAGCTGGGTTTAAATTTGGATAAGAATAATAGAAGCATTGGGTTAGAAGGGGCTGCAAGGTTATCTAGTCCAACCTCCTGCCAAGATGCAGGTTTTGTTGTGTCTAAACCATCCAAGACAGATGGCAATCCAGCCTCTGTTTGAAAATCTGCAGTGAAGGAGATTCCATGACTTCCCTAGGCCATCTGTTCCATTGTCCTACTGTTCTTACCATTGGGAAATTTAGCCTGAGATTTAATCTAAATCTGCTCTGCTGTAGTTTGAACCCTTTGCTTGTCCTGCCCTCTGTGGCAAGAGAGAACAATTCTTCCTCATCTTTCTTGTGGCAACCTTTCTATTATTTGAAGACTTCTATCATATCCCTCTTTAATCTCTTATTTCCCAAACTAAATGTAACCAGTTCCTTCAGCCTTTTGCTCATATGCTTGCATTTCATATCTTTGATTGCTTTTGGCGCTTGCCTCTGGATCCTTTTCTGTTTCTCTACATCCTTTCTATACAGAGGCATCCAAAATTGGACATAATACTCCATTTGAGACCTAACCAGTGCTGAGTAGAGTAGTACTATTAACTCCTATGACTTGCTGCTATACCTCTGTTAATGCAACCCAAAACGGTATTCACTTTTTTTTTTTTTGGCAACAGGATTCATGGTGTGAAGGCCACAAGAGCTTGTTATACTCTTCTAGTCTGTCCTACTGCAAACTCAGGCATTAGAATCTCACCCAGCAATTACTGCATCTATCCTAACAACTTGTGGTTGAATGACCCCAAATCTTTTAGGCCCTGTCTACATTTAAAAGTTAGATTGACCTAGCTACGTTGCTCAGGACTGTGAAAAATTTCACATCCTGAATCAGCTGCTAGCACAAGCTAGAGTAGCCTTGGGACTGCTGTAACACAAACTGATAGATGATGGCGCCCTAAGGAGCCAAACTACTAATCAGGACTGCCAGATTACAGCTCCTTCCTCTCCTATGCCTCAGATGACCTTTCCCTATTCTGGAACAGCCTCCACACTTGAAAGGGGAAGGGTCATTGGAGCTGGCTAAACCAAAGGAGGATTCTGCTAGCATAGGGAAATTCTCACATGCTGCTTTAACCTTAACGCATATATTTGCACCACTAGAGTAGCATAGAGGAGAGGCCTAGGATATGGCCTATTATGGGTTGCCTTCATTGAGTATTCAATATATATCTAAATAGCCTTGTAACATATGCATTTACCAACAATTGGGATTATACCAATGAAACTTGCGAGGGCAATTCATGTATATTTTAAGGAAAATAAAGATTTCACAGACATTTGTTTGTATGTGCTTTGCTTCCTATGCATATAATGTCCTTTATCTCACTATATAAATGTATGTGCAAACAATTGGAGTTAATTTTTCTTTGTATTCAATTCAAATCATATACCTCACATGCTTTCCACTCACCCTTATGCTAAATTGTTCAGCCGTCTTATCCATCATGGAAGGAAATGCTGTATAGAATCTGCTACATTAAAAATGTTAGGAATCCATATAGCCAGTGACCTTTAATGAAAGTGACATTTAACAGGATAGATCAGCTACACAGACTTTACATGACTGCTCACTCTGTTGCTTGATATCTCTCCCCAGAGTCCTGCTGCGTGATTTCTCTCCCTTTGCTCTCTAACTTTGACTAATTTTTATCTAGGTTATGTCTTTTTCCTTTCACAAGCTGATTGAAAGGAGCAAGTCAGAGTCTTTTTTCCCCTTAAAGACTGGATGGGTCCCTTAAAGGATATTGCAATGTTGCAGGCTACCATCAGGATAAAATAGAACATGCTCACGGTTAGACTTTAAACCTGAAAGATGTGAAACATATCAGGATTGCTGTATCAGATGGCATTCTGTGTTGCTTTCCATTCAGAGTGAACCTCTGTTCATGGCAGTTTTCAATTACCATATCATCTGTTCTCTTTCTTTCTCTCTCTCTTTCTCACACACCCACACCCACCCACACACTGCTTACCCTCTTTAGATTTAAATGAATTCATGAGTTTTATTTTCCTCCAAAGCAAGAGCTGCATCACAGTAAATTTCTTCTACCCTCATGTACCTTAATCCCAGCCTGGTGGGGGGAGGGGGAGAGGGTGGAAAATGTTCCTTTTGCTCTTGATAAAATAGACATCCACTGAAAATAAATTTAAATTCACCTCTACCCCGATATAACTCTGTCCTTGGGAGCCAAAAAATCTTACCGCATTGTAGGTGAAACCACGTTATATTGAACTTGCTTTGATCCTCCAGAGTTCACAGCCCTGCCCCTCCGGAACACTGCTTTACCACGTTAGATCCCAATTCATGTTATATCGGGCCACATTACATCAGGTTAGAGATGTATGTGAAATTGTACCTGTGACTGAAGTTTGCACTAGTTCTAACTCTTTGAGGAATGCAAAGAACCAGAAGATTGGAAGGTATTAAAGGACAAATTTTAGTCCCCTACACATAGCTCACAGGCTTTGCAAAGGGATCAAAGAAAGCTGAATCCTTCCTCTAACCTGGAGCTGTTCAGCCACTCTGTAGCCAGTAGTACAATGTCTGTTCTACAGTAGAGTTTGTAGCCCACACTATCGCCCTAGAAGGAGCTTTGGCAAAGGGATGTGATATATTTGGACCAACAGAGAAGGAGATAGGCATAGACAGATCTGATAGAAACACAGCTGTTTGTCTAGCTGCAAAACTGAAACTAACATGAAAGTGAGGCATGGAACTGGGGAGGAGGGAATCACATTCTGCCATCCTACTTTAAAACAATTCTATATAATATATATATATTCTATATAATATATATAATATAGAATTGTTTACATGGCTAATATGAAACACTATATAATCTAACTAAAAGTTGTGGGTGGACTTCTGTAGGCTCTCAAGTTCCTGGAAACTAATGGGTGGCCGGTGGGAGCGACCAGGGAAAATGGTGAACAGTTGGCTGGCGGGAGGCAGTGAGGAACAGTGGCTGGCAGGGCGGTGAGGAGCAGTGGCTGGTGAGGCAGCCAGCCAGAGAAAGTGCTCAGATGGTGGAGCAAGCCAGATGTCTTCTTCCCCAGGTGCGAGGTGAACTCACACAGATGCACTTCTGAAACATGGTCCTCACTGACCAAGGATAACCACTCTGAGTGGGGTATGGTCAAGAGAGGGACACAGTAAAGGAGCTTTTGGTTGTAGAACTCACGAACATGAAGCAGAAGTCTCTGCCCCACACACTCTGGGGTGAGTGTCCTGTTCACAGTTTTAGGTTTATGAATCCTGCTTGCGGCATTTTCCCTAATTAATGTCTGGTGACTTCTCTATTTTCATTAAAAGTTTCTTTTCTTCTCTACACTCGGACTCTGTGATTGTGGGTGGGGAAGTATTGGTTCTCAGAGGCGCCCGGGATGGTATGTAATTTTCCCAGGTTACTGAGTGGGGACTCCACCTGGCAGAAGGGTTACACTTGGGTAGACATTTGTAGAGTAGTCTCTTTTGCAGTAGAGGCCTGGCTCTAGGCAACGCTATTCATCCTTCATTTTAATGACTATCTACTTTCTCCACAAAATCCTTTAATTAAATAATCAGAATCCAAGTCGCAAGTGCTGCATTGCCTTCTTGAGTTTCTATTGATTGCAAAAATACATAAATAAAATAAAAAGCCTGTCTTTAAAAGAGAGTAAATATTTTAGGCTTTATTGTACTAAAATTTTCAATCACAATGTTCTCGTTACTTTGACCACATTTTTAACTTGTATTAGCCCTTTAGCAGAATAAACCTACCCTTTGTTTAACCAACAATTGCTGTAAAATCTTCTCAGTCAAAGGAAGTAGTATTTTTTCCTCAGAGTCTTGCTACTGTTTCGAGTTTCTTGGTCTCCTTTCAACTGCTTTGTAGGAGAGCTTGTGGCTGACACGTCCCTTCTGCTCATAATGAGCTTTCACTCAAGCCACTGATCAATAGCAGAAACCAGCAGGTCTGTCTCTATTACCTGTTTTCTCTATCTTGAATCTGCCAAAATAGATTAGACTATTGCAAGGTCACTCAATATGTTGCGAGTGGATGAAAAGATATTTGGTTGACTCTTTATAGGACAGGAATGCAAAAAGACAATACTAGAGCTAAACTGGGTATACCATGACAGATTAAATCTTCATCAAGGTCACAGAGGGTATTTTTAGTGAACCTTTTGACACACCTGAGTGTGGTACATATCTGCTATCAGATGAGAGGATTTTGCGTTATTTTTATTTATTTATTTACTCATTTATTTATTTATTTATTTATGAGGCAAAGCCTTGTGGCAATAGGCATAAGAGGAGGGATGTGGTTTGGGACAAACAAGACAGGGTCAAATGTTGCCCTAAGAAAGATACTCTGGTGCAGGTCTCATTGAAATGAATGGGTGCTGTGCACATATATCTGATGGCAGAATGTTGCTAGACAGTGACTAGGGCAGACATATATGAATAAGAGCAACAAATTCTACAAGAGCAGATATGTCCTATTTAGCCAGCACCAGGAGCAACGAGATCCCTCACTTGGCCCAGGCCTCTCCCCTTTGGCCTGAATCTGACTAGAAGGAGCTCTACAACCACCCCTTCTTTCACAGACCCTCTCCTGCTGAATTTATTTTTCATGTCTTGCAATCTCCTCTCCATCCTTCTCGCCTTCATATTCAACAATTGCTCTCTCTAATTCTCTCCTCTCCTTCTGCTCAATGTCTTTGTTCCCTTTCTTCCTCTCATAGTTCTGTGATTCCAATAACTCATCCTCTCCTGCTTTCACCTCACCATGGAATATACAAAAACAAAACAAAATATGGAACTAACATGTTGTTTGCCAGATACTGTGATAAGTCATTTGCTTCTGTGCTTCAAGCCTTTTGTGACAGGGTACATTTACAACATCTAGCACCTGGGGGCTGATTGGAGCCTGTGATCACCTCCACTGTATAATAATAGTAATAACAATTTATAATAAAGATGGGTCAGAGCTGTACTTCAGATCTGATTGCTCCCAGTTACACAGGTTTAATGTTGCAAGCTTTTAGTTTATCCAGTATTCCCAAATTATGGCTTGTGTTGTGGTGCTTTGGCCCTCCAGCCAAAGTATCCTTCAGGCCTACTCCTTTGGGGGCACTGAGGTTGTCATAAACAGATAGCTAAGGGTTAATGTTTCTTTTACCTGTAAAGGGTTAACAAAGGGAACCAAACACCTGACCAGAGGACCAATCAGGAAACCGGATTTTTCAAAGCTCAGGGAGGGAAGTTTTTGGGTGTGTGTTCTTTGTTCTGTTCTAGTGCTCTCTCGGCTCTGAGAGAGGATCTCTCTATCTTCAGGCTTTCTAATCTTCTGTTTCCCAGTTGTAAGTACAGGTATAAGACAATATAGATTTTTATATTGTTTTTGTATTTACATGTGTGTAGTTGCTGGAATGTTTTAAATTGTATTTCTTTTTGAATAAGGCTGTTTATTCATGTTTTCTTTTAAGCAATTGACCCTGTATATTGTCTTCTTGATACAGAGACCATTTTTATGTCTTTTTCTTTCTTTTTATAGAAAGCTTTCTTTTTAAGACCTGTTGGATTTTTTCCTAGTGGAGGCTCAGGGGGGATTGAGCCTGCAGCTCACCAGGGAATTGGTAGGAGGGACAAGAATGAGGGGGAAAGGTGAATTTTCCTCTCTGTTTTGTAATTCCAGGAGTTTAAGTACAGTAATCTTCCAGGGTAACCCAGGGAGGGGAAGACTGGGAGGAGGTAAAGAGGGAGAAGGGAAGTGGGTTATTTCCCTTTGTTGTGAGACTCAGGGCATCTGAGTCTTGGGGTCCCCCAGGGAAGGTTTTGGGGAGACCAGAGTGAGGCAGGCACTGAAATTCCTGTCTGGTGGCAGCAATATCAGATCTAAACTGGTAATTAAGCTTGGAGGTTTCATGCTAGCATCTTATGTTCTGAACTCTAAGGTTCAGATCTGAGTAGGAAAGCTATGACAGAGGTTCAAAGGTAATCAGGAACAAAATACACATAACTCAAAAACAGTGTCTTCCCACAAAACTTCAGTGGGGCCCTGCTCTTTATTCAGGGCTAGTCTCCCAAATAGTCTATGCTTCCATTGATTGCCTCCTGCCAGCGTCTGGTCATCCCTTCTAGGAAGGCTGATCCAGAGAGCAAACAATTGGAATTGCAGGACTGCAACCAATTTTATCCACCATCAAGAGAAGCAGAGCTCTGTCTTCCTTCCTGATCATCCCCAAACTCTCATCTTTTCAGCTTTCCTCTCCAGGTCTGATATTGGCTGCCAACGTAGCAGGGTGTGATCACCTGGATCCACAGGCTTTCCCTAACCCTTTCATTGCTAGTAGAGATCCTACCAGCCTCCTTAGTCCCCTCATTGCAGGTATGTGTCCTCTCTGCCCAATCACACCCTTGTTCAGCCAGTTTTAGAAATAGGAACTACTGAACTCAAGAGAAGAATTCCCATTGCTGTGAACTTCATATCTGGATTTGGACTCTAACGTTCCCAAAGCTAGCAATTCGTTTGAATCTGGTTTCCATTGGACCAACGTCTCAGTTTTGCTCATCAACATTTGTTGTACAAATGACAAAAAAGAAACACATCTGGCACCACTTTATATTTGCTATTTGCTGCCCAGTTACCAAATTCATAACAATAAAGCACTTAATCATGTGATTATTCAAGTAATTAGTCCCATTGACCTCAATAGAATTGTTCATGTGCTTAAAGTAAAGCATGTGCCTAAGTGCTTGGTAGGATTAGAGCCAGAGCGCCCATTGAAACAGATATGAGAGTTAACAAAAGTCTAACAGAATGGGCCTTCAGCTGTTATTGTTTTCAGTGTTGACTGAGGATGCTCAGCACCTTGCAAGGTTGGGCTCATAATATCAATTATGTTAATAGGTGAAAAAATATGTATTAATTACTTAAAATGCAAAAGAAACCTCCATAGATAATAAACCAACACTTTAAATCTAGGAAATATGCAATGCAATTCCTTCTTCATTTGACCTAAAGTCTTCAAAGGCCTGCAAGATTTAAAACACATTTCAGTAATCTGATGGCATAGCTAGCAAATCATATTAGCTAAATGAGAAAGGAAATAAAAAGACTGCAGCTTCAAGTATGTCTACAGTTATCTCGCAGTGTTATCTTAGTTTCTGATTGAATTTTAAAGATCCTGATCATGATTCACTGCAAGAGGACAGACCAAAGCTCCAGCTTGGATGAAAATTAAACAAGAAGCCTGAAATTCTACTTTTCTTTGGCTTTGAAGCACGCAGTGTCCTTCCTAATGGACAGCTCTTTATTCACCAGATTCAATCTGCAGATCTGCATACATGCAAGGTCGTAGTAGGTAATGTTTTGGACCTTTGAACCCCTCTGAGAGGAGTCACCAAACATTTGCCTGGGTTACAGAAAAAATTTTGCACAACCATGGCCTGCGCTGCCTCCTGCACCTTCCATTGGCTGGAAACAGTGAACTGCGACCACTGGGAGCTGCGGGCGGCCATGCAAATGTAAACAAGCTGTTTGGTGGCCCACCAGCAGATTACCCTGATGGGTCTCAGGTTGCCAACCACTGTTCTACCCTCAGTTTCCCCATTGCAATTTCAGATAACCTCTACTATAATCCCAGTGCAACTGAGATGAGAATGTGACCTGCTTCTTCATATCTGTGTCTATATTACTCACACGTGTACTGCAACACCCCAGGGGAGGTCATCAGCAACAGGGATGGAATTGGTACCTGTGCATCTCAGCCAGGTGCTTCTGCCTGAGCTGGAAGTCCCAGCTTTGTTAATTGTGAGGCTGTAATGGACTCATAAATATCTATGTGGTCTAGCCACTAGCATGGGAGAGAGGGCCACACAGAGTAAGTGCGGGTTACATGTACATCTTACATTCTCAAAAACACCTGGTTTTGTTTTTTTACCAAAATGTTGGTTCTTTTTTTTTCTTTTTAAAAATTGTGACTTCTGTCAAAACACAGCTTTACTGTTAGTCAACAGCTGTCTCTTACCCCTCCTAATGGATAAATACCTATCTTTGAACACATGAACATCTCGTGCTGGCACTATGTCTTGTCTCTGGGCTATTGCAAGAGATCGTGGCTTTAGAATGCCATACTCTCAGGGGCGGCTCTCGGTATTTTGCCACCCCAAGCATGGCAGGCAGGTTGCCTTTGGCAGCTTGCCTGCAGGAGGTCCCTGGTCCCACGGATTCAGCTGAACGCCTATGGGAGGTCCACCGAAGCTGCGAGACCAGCAGACCCTCCGCAGGCATACCGCCAAAGGCAACCTGCTTGCCGTCTAGCAGTGACCAGCAGAGCGCCCCCTGTGGCTTGCCACCCCAGGCATGCGCTTGGCATGCTGGTGCCTGGAGCTGCCCCTGCATACTCTTTATGCTTTGGTTTCACACTCCCAACACCTACATGGCTGGTTCAGTAGTTTGGGCAGTAGCCTAGGCTGTGGGAGAGCTGAGTTCAACTCTGCACTATCACAAGCTTCCCGTATGACCTTGGACAAATCCACCATCTGTATCATGCGTATGGGTCCAGTACAATGGAGGTGTACACAATTACACCAGCTCTGAAATTGGCCTCTATTTCATAAGGCTAGAGGAATGGTAGATGAAATGAGCATGCATGTATTGCTGAGGTAGGAATGAACAAAAACTCCGTTCCAGGACAGCTATGATTAGCTGAGACCCTGATGTCAGGGGTGCACTGGTATTGCTCTGCTCCTCCCAGAGGCATTGAGGCTAAACACATTAAATGTTGTGAGGTGCTCAGATATTAGAGTAATGGAGGCCATAGAAACACTCAGGACAGATGAATATAAAGGGATACACCTGAACATCCAGTAAACATTGAACGTGTTTCTTTTTACATATAAAGCCATGCATTTGTTTGCTATTGAACTTGACATCAGGTAGACGTGGTTTTTATGCTTTGTTTACAAATTCCTCATGTTGTGTTATGCAATATCAACTAGGCTTAAGATATAATGCAATGAAATGACACTGCACAACTCTAAGTAATTTAATATAATATGGCAGAATGTTTTTAGGCATTTATTTCACTTCCACTAACCACAATCAATTTGGACAATGGAGAATCCAGCTTGAAATTTAGAGATAGAAACCTGACAGAACTGCTAATGACCTACATTTAATTCAATGATATTCCCTAAATATAGACCTCTATGATAAAATAATGAACGGTGTGGAGAAAGTGAACAAGGAAATGTTACCTGCCTTTTCAAGAACCTGGGGTCTTCCAATGAAACTAATAGACCGTAGGTTTAAAACAAATATAAGGAAGTACTTCTTTGTACAATGCACAGTCAATCTATGGAACTAGTTGCCAGGGGATGTTGGGAAAGCCAAAAATATAACTGGGTTAATAAGAGATAATTTCATGGAGGTAGGTCCATCAATGGCTATTAGCCAATATGTCAGGGACACAACCCAGTGGACAACAGGGAATGGATCACTCAATAATGCTCTATTCTGCTTATTCCCTCTGAAGCATCTGGCACCAACTACAGTCAGAAGACTGAATCCTCAGTTAGATAGACCATTCATCTGACACAGTATGGCCGCCTTATGTTCTTATGTATTTAAATTGAAGGCAATCTCTAATTGTTCTTGATAAAAAAAATTGGAAGTTTTTTTTTTAGGGTGCTTGGCAAGAAAAATTGCCAAATCCAATTAGTGTATGCAGTATCTTTTGAATTTCTTTCGGCTATAACCACTAAATTTATTAGGAACTAAATTAAAGCAGAATGCCTCTGTCCATCACTTGCTGCTGTCAGAAGATTAGGTACCATATGTAGAATGCATTATTTTATCACTTCAAGTGGTGATTTGTCTTTGTTCTCTACTATTAGTGGTTTATTTGATGTTCTAAATGAATCTTCAGATAGGTGTCTCTGTTACAAGGAAAATAAATTTGGCACAGAATAAACCTTTATCAATATTTAGACAGATGTCACAGCACTGTTGTAAATTTACTTAGGAGGCTTACTCCCTTCTAGATGAGATAAAAGATTTGTCCAACCCTCATGTTCAGTTGGGAAAGGGAAAGCAGCAGACAATCCACTTCTAGCACTTTTTGCAAACATTGTTAACTTAAGAGGTGACTAAAAGAGGATTAAAGCAACCAGCGCTGATAAATGATTTCAAAGATGAGATCCATGAGGCTACTTGTCTCAGGATCATTACAGTTATCAGGTCACGTCCCATGAAAGGTATCTGTGCAATGTGTAAATGGAAAATCACTAGAATTATCGGTATAGTGCTCTGGTCCAGAACAGCCAAACAAGCAGTTTGGTCCTGCTGCTCATTTAGTATGGTCAAAGCCAGGCAAGGGGAGAAGGCAAACCTTCTTATCAGAAAGCTGGTTGAAAAATGTCCAGATCTGGAATTTTGACAACATGTTGGAAAAAAGAACCCTCCAACCAATTTTTGTGAAAATGTTGTTTCATTTTTCAACCAATTATAGCTTACTACAATGAACCTATGTTATGCAGACAGCAGATACAATTATGAGATAAATAGCGCACTCAAACACCTACCCAACTGGGACCACAATCTTGACTTTCAGCCTCAGGAACACAGATATCTGCCACATCAGCCGAAAAGGAGCATCCTTTACTGATAGCAGTAGTTAATAAGGCCTTTAACCTCACTGTAGGTCTACATTTCTCTAACGGCTTCTCTATACAGAAAGTGAATGTGTGGCAAACCAGGAAGGTACAATGTGCCAATTTGGCATGAACTAATTGGCTATGTGGCAGACTAAAAGTTCTGTAGTGAGCTTTGATGTTGTCTCTGTATAGACAAGCTCTTACTCTCTCACATACCCACACAGATGGCACATAGGGTGACCAGATGTCCTGATTTTATAGAGACAGTATTGATATTCAGGGCTCTTTCTTATATAAGCATCTATTACCCCCTACTCCCATCCCAATTTTTCACACTTACTATATGGTCACCCTAATGGCACACCACATACGTATTCAGCACTTGTCTTCAATGTATTAATTAGCTCAAGTTACTCCACTCAAACTAGCTTAGGGCTTGGCTACACTTGTAAGTTATAGCGCAATAAAGGAGCCCTGTGCACACTAGTTCACTCCCCATCCACACTGGCAAGGCATGTAAAGCGCTCTGACTCTGCAGCTACAGAGCTGCTGGTTTCCATCTCAGCGAGAGGAATAATGTTTGCTGCACCTTGGCTGCAACACCGGCGTTAGTGTGAACGAGGTGTTGCATTACTGCGCTCTGATCAGCCTCTGGAAATGTCCCATAATTCCCTTAAGTCAAGTGGGCACTCTTGTCATTGTTTTGAACTCTCCTAGAAATGCAGATATGGCCTTTGAAAGCTCCATTTCTGACAGCTGGCTCCGAGACAAAGCAACTATTACTATGGCATGCTGTGTGAGTGAGAGAGAGAGGCGGGTGAGGTGGGGAAGAAAGGGAGGTCTGCTGCTGTTTGAATTTACAAGACAGCATGCTGACATGCTCTCTCCCCCCTCCCTACAACACACCCCCTGTCACAGTCCACCCCACCCCTCCCATTTTAAAAGCACATTGCAGTCACATGCATGCTGGGATAGCTGCCCATAATGCACCCCTCCCAATGCTGTTGCAAGTGCTGCAAATGTGGCCACGCCAGTGCACTTGAAGCTGTCAGTGTGGACAGATTGCAATGCTTTCCCTATTGCACTCTGTGAAGGCTGGTTTAACTCAAAGCGCTCTACATCTGCAAGTGTTGCCATGCTCTTAGTCTGAGTGGAGTAACTAGCTTAGTTTGAGTGAAAATGTTCACACTGCAAAACAACCCTAAAATTACAGGGATTAGATTAGCAGCATTGAGTTATTGGATTAGCAGTTGGTGGGTTGTGCTAATGCAAGCTTGTTGCCTGTAGCTGTATCCCTGTTGCATTACTAGCTTGAGCATCAACAGCACTTGAGCTGCATCCCAGGCCCTCTCAAAGGCCAGCTAGCTCGGGCTTAAAGGACCATGTAACTTGTGCTAGAGAGTTTTGTGTGTGTATGGGAGTTGGGATAGGGGCAACAGTCAAGCTGTACCTTGAGCCAACATGGCAGTGAAGACTAGCCCCTAGACAAAGCATGGCTTGAGTGTTTGAGCTTCAAGGGAATTCAAATCCAGCAGTCAGATATCGATCTGTATTGAATCCACTAGGCACTGTAGAAGAAAAAGGAAAAAAATCCAGGAAGGGGTTAATATGTAAGAACATTCTGTTAATTTCTTCCACATTGTCCTATAGGAAAGGGGCTTCTGCTCCCAGAATTCTGCCCTAAATACAGTGGGTCTTCAAGGGCCTCCTGAGGCCTTGCTCTGAGACCCAGGCACTGTCACTTCCTGGCACTGCTGCTCCAATGTAGTTCTGACTCTGGGGTCTCCTTAGGCCACAGTTGTCCAGGAACCAGTTTTTGTTCCTACCACCGCTGGAATACATTCTTGGTCAGTTGATCTATTATCCCCTTAATTTAATAAACTATGGGCCAATTTCAGGCTTGGGGTAAGCAGGTGCAACTCTTCATTCCATTCTCCTCTCTTTCTTTCCCACTCCTTACCTCTATATCAATGTCAGGCTTAATAAAGTCCATCTCTCCATTGACCCCAGAAGGGAGACTGCTTATACTATGAGATACACTAAATGCTCACTGAAAATGGGTTTTGCTGCATCTACATAATAACTTCCATCAATGGTCTATCAGCTTGAACAAAACCTGCAACAGCAGAAGCACAGTGTTTTACCATGTGAGCGACAAGAACACCACAATTAGCTGGTACTGGCTGTTACGCTCTGCATGGGTTAGCCACTAAAGGGGGGTTTAGCTAGCATGTTATGTCTGTGTACCAGTCTCCTGACACCATGCTGGATTACTGTTTCATTGTTTGCACTCATTTTGAAATACACAGTGCCACTGAGAATCATAACTGAAATGTTCTCAGGGTTATAATATGTTACATAGAAGCAATGACTCAGGCTTGATCATAAATGTGTTACATCATACTTCAGAATACATCCTGATCCCACTTAATCAATGGTAAAGCTTCCATTTAACAGAATTTTATCTGATGTCAAGATCTTTATATCAGCACCCATGCAATAGTCTAATACTCCATGGATTAAAACAGGGTTTCAGAAATGTAGACTGGAATACCCTGAGGGAAAGTTTAAATGTTCCATACCCAAGAAGAATTTTATTTCAGAGTGATTGAAAACTTCAAAGATTGCAAAACTTAAAATTGGCATCCAGGGCTGGTTACATAACTGGAAACAGGGTTCATTAGTAATTTCAGTAACTTCTTTTGAGGATGATAGTGTTTACTTTTCTTGCGTTTGAGGCAATGCCTGGGACAGCCACTGTTTTGAGATAAAAAGAAAAAATCAATAGTTTAAAGAAAGAACCTGTTCTTCTGCATTTGATCACCGTTTGAGCACTGAAGACAGTGACAGACGATGCCACGGTAGTTGATCTTGCACTTTTAGTTTTTTTTATATATCTAAATACAGTTAACGTCTTCACTGGATTACAATGATTTGACTCTTCATGTACATATACTATATATGAGAAAGTTGGACAAGAATTGAGGGAAAAAGAGAGAGAGAGAGAGAGAGAGAGAAGAAATAGTTCTAAATAAATAAAAGCTCTTCCATACCTTACATTTTCAAAGAGAAAGTTAATCAGTTTGATTTTTTTTGATGGCTAAGGCCCAAATAGATCTACAGTTTCTACACAGCAGGCCCAATTCTGACTTAATGTAAGTGTGTGAATCTGAATTAATTTCAGTGGAGTTACATCTACTTGTGCTGTTGTTGAATTTGACACAGAAAATATATAGCACTAGTTTCTGATGTGTCAAATGCCTGCAAAAATGGGTGCCTACCTAGTTTACAATTATGAAGAACTATTTGCACATGCAAAGTGGGATCTTGACTGAACACTTGTTTGATTTGCATGTGCAAATGGCATGCAGAACCAAAGCGCATCCAGTTTGCAGTGCAAAATTTGGACACCAGGTTGGAGCTGACTAGAAACTGACTTCATGAAGTATTTCTTTCAAATGTATTTCACCCATACTAACATTAAGGCTGATTTACTGCATAGATCAGTGGTTCTTAAAGCCAGTCCGCCACTTGTTCAGGGAAAGCCCCTGGTGGGCCGGGCTGGTTTGTTTACCTGCTGCGTTTGCAAGTTCAGCCGATCATGGCTCTCATTGGCCATGGTTCACCGCTCCAGGCCAATGGGGTGACGGGAAGTGGCGGCCAGCACATCCCTCAGCTCACACTGCTTCCCGCAGCCTCCATTGGCCTGGAGCGGTGAACCACAGCCAGTGGGAGCTGCGATCAGCTGAACCTGCAGACATGGCAGGTAAACAAACCGGTCTGGCCTACCAGGGGCTTTCTCTTAACAAGCTGCCAACCAGCTTTGAGAACCACTGGCATAAATGCTTTATTTTGCTATTTGTAAGTTAAACATTAACCTTGAGCAAGTGGTTTGGAAACATAAACTCCCTCTTCTACATTTTCCTGAACATTTGCCCATTTATTACACCAAATTTGGATTCTGTGTCAGGACAATGGGGGTGGGGGGGCAGAGTGGGAGGGGAGGAGGCGGGAGTGGTCTCAGGAAAGCAGTATGTTGCTTGTAAATAAGCCCATTCTGCTGTCCCAGTCTCTGGATCGCAAATCTGCAGTTCCAGGAGTAGCTTGAGTTGGAACCCCCCTCAGTAATGGAGTAGTAAAGTCAGCTTAGGATGGTTCTCAGCCAGCCTTTCTCTGAAAGCAAGGAAGGCTGTGAAAAGTTGTTTGATGTAGAAGCCATTTTAATAGTTGTGCTTGATAGGGAAAGGGGACAAACATTGAAACATATAAAGATATTAAAAAATCTGCTCTTTTCCCACAGTCCAAGGGAAAGTTGTCAAGGGGAGAGTTCAAGGAGCAGTGTGAATTGGGGAAGTCAGAGGATCTTGACAGCCCTCTGCCTCAGACTTCCCATATGCCATTTGAACCAGAGCCAACACACTTAGGTGTTGTAGATACAGATCTTCAGTTGGTGTTAATAAACATAGCTACAGCGACTTCAACAGAACTATGTCCATTTACACCTGCTGATGATCTGGCTTGCACTTTGTATAAATCTCAAACAGACTTTTGTAAGGTCCTCTGTGTGTGTATGTGTGTGGGGGGAAATAAACACACCTCTTTTTGAATATAACATAAGCCCTCCACTCCTTTTTTTTCTTGTTGCTCTAGTTGTAAGTGGGAACATCCTGAAAGATAAGATAGCAAAGATCACAGTTGGTTTCCACATGACTGCTTCATGTGGGAGTCTGTGCATTGTCATCTGGAATATATGCACCCAATATGTTCAGTGCTTCCTTCTGATTCTAATGGAAAGGAGCTGCTGGTTGGTGATTTCTTGGATCTCTTCATGGGTGATGAAGTCTTTCCAACCAAAGCCCCAAAACTCTGCCAGGTATCTAATTTTCTGCCTAACATTTTGGTAGATCTCCAGCTCTGTCAGCTGTATATTAATGCTGAGATTATGTTTGAATTAAAAATCCTCCATTTTGTTCCAGTGCTGTATATCTTTAATTTCCATACATTATTGAGTTAGGTAAAGCTGTGGATAGCTTTCCTATCCTTGATGTCAATTCTTTCTTGAGGCCTCTGTTTGGCTGGTATGGGGCTGCCCTTACTGGATATGTCTACACAGCAAAGAAAATTCAGTAGCTGTCTCATTCCAGCAGGCTGAAGCTCGCAGGGCTCAGGCTGTGGGGCTGTTTCATTGCTGTGTAGACTTCTGGGCTCAGGCTGAAGCCCAGGTTCTAGGACTCTGCGGGGTGGGAGGGTCTCAGAGCTCAGGCTCCAGCCTGCACCCAGAAGTATATACAGCAATGAAACAGCCCTGCAGTCCAAGCCCTGGCAACCTGATTCAGCAGGCGTTGGCCAGCCACAGGTTTTCCTTTGCTGTGTAGGCATACCCACTGCCTTGATATTTTGGCCTTCTAATATGATGTTTCTGTTTGATGTCTGGGGTTCAAGGATGTTTGTTTTAGCAGAACTAATTTTGACCCTCGCTTGGCCTGCTGTTTGGCCAGGTTGTCTATCCTTGTAACTTTTTGAGAGTTGTTGTCCATTGGCACCACATCATCAGCAAAGTCTAAGCCTTCTAGCCATCTACCTGTGCTATACCAGTGTTTGGATTGCTAATACATTTCTTCATTGTCCAGTCTATGGCAATGACAAAGAACAGTGGATATAAAATGCAGCCCTGTTTCATGCCAGTGTCCATGTATTTGTCTGTTCATCCTTACATAGTACTTTACATGGCCTTGGTGATGTTGTTGACTTTAGCTAGGATTCTGAAGGACTGAAGAACAGTCCACAATGTATGGAGGTGCTGGCTGTCAGTCTTCTCTTACTGATGCCCAGAATTCCGAGCCTATACTTATCCATCTCCCTCATGATCAGTGAGGTCTTTGGTGTTTGAGGTATTGTTCTCCCATTCCAATAACTGGTTTTGAAGTGTTTTTGTGATACCAGCTTCAACCATTTCAGGGTTTTGGCCTTTCTTTCTTTCTTTCTTTCTTTCTTTCTTTGACCAGTGGGATGTTTTTACAAGGCTTGGTATTCAGCCCTTTCCACTTCATCCAGACCTGGGACCAGCAGCTGCATCAAGACCCATTAGACCCACTCATATTTTACTGATGACACTAGTGTCATATCTCTCTATGTTGTTTTGGGGGGGGGGAACAACTTGATTTGTGCATATTGGATAATCATTCTAGCTGGGGAAAAGTACATAAAAAGTAGGAGGAAATTAATTAATAAGAATTTAAATACAAATATTCCTTCCTTAGTAACTGCAAGCAAGGTCCAGATTGGTCTTGCCTTCTAGAGCCTTTGTTTATGAAGAAAGAGACCAGAGATAGGGAGCTGTTTTACATTTCACCATTCTTACTATTAGGGAGAGGCATATCCAGGAGGATAAAATAGAAACCAGAAGGAAAGTGGAATAAATCTTTTTTAAAGTTCAGACAAGGTAGCTCGGTGGTATTCCCCAACTTTTCAATGCCTCTGAATTTCTGCATTTCTTGTATGAATCACTGTTACCTTTTCATTTCAAGCCACTTGTTGCTTCCATCTAATGGTAGATTGTGAGCTCTTTGTATGTACGGTGCTTGGAATAACTGGACCCTGACCCAAGACCAAGGCCTCTAGGTGCTAGCACAATATGAATAAATAATAGAAATAATAAATTAATGTGACAGGTGTGGAAATAGATAATGATAAGTTAAGCCCCAGAAAAGCTGTTTTCACAGTTGTCTCAGCACAAAATGAATGAGAGAACCTTGAAAGGCCTCTTGGGAAAGCCTATACTCACAAGATTTTCAAGCCCAAAAGGTTCAGATACATATTTTAGATTTGGGATAATTTGGTGATACTGTTTGTGGGCTAGAAAAGAGCAGGTTTGGAGAAAGCAGTAGTAGGAGTTTCAGAACTGGCTGTTTTAAGCCTGCAAATGCAAACAGGATCATTGTGAGTCTGTTTTGGCCTGTGTGTGCTTTATAACATCTTGTGGCAGAGTGTTGGCTTTTTGGATTAAAAAAAAGTATGTGTTTATTTACGAACAGATTTGTAAGAATGAAATCTTTCTTTTAACTAGAAAAGCCAGCCTCAGAACTTATCCCATGATGTCCCAGGTTAGACTACTGCAGCATCTTCTGACTCCCCTACTGTTTTATAGCACCGGAAAACAATTAATAAAGTCTGTTTTGTGCAAGTAGTAGCCATCCCTTTCTGTTCCCATACAGGGGTGAGGCATTTTTTGGGGTGGGGGTGGGGGAGAGGTTCAGAGTGAAGAATACATGAAGGAGTGCCCACATAGCTCTGACCTTTCCAAAGGGGAGCAGAGGGGCGGAGATTTGCCTGTTTACTCATTGTTTTGCAGAGATCTAGTCAAAGGAATTCTGTACTTGTGTACTGAAACATGCACATCAAAGCAACATAAGTTACGTGTAGTGCCCTCAGTGCTATCAATTGTCCCTTAAGCTATCCAGAAGAACTCTGCACTATCTTCTGGGCACAGGGAGGCCTTCATATTTGCTGGACTTCATGGGTAATTCCAGGACCCAAAACTCTCCTATTTTGCTCAGAAATGGAGGAACTCTTTCTTATGTCATGTCTAGCCAATCCAAATATTGTGAATTTGAAAGTTAGACTCAAAGCATTATCACATTGCTTCTCTCAGTCATTTTTAACCAAAATCCAAAGTTCCCCTGGCTAGAATGAGAATACAGTAACAGAGTCAGGACCTATATTGTGAGCTCTGAATTGCCAACTATAAAAACAAACACAGTATTTGCTGCTTTGCTTAAACCCTAGTTCTTGAACTTCAGTAATTACATGAGAACTTTGGCTTTTTTATATGAAAAATGGTTTTGCTTTTCATGATTGCAGAGAATAGCTTGAAAGCCTGATTCAAATGTACCCTAAATGCTCAAACTAGGCTGCAAATAAAAATAAAAAAAAACCCTAAAATGTCATGACATTTTTTTTTGGAGACTAACTCATGACATCTGAATGTTCAGGATTCACAATACTGCTGATCATCTATTTTCTTATTATTACCCCACCTTTATCTGAGCACACTTTGGAGCCAAATATCTTGAGGAAAATCCTCCATCCTCACCTACACCATCCAGAATTGTGTCCAAATTGCATCAATTTATATTATATTTACCTAACGGCTTAGTTATTAAGAAATAACGCAATGGCTAAGGTAAAAAGCTCCAAGTGTGGGTGGCTAAAATTAGACTTCTCACTTTATTATAATTTATTTTGAACTTGAACTAGTAGGATCCTAGTGTTGGCCCCATGTCTCTCATAAAAACAGTGATAGTATCACTAAGTGACACATCTTGGCGGACTTCAAAGGTCACTTAAAATGATTAAGACAGTCTTGTAAATGTTTATGCATGACATATATTTGTCTGCTCCTCTGATGTGATTAGTGGCTTCTGGCATCTCTTGCAAGTTAACTTCATACCTCATCAGAACCAAGACTGAAGACAGCCTGGCAGGATTTCTTAACAATGGTGGAGGTCGGGGGAGGAAGGAATAAATCTTCCTCAGAATCAGTGTTGTGCACTGCCACAGGGAAAGTGTGGGACAACTTTAAAAGGCACAAAAAGTGACTTCTGTGCCAACAACCAGCAGTAACAACTTGATGCTTAGACACTGCGGTGACAATGGTAAAAAGAAAACCCAAACGCTAATAAATAGGGAACTGACTCTGTTACCTTACTCATACGGAACAGGGCCTTTCAGTTCGCTATAGTACTCACTGAAGACTGGTTACTCTGTATTAGAGATCCATAGTAGAGCTGAATTCTGTGTTAGACCTTATCCTGATAAAGAGGAATTGATCACAGAACTAAAAGCTAATGTGGCTGCTTAGGCACAAGTAATCATGAGTTGATTACTTTTGTTACATGCCAAAAGTCTCAGCCAGTAATATATAGCCCTTGTAAAGGTGAAAAAAGAGCAAAATTATCTGGGGGAAAGAACTTATTCGCAAATGTGAGTGAGAATTGGGAACTGTTTAAGAACTTAGACACCCAAATCATGCAGTTCTGTTGCCCGTGTTTAGGAGGTCAGACTGGATGATCCCAGCAGTCTCTTCTGGCCTTAACATCTACAAGTGCAGTGAAGTCAGTGGGAATTATTGCATTGACTTCAATGGCTTTTGTGTCAGCCCAAGAGTAAGGTATTTCTGAAAGTAAGGATGCCAGATTTGGGTTTATGCAATCAGTCCATGGCTTGACCACATGCAGTTCCAGTGGAGAATGCCAAACTTAAAGTTGATCTATGCAACGGGATAAAATAGCTACACTCCTGTCATCAGAAATAATAAAACTTACAGGCAAGTGCTTCTTCAGTCACAAAACTCTAGGTGTCAACGCTTAAATGTGATGGATGCTGCCCCTTGTTTACTGCTAACCTCTCCCCATTTTCTGTATTACTGCTGTTTGTTTCCCCTCATGGAGATAGGGCTATTTATTAAACCCAAATCTCCCATCATGGCCTGCAGCCCCCTCTAATCTAATCTCCAATCTGCTTGCAATATGGTTGTGACTGCGTGTATGTTTACTGCTACTCTCCCGTTCTGGTGTCATTAACAACGTGGCTATCCTTAAACCCCTGTCATGAAGGAGCCAGTCAGGGTGCAGAGAGGAGCTTGTTTATATAGCTGGTCAAACTATGGTATGGAAAATTTTGATAGAGCTTTCAGTGAAAAATTCCCACTCCGTGTTTTTTGGTTTTTTTTTTTGGCAACTGAAAATCAAAAATTAATCCAACTGCTGTAAACCAGAAAATTCTTATCTGAAAACTGTTGGGGAGGAGGGAATGCAGGGGACTGACTGAATTTTTGGTGTTCATGTCTTTTTTTCCAATACAATTTTAAACCCATTCTTGGAAAGTGGACACTCGGGGGGAAAAAATCATTTTGTCAAAACCTCGGTTTTCTAAAGCTTCAACAACATTTCTCACTGACCATGCTTTTTAATTTAGACAATTAAAAAAACTATACAGAACTCCCTAAACGAACCTTGAATTGGTCTGTCCCTTTCAGACCAGAAAGTATCAGTGTTCTAAAGACTTAGACCCATCCCACTATTGTGATCTGAACAACTCTGCCTACTATCTGGAAGAGATCCACATGTTACATGTTACTGCTCTGCAGTATGTGAGTAGGCACAATTAATCAAGACTTACCAGTGCATCCCTTTTCTAAAGATCTTTAATATAATTTCAGCAGCACCAGCAAACAGTTCCAAAGCAGAAGTTTCATGTTCAACAGGGGGAGCTATCTAGCTTCAAAAGAATCTCTCCCTGGCAAAGCCAGTCTCTAGTACTTGTCAAATACATTAGTGCTATAGTTTTCTCATTGCTTGTCCTTACTTGTGTGTTGCGATGCTCTGTTTAAGCTCTATATTGAGTAATTTAATAATTGTTTAGATGTAACCACTGCTGTTGGTTGTTCCCTAGGGTTAGGTTGTTCTTTTGTAGTGCACAGTTAGGGTGGTGGGGAGATGCATTGCCCCCAGGGGAGCCTTAAGAGTTATTGTGCCTCAGTTATTCACTGTACACAGTACTCTTCAATTGCACGGGGATGTGAGCAATTCTCTATACCCATTTAAAGAGTGTAGCTCAGTTCTCTCATACAGCCAGCCAGCTCCTTTGGGTGGTATCCTTGATCCACCTACCCTTGCCTTGCCTGGCAGCTCTCCATGACTAAACATCTGAAGTGAAGCCTCTGTTTCCTTTAAACAATTGTCTGCAATGATGATCTGGCCTTTTGTGGACCATACAAAGGAGGTGGAGATCCCTTCACTCCTATTCTTCTGTGCAGCTGCATAAGAGCAGGCGACAATGGAGCCCCTATTTAGAATGTTGTGACAGTACTGTACAGATGTGAGATCGTGGTGCCTTTTTCAATACAGATGCTGCAGGCAATAAATGATTCAGTCTTCTGTGTACATGTCACTAGAAGAGATGTATAACTGTCACGCTGGGACTTCCTTGAAACTTTCCAAAGAGTAACTTCAGAGTCTAGACTTTTAATGGTGGCCACTCCAAAGCAAGGTACTCCAAATTAGAGGCCATTTCAGAAATGTGGGTTCTAATATCTCTGGCCACATCCTAATATCCATAAAGCAGTTTCATCTATGATACTTAACATGCTGAAATGCTTTGATACAAGTGTAATGCTGTTTTCCTAATATTTCTCAAATTATTGCCAACACCTTTCTTCTTTTTCCTCCAGAGGGTGTAATCTCTAATATACATATGGAATCAGCAGAGACCACTTCATTTCCAGTATAACTCCATTGAAAGGAAACATCTAGGATGAATCTGGCCCTCAGCTCACAGGTGTTAGACTGGATGACCTGATAGGTATTTCATGTTTATCTCCCTTTCTGTGCAGAATTATTCCCCATGGTACATTTTTCTAATGTTTTGTCTGGTTAATGTTTAAAAGACCCAAGTGATAGGTCTTTTTTTTTGTTTTTTTGCTTGCCTTCTTGGGACACTTACTGATATTCAACCTAAATATTCCATTAATTTCATGTTTGCTTAGTTATATTCCTTTGTACCATTTACATAGTTATCTTCAGTTCTTGTTATTTACACCCATCAAATATATGTAAATAGTTATGTCCCCTTTTAATTATTTCTCAGCCAAGTCAATCCCACTGGCAAATCAGAAGTTCAAAGAATTTTTATTGCTACTATCTATCTAGTAATAGGATTCTCAGAATTAGTGGAATATGAGGTGTAGTTGCACCAGACCATTTGCCTTTTCTGCTGTCTACAATACATAGCAAACTAGACATTATTTTGAAGTCCAGTATCACCCATTAGCCCTCTTTCAAGATGGCTGTTTCCAGGGTTCTCTTCTATTGAAGACCTGTGGATTTTTTTAGTTCATTTGTCCCCAGATATACTAGCCTGTTTTTTCCAACTCTGACACAACCGGGTTTGCAAACCCTCTAAATCAGTCTGTAGTGATCTGGTTGAAGGTTAGTGAATAGACTGGAACACTCTGTAAAGTATTTCACACTAAAAACAAACAGGAAGAGAAATAAAAAGGGAAACTCATGTTCAAAATTTTGCCTGTACCATTGGGTATCCCTCTGAAATCACTGTGTGCACCATGGTAAGCAAGTCATCTCATATGAGGGGTGGGTGAGAGATAATAGATGTCTTACCTCTGTACTTCTGCTCCACATCTGCAAAGAAATGTAGGACTGGAAGGGACCTCAAGTGGTCATTGAGCCCATTTCCCCCACACCCCATGCTGAGGTTGAATTAAATATACCTAAACCTTCCATTCTTCACCCCTGTGTCTATTTAGACTGTAAATTCTTTGGATCAGGGACTTACTATGGGTTGGTGCAGCGTTTAGCACAGTGGGGCACACCTCTCGGCTGAGGCCTTCTGACAGGACTCAAATATAACTACTGTAATAGGAAGAAGAATGAAACATTTAAACTCAAGATGAATCTTGTAAGTTAAGCAGCCAAATACTCAATTTCTCAACAGGCTAGCTGCAAATGGAAATAAACACCTGGGTGAAAAAGAACCAGCGAGAAGCTTTGTTGTAAAAAAAGATTGTGGATCTTGTTTTGAAACACTTTGTGCACATTAAGTACTTTACATGTTATGTAAAGAATCCTATCATAAGGGAACTGATTGGAGATCCTTTTGACAGTTATAGTGTTTTTTGTTTGATTGTTTGTTTTTAATATCAGGCAAGGCCAGATTACTGGAGAGGAACATAGCAATATCTGAGACAATGCTCCTGAGTCAATAATGATGTGTTGTTATAACAATGCCAACACATTCACAAAGTGTTCAAACAATCCTCACTGATGGAATATTGATCTTGGTCCTCTCAGTTGCAATGGAATTCTGGAATGAGTGGCTATAAAACAAGCTTGTGTTTAGTTCTGTAGGATAGTATTCTACCCTCTAATTTCCTTTTACATGAAACTTACTCCAGGAGACCTTAGAAAACAGCCCTTTCTCTTCTAAAAATCTGAGCTTGTTTATGAAACCACAGACAGATTCAAACAAATGATATTAGACGAAATAAGACTGAAACACCAAAGGAAATCAAGGTAGGAGCTGGTATGTTAACTTTTTAATAGA
The DNA here is from genome assembly GCF_003597395.2 of Chelonoidis abingdonii. Lineage (NCBI taxonomy): Eukaryota > Metazoa > Chordata > Testudines > Testudinidae > Chelonoidis > Chelonoidis abingdonii. The sequence continues at coordinate 23,899,279 of NC_133785.1, forward strand.
TAATTATATGGATATTCGTATTATAGAAAAAACAAAATGATCTTTGTAGCAGTTTTCAGTCTTTAAAGGCCTACATTCAATTTCCCCAGTTGATCCAATCCCGACAAATAAAGTCATTTTAAGCTGAAATGTTCAAAGCTGCTTGAATATTCAGATTCCTTAATTTTAATGGGAACTGAGAGCAAATCTGCTGCTGGTGTAAAATATAGCTCCATTGAAGGCAATAGGACTACAACAATTTACACAAACTGAGGATCAGCCCCTGAGTTTCCTAATCTCCTGGGTGGATTAAACTAAGTCAAGTCAGCATGCTCTTTATTCCCAGAATGAGGAGAGCCATGCTTTACACTCATGTAGAATAATAGAGTCTGCATACAGAAGTATGAATTTGTCTTTGAACTTGTAGGCCTGGGTATCCTTAGTATTGTCAATATGGGGTTGTGTTTTTAGGCTTTTGAGACATGATATTGGCCTGAACTTGACCCCTTTTTCTTTCCTCACACTAGATAGCGTTCTCCCTCTTTCAGATGGTTACATGCGCTTCATTGCCTTTGGAGAGAGGGGTTTGAAATGGATGGCAGTAGCAGTGGATTACAGCTCCACAATCAGAGGGGAGCACTTCTAGGGGTGATCAAATCCTCCTTCCCACAATACAATAGATGGTCAACCTCTGACCCTTGTATAGGGCCTTCCTTATTATATTTCAGTATATTCATATCTGGCCTTATTTAGGGACTATAATTTCAAGTTCATTCCAGACTCTGGTCTCCTGCATGGTAGTGCACTGTGGGGTAGATGCTGTTGCCAGTTGTGTGAAACAGTGTATGAAATGTGACGGTAGGATACCCAAGCCTACAAGTGCAAAGACAAATTCATACTTCTGTATGCAGCCTCCTCGTTTTGGGAATAAAGAGCATGCTGACTTGACTTAATTCCTCTAGTGTCAACAAATTAACATGAAATAATTACAGTGTACCTAGTTGTGGGATGTGCATTTGTCACAGAGCTATGGCCAATAGATCTGCATAGACAATGACAAATGGTCATATCAGTCACAGTTGTACAATTAGGCATGTACTATATGACAGAAGTTGGATGGAAAACATCCATTAAATCATCCTGTGCTATGGGGTGTGTGACCGGTACCAGAAAAAAAGTTCATATTCTTCCAAGGACTCCTGGTGTCACCTGCTTCCTATGGGAGATGTGAAGCCACTCCACTAAAGAAGGAGTTTTAGGAGGAATCCATGGTAGCATGCTTCCCCTGTGCCAACTGCCACATATGCTAGTTGGCATGGAGGTTGGATGGCCACAGCCAGACCTTGTCCCTACCCCCTTTGGGAATGGCTTATACAACCACTATTAGAAGGACGGCCATTTTCCTGTATTCTCTTGGGATTGTCCAAGCTCTTTGAAGTGGGGAGGGGAGACACACCTTAGCCACTCTCCTCACATCGCACAATCCGGCCCTGATTCTCATTTCCTACTAAGATCTTTCTAGTGAGAACATGGATTATCACATGGACTATCTTTTTTAAATTAAACAAGATATATGGGAGGGTGGGGTGGGGTTACCCTGTCTTGTAACAGTGCAATGAAAGAGATAAACAAGGGACTATGCATAGAGCTGAACCACAATGACTGACTGAAATGAGTGCTGAGATGGTGCAGTGTGTGGTGGGGAGGGAACGAATTGTGTGTATCAGACCCATAAGTATTTGTTCTTGTATCCTTCACACAGTCTCCCTTTTTCACTAGTGTATGCCTTTGTGACCTCCCTTTTACTGTCATGCAAGCTGGTTCCTGGACTACAGGGATTTCAGCAAATATGTTCCACTCAGTGAGTGTAGCATGGGCATTCTTTTGAACTGAATTTACTTCAGATGACATTCCTCTGGAATCCCATGGCTTTGTCTTTCTCCTTCTGGCATCTCATGTTTCTTTCCCTAGCACAATCCTTCCTCCACAATGTACATCATGAATTAGATCTTACATTGGAAATCCTTCTACTATTTTGCCCATAAATTTAGTGTTAGCCGGCAGATATTTGACTAAGGGCCTCACATAAATAGGCCCCTATCAAGGGTGCAGATATCAGTGAGGAATGGAGGAACCTTTCTTTATATCATTAAACAGTGAAAGAAATCAGGAGAATCTTCCATAAGGATTCAGATTCCTGTAATATTGGACAGGTGCATTTTCTTTTGTGGCTTATGCACCATTACAGTAATACTATTCATTCTCCTCAACACACTTTCCTTTTGTGAAAAGAACTTGTCACTTTGAATCATTGATTCTTGACAGATTACATAAAACAAGATCTTATGTTAACAGCAATTGCATAAGAAAGAGGAATATGTTTGTCCACACTACAGGACCATTAGTGAAATGCTCTTACATTACTGCCTCTAAAAGATGCTTTTTCTCCCCCAACTGGTGACTAATGCTTATGTTCCAACTTGAATTCCATGTCCCCATTAATGAGGCTCAGATCTGTTAGAATGCAAAGGCTCTAAATTTCTTTTTCATAAGAGCAAAACAAGAGCATGGAAAAACAAGAGCATGGAATATACTTAAAGTCCCCAGTTTTCTTGTCGTGACAAGTGAAACTGCAAACATGAGATAAAAGAATCATATGATGCAGAGTTGCATCAAAGTGCTATCGCAACTATACGGTGAAAGCAGAGACTTTCAGATAAAGAATTATTTTTTAAAAAATGGTTAGGATGACTTTTATGAATCACTTAAGCTGAGAGGGGAGAGATAGCTCAATGATTTGAGCACTGGCCTGCTAAACCCAGGCTTGTGAGTTCAATTCTTAAGGAGGCCATTTGGGGATTGGTCCTGCTTTGAGCAGAAGGTTGGACTAGATGATCTCTTGAGGTCTCTTCCAACTCTAATAATCTATGATAACCTCTTCAAATAGAATTATAATGTGTTCCAGCAGCATTTTGTAATCACTAAGACATTAGCTATTTGATCTGAGATTGTCTAAAGAGTTCCTGGTACCTTAAATAATATTGGTTTTGTTTTCTCATTTCTGAAGATGTGACTTCCAGAGTTACCTTCTGATATAAAATACCACTGCAGTTAACTACAGTTCTGTTAGGGTAAGGTAGGCAAAAGTTCATGTGCTAGGCATCTGAGTGCTGCTTGTTGAATATGATGTATGTTGACATATCCTGTTTTTCAGACTGAAACTGACCTAAGATTTATGTAATATAATGACAGTATGAGGTGTGCATCTGAGTGCTGGTTTGGCCCATTGCATATAGAGTATAAATTAATAACTTTCATCAAGTATCAGTGTTTTTTTCCCCATGGAAAACACTGAAACATCTCAACAGGGATAAAAATATATTTTATTATTATAATATATACCTCTTGCATTAGTTTACCAAGGCATTGTGAAATATATTGAAGTATAGGAAAATATTTAACCTTACAGAATCCTGACTGATTTTTATATCTCTATACGGTCCGTATTGTGTTGTCTTAGCCCATCCAACAAATGTGTTACATTACTAGGTAGAAATCGAGAATCAAAATTGATTCTTGGATCCCTGTCTTGGACTGAGGCAGGATTCTAGGGACTAGACATTGCTTTTATGGTGACCTGGCCTGTTCATTGGACAGGCTAGCTCACTGGGGAAGAGGGGAAAAACACCCAAAGTATCCTTATTGTCTGTGCAATGCTACTCCCTATTCATTATCCCTCTGCAGTTAATAGAAATTACTATACCACTAAACCTGTCGTGCCTCCAGTTTCACGGGGCAAGAAGAAAGGAATGGAGTGACTCCTGGCGTGATCATCTTTTTTTTTAAAAAAAGGTGTGGTGTATAGGGAGCAGAGTCCTGAACTCGCCTGTTGCAGTGTCCATAACTGTTGGTGCCTCCTTAGATTTTCCTCTTTCACCCCATTTGTAGGAGTAAGTCTTTGGCCCAATGACATCTTCCTCTTCCTGGTGGACAGTTCTGGCTCCCCGAGAGAGCTGTATGATGAGGGTGAAATCCTGGTCCCATTTAAGTCAATAGTAAAATGTCCATTGCTTTCAATATGGATAGGATTTCACCCTTAGACTTCAAGCTTTGTTTCCTACACCACCCTTGGCCTGCCTTTTTTCCAACCCTTCTGTATACAGATGCACAGGAAGCCCCATAAGCCCAGAGCTGAGCTCTGCAATGCACAAGAGAGTGGAACCTCTCTGTAGGTACCTGAATTCTGCTGTCTACCCTGTGCAGTGGAACTGCTGCATCTGAGATATCCCTATGACCAGGAAGGAATGGTGGGATACTTATACTGTGTGAACTAAAAATGAATGAACAGATTACTTCTAGTTTCTATATACCTTAAAGATCAGGATCAGCTAGAACTACTGGGCCTTATCTGTTGTAATTTGGCATAATTCCTGACAGCCCCTCTGTGTGTAAGGAAGGAAACCTGGATATTCCCCCAGATGCCAACATAACTTTCTTTGTGGAAAGGAACCTGGATATTCCCCCAGATGCCAACATGACTTTCTTTGTGGAAAGAGAGAAGCTTGCTGAACAGTGTTTAATTGTTTTTGGCATCCAATTAAATAGAACACCCACTATATAAGCCTTTTGAAAGGCTCCTCTTTTAACAAGTGGCGAACAAAGAACTGTCATGCAATTAACTTCAAACTATTCCTAACATTTTATGAATTTCAAGTGACATAATCCCTGTTATTCTGTGGAACAAAGATTATGGTAGTTCATTAATATGACAATTGCAAGTCCAAACCCTTGACGAAAAAATATTGTTATGGGGATAAAAACCAAACAGGATGCCGCCTCAGATCAGGAATTAGATCAGAAGCAGAAATTAGGGATACCAAGAAGACATAAAGTACAGTTCTCAGATAACTGGTACTAAAAATCCTTCTGTCACACTTTAACACTATTTACCACTCATGCACTCATTCTGTCTCTGGCCTGCAGGAATACTTCATTTCTTTCTCTGTCCTACATTGAAAACCCATCTCAGTTTAACAAGAGAAATCCTCAAGCTTTATTAAAAATGCATGATCATTCTCCTGGGTCCTAGTCATGGACTTCACTAGAAAGGTTCAAAGATTTCTTTTTCTTTAGTGCCATTTGTATCCTTAACTTCACCTGAGAAACAGCAAACTCACTTGAACCACAACTTTATTTTTCCATTTGAATCTTTACATTATGTCAGTATAGAGATTGTAACTGACAAGTATCAGTACCATGATTATCTTCAGCAGCACCTGAGATCCAAAGCTCTCAGAGGTCTCATTGCTTGACTATCCTCTTATTTGTCCAACTTGAAGTAAGCCTCCCATTGGCCCCATTTGTAATGTTCAGCATATAGCACACATACATAAGAAAGTGGTGACATATTCATGCTAGAAACCAAATCTATAGCATGGCGTATAGGCTGACAATATCAAGCTGTAAAAGCAACAAGATGATCTAAAGTATTGGAACTGATAGAGAGCTGGTAGTATTTCTTTTGAAAGGCTTATGGTTTTAGAAATCTCTTCCGGAACTAATGTACACTTTTCGTGAATCACTGCAGTAAGTCAAGTGTAACACTGAAGGTATATTCATCTGTTACACAGGGTTCCTTTATTTCTAAAGCAGAAGGAGTCCGCCGCTGCTTTTTTGACTGTCAGCTTTATGCAAAGTAGGCTTTTGCAAATTCTTTGAAAACTGATTGTGATCCTGGATTGCCTTGATTTAAAGGGATAATGTTAAGCTTAGCCTCCAGACTTAGCCTTTCTTTTCTCTTATTGTAGGGCCTAGTCCTACAATCTTATTTGTGTGAAATTCCCATTAAAGTCAATGGGAGAGTTGTCTGTGTTGCACCAATGGCTTGCAGAATCCATGTGGGTGTGGGTATGTACCCACAAACGGTTTTCCCCTAAATAAAAGTGCTCTCTTCTCCATCAAATAAACTTAGTGAGATAAGTTTGGCCCTCCAATGCTTATAAACAGCTTTCAGTTAGCCAGATGGGAGCTTTCCATTTGTATTTGAAGGCAGAATTGGCTCAATGACAGCAGTCCCAAGAGTGGTCATGAGCAGCTATACGGTGACAGTGCATACCCTCTACTTCTTTCATTGCAAATGATGCAGAAACAATCTTTCTTTCAGGCTTCCAAGGAGTTCTTACAATATTATTAGTCTACATGTTAGTGAGAGTCAGTGACTTGCAGGATTAAGCCATAATCATTATAGGCAGAGAATTTGCTTTTTTCATAGCATCTGAACTACCTTCCAGTGGGTGCCCAGACATCATTCCTAACAACATACAGACTTACAAAGAAGATTCACCAGCATTCAGACCAATGGTAAAAAGATCTCACTGTCATAGTAGCAAATATAACATGCTAGTGTCTTGCTACGGGTATAACAATGAGGAAACAGAGCTTAATGGCTGGCATTATCCAGTGGTGCTGTTGAACATGTGCTTCCTTACACTGCAAGCATATTTTTAATCCATTGGAGAAAGGCTGCACTGTTAGCCTGGGTTAAGCAAGGCTCTGGAGAGGATCTGTTAGAGGACCAGGAGAGTGCTCTCTGTTTTGGTCCCTGATTAGCGTTAACTGTTGAGACAGAATTGTTCCCTGGTAACATAGGCACCGCTGTTGGGTGGAAATCACCCTGCATGTCAATTGACCATCTTGTTTCAGGACTGGCATATTTGTGTGAATAACACTTAAAGTATACCCAGGCTTAATGTCACTGATTTCTCCTCCCTAACCACCACCTTGCAAGGCCCCGGCTGTCTGCTACACTCAGCAAGGTGATAACGGGGTTAGAATATGACACTGGTGTTACAAGAAAGGGGAAAATATTTGAATATATTTAGGTTGGGCTTTTCAAAGAAACCTAAGGACTGAGGAGCTCAAAACCCTTTTGTATTTCCGTGGCAGTTGGGTATCTAGCTTTCTTGGGCTCCTTTGAAAATGTCAGCATTGGTTAATAAGACAAAACATACCAACTACCACAGTTGTACACAGAGTGAAATATTTTGCTGAACACTGCAAGGGCTTGCCCCTGTCGTATTAAATACCGTGCAACAAGGATTTCATAAACTTCTAGTACATTTCTATTGAGAAAAACCATGGTTATCAGAGTCACAAAGCATTTTCTTACATTGTAATTACATGATGCTTCTCAGAACTCTTATTTCTGTAGTTAGCTGTCCATTGAGAGCTCACATATCTGGAGAGTATATGCATAATGTGGTAAGTGTAGCATAGGTAATAGTTCTTGCTATAAAGTCTCTGATTCAAATTTAGGACTTAATTCTACAAGCAGCTCTGTATATCAAGGACTGCAAATTCACAGGTGCTTACAGGATTGAGGGCTTAATATTTTTTTTAAAGGGACAACAGAATTGTTGACTGTGCAATTTCTATTTCTACAGTAGCTTTAATATGGAGGGCGTCCATCTGGCTGTATGCAAAGTGCCTACAAATATTACAATCTACTGCTCAAATGATTCTTTGAGGTATTTTAAACACAAACAATTTTTTTCTATAGGTTTTTTCCTTTTCCCTGGCAGAAAAATTGAAAGCTTATTTTAAAAGCCCTTAAAGTTAATGATGGCTAATAGAAATGACATGACTTCTGTTCTTCAGTTTATTTTAGTGGAGACAAATATTACATATGTAATTATTTGAATGCCTGCTTCTACTTTTAAAATATTTATGATGTCTTACAGCTGTAAATGCTGGTACTTATAGACATAAGCATTTCAAGGTCTTTGGCAATAAAGAAAAGGGCACAGTGTCTTCAATTATTAATAGCTCTCTGAAAGATACTGTATGTTTTAACTAAGTTTCTTTGCATGATTGGGTTAAAAATCATTGCAGGCAGTCTTGCCATATTTAATTCAGTTTAATGTTTCTATTATATTTTACCAGCATAGACAAATATCTGGCTGGGCATTTCATTTTAACTATTAAAAGCTCAAATCTCCAGAGCAGCTTCAGCAAATTGTTGCATCGAACAAGCATGCACCCACTTTCCCACACAATTATGCATTTTCTGCACACCCAGCGATAGACTGTGAATGCTTTCCCTCTATTGGTGAGCAGTTAATTGCTCAGGTAATCCTGTGGAGGTCAATGGTACTCATGAGGTACAATCAGACCCAGATTTTGGGTTTATTTTATTGAAGACCTAGTTTAAACTTGGTCTAAAGAGTAATAAAAGCCAGCAAGTCACTCAGTGCAGACCTCGTACAATTCTTCCATATTTCCCCTATCACAAGGTGGCTTGCCCTTTACAGGAAGATAGGTCTCAGCCCCTTCTGTGACACATCCAACTCCCCTCTAGATGGGGAACAATGAAGGTTATATGACTGGTGGGTCATGTGATCCAATCAGGCCTCTGGGTTAGATGAGGGAGAAGGTTGCTATGACTAGCATAGAGCAAGAAGGCTCCCGTGGGAGATCCTGAGAGGAAGATGACTCCTCTAGAAGTGAACTCCAGCCAGGTAAGGCATGGAATGCCTTTGACTCTACGTTCTCTCTACTGTGCACCAGCAGGGATAGAAACATAGCTCCTTCCCTCCCTACTCCTTTCTATCCCCTCCTCTCCCACTTTCCTTAGGGGCAGATATCAGGTGATGAGGCTTGAACTTCCCCTAATGCTGGAGTCACAGTCTGAGAAGGGCCTTCTACCCAAGGCAAAACCAAATGAAGGCAATGACAGCCTAGTCCAAATTGAGAAGTAGAAGCCCTATTCTTTGTTGCCCTAACTCCCTGTGTCTCAGTTTACCCACCTGCTAAAGAGGTACATTATTTGATTCTCTGAACACCACCACAAATTAGGCAATTAGCATTTGAACACTGTGAGAACCTTAGATAAAGAGCACTGCAGAGCTGAAAACTAATTTAGTACTGTCTCTCTAGAATAAAAGAATGTAATAACATAAAAGTAATAATCAAGGAAACAAACAGCGCCAGAAAGGAATGTTCCTACTGTGACACCCCATGAGTATGTCATTCCAAATATTCTAATCCTTAACTATAATGTTAAGGAGATAAAATGCAATGGGGGGCAGGGGAAGGGAGGCAGAGGGGAGAACAATAGGGAGGGACAAGTGAAAGCTGGCTAGATTCTGGAATTGTTGCTTGTATGCCCTCCAGGGGATTGCCATAGACACGAGAACAGCACATTCTGGTACTGATGACATTTGTTAGCTTTGACAAGGCATCTGATGGTGTCCATCAGCAGCCCATATAGAATACTCTAAGCATACTGCATCTGGAGTAAATCACAAAATAACAACTAATATCAATGGTGGCTTTGAGAATGGGAACCTACATGATGTAACAACAGAAATTTAGCTCAAATGATACGCAGGGAATCCTCTGTCAGAAGGGATTTGTGCATTTTCATAAATGATGCAGTTTATTGCCACTGACAGGTTAATATGCATGTCATTATTAGACATATCTGTCTGCATTTCATGAGGGGAAAAGAAAATTGCTGGTATACAAGACACGAGATAATGATGTTGCAGTTGCTGGGAAATAGGTGAAACTGGTCCAAACACACCTCCACAATATCTGGAAACAAGAAATTGTGGAATAAAAAAAGCAATGCACAGTGGAAGTGAACTGATAATAAACAAGTGACCTCCTGGCTGTTCCTTGCTCATAGTCAAATGAAGATGGCTACATCTAGTGGTAAAGTTAAATTAATTGAAGCAGAAGAAACAGTGTACATAGCAGGGAAGGAAGCAATTATTTTTAATAGTATGTAAAAAATTCTAGACTAGATTTTGCTGACAAGCAAAGGGTGATGAGTATGTGGCACCCTCTAGAAGTAGCCCTGTTAGGCGTTGTGATGCAGATACTTCTCTGGGGTACAGGTCCCCTCTGACAAGAGTAGGGATTTGTTGCTAGCCTATACCACCACGAGGTGAGCAGTTTTAGCTGGTGTAGTAGACTCCCTACTCACCTGTTCCTCAGCCCTACCTACCTACCTGCTCTAAGAAGCCTGAGCAGGGCCATAAAGGGCCTGTTGTGTGTGGTCTTCTAGTACAACCATGTGAATAAGAAATAGGAGCAAGCTTGAAAGCAAAGCTAAGCTACATTGTACCTGTAGCTTGAATCTGAAAATTAGTCAACCGAAAAAGCCTATGGGGAAGAAATTGACCTTAGTAGCAGATATTAAAGAGCCCTCTTCCTAAATTAAAATACTATGAACAGTTTATTGTGTGAATTTATCAAAAATACGGTAAAAGTATTTCTTGTTTTTCCAGCTTGTTAGTATAACAAACACTGTAGTATCGGGCTAACAAAAAGAATCAATAAAAACTACATTTTAAAAAGATAGACCAAGTTATAAATGGGCCATCGAGACCAAACACTCATTTCAACACCAAAATTCTCCTTTCAAAACAAAATTAAAAAATGTTGGCAGGGATCAGTGTCAGGAAAGACGGTTTCTTCTGAACATAATTCTGTTAATGGGATTTCAATTCCCAGGTCTTCGATACATAATTTACTTTTATTACATAGTTACTTTTGTTGTCTCAGAAACATTAAATTTAAGCTTTATCACTGTAGATACGCTAATGTGGCAGGATGAGTCTTGTGTTGATGTTTGATGTTCCGTTCCACTTACGTTCAATGAAAGCTGTATTTTGGATACAACTCATTGAATGTGTGGCTCAGCTCAATTATTACATGCCCTTCAAATGATTTATAGATTATGGCTATTCTGCTCATGAAGGAAGTGATTTTTTTCACCCACTGAACACGTCTAGAATATGTTGTTGCTACTTACGTTATCTCTAGTGATGCTGCATGTCTTTGTCTTAACAGAGCTGGCTTTGCAGCACAGTGCAGGAAATATAAAGTTTAGTGGAATTAAATGTCACGCTTGGCATTAAAATCTTCTGAATAAATCAAGGTACAATATGAATTTCTACATACTAGTTGCAGAGGAGAAAAGTATATGTCAAACTTTTCATGGAAACGACAAGGTTCATTCTTTCTCCTAGAAAGAACAAAAAGTAAAGTTCAGATGTTATGGGTCAATTATTAGTGGCACCTGTTTCTGTAAATAAGCCAGTTAATGAGTGTAAAGTCCTCCTGACACAAAACACTTTAAAAAACCAACAGCCAATTATTGTAAGGTATTGAGCAACTTTTGCAGTGTCCGGATGATGTCAATGGGCAGTGAGGGCCCTCAGTACCTTGTAATTTCAAGTACTAAGCTTGCAAAGCTAAGCAAGAGGGAGACTAGGAAACAGAATTAATTCTGTGGCAGAACAAAGTTTTGCACACTTAGGACTCAGTCTCAAAAACCGTTACATAAGGGAGCAGTCTCACAGAAGTCAGTAAGGCCCTGTTTCCTTTGAAGTTAATGACAAAACTCCCATTGACTATAGTTGGGCCTTAAAAATGTAGCTATGAGAGGGGTAGCACACCCACAATTCCAGTTGAAATCTGTAAGATTCCCAGGTGCTCAGCACCTCTGAAAAAATATCAGCAGTCATGTGCCACATTCTTATCCTTGTAGGGCCAACCACTAAGAGACATGGCACATACACAAACATTGAGCAGGAGAATGATCTAGATTTAGCTGTCTTAGCTTTCCCTATAGGACCTATCACCATATAGTATAAGCCACATTTAAAATTTTATTGTTTCATTTTCAGAAGGACTGGAGAAACTGGTGGCCAGGTTCATTGGGATCTGGTCCTATGTGAGTGCTTCCTTTTAACAGAGAATGCAGCAGACACATTCAATGTAAACCTAATTCTGAAAGAACTAAAGCAGGTCTTCCGTTTACAATATGGCTTTCTGAAATAACTTCAGCTTCAAGAACAAGTGAGAAAATATGCCAACTATAACCTGGTACAGTAGAATTAGATGACTAGTGGATGATGTAGAATCAACTCAAGGGCAGAAACAGCATCAGAAGGCTGAACTAATACAGGTCCATTTTCATTCAAACATGAGAATGATTCTGCAAACCTGTATAAACATCTTTTGAAGTACGTGTTTGGGAGAGGAAAAATAAATCTTAAATTTCCTCTGTAATCCACTTTTCTGTCCTTCTTATGTGGTTGTGCATGAAAGAGCTGAGATAGAGTCTTAATGTCTGATTTTATTGTTTATTGGAAGAACAAACCTTTGATTCTCTCCACCATATTAACACTCAGCTTTGGCACTTTTGCCCATTTGAACTACACAGCTGGAGGTTTCTCCTATCAGTGCTTGAACAAACAAACAACAGCAAAGATGTTTCAATAGATTTACCTTGTGTTTGTTCTGCTGCACTTGACACCACTCAAGAAAACTAGCTTGCTCTCAGCAAATGACAACTTTATATGTATATCCCTGATTAGCAAAAAAAAAAAATTACAGTTGTGCTTAAATCTGTATGCCACATTCTAAAATGGTGTAAATAGTATACCTCCACTGGCTTTAATGGAGTTATCTATGCTGATATGCATAAGTTTACATTGTACATAAGTTTTCTGGCTCTTTCTTTGTTTAAAGGTTGTTATTTGTATTATAGTAGCATTGAAGGGCCACTTTTGCAAGGTGCCATACAAACTCATAGGAAGATGTTGTCCTAGATGGTGGTTTGTTGGGGCTGCCTCTTGACCATTAGAAACAAAATTCTGATCATTGGTTTATTTCAAATATACCACTTTACAATCATCAGATAAAACATTTGTATTACGGTAGCACGTAGATTAGGGGTCAGCAATCTTTTTCATGTGGCCTATCTGGGGAAGCCGCTGGCGGGCTGGAATGATTTGTTTACCTGCAGTGTCTGCAGGTTCAGATGATTGCAGATCCCATTGGTCGTAGTTCACTGTTTCAGGCCAATGAGGACTCCAGGAAGCGGCAGCCAGCACGTGCCTCGGCCCATGCCGCTTTCTGCAGCCCCCATTGGCCAGTGGGAGCTATGATCAGCCAAACCTGTAGATACTGCAGGTAAATCGTCCCAGCTTGCCAGTGGCTTTCCTTGATGCGCCACATGTCAAAGGTTGCTGATCCCTGACCTAAATGATCCAACGGAGATCAAGACTCCATTGGGATAGGCACTGTACGAGCACAGTGAGAGATGATCCCTACATCAAAAAGTGTATGATATAAACAGATAATGGAAGATGTAAGTATCCTTATTCAGATGGAAAAATTAAAGTACAAAGAGATTAAGTGAATGCCCATGGTCACACAGGATATTTGTCAGAGCTAGGAAATGAAGTCAGATTTCCTGAGCCCTAGCCAAATGCCTTAAATACAAGGCCTTCCTTACTTTAATACTGTTTGTACAGATTACCAATTCAGAACATTTATACTAATGTCCGCTAACTTTTAATATTTTGTTACATGGTTTTTGCTCTGCCTTTTCAGCCTGGACATCTCAACTGTATACCCCAGAAGTCTACTGTTCCTTGGCAAAGAAACCCTTATAGATAATAAATATCTATTACATGTAAACTAAAGTGAATAAATCCCATGAAAGGTAATCACACTGGACATAAATTTACTAACTGACCTCTAAGACAGCACAACTTCTTTCTTGAAGTTTAGAATATATACTTCCACTTTCTTAGGTGCCACATTTAATTGGCTTTTACTAAGCATATTAGTTAAGATACCATCGATTTGATTCGAAGCACTTTATCACAAAACCTTCTTCAAAAGTAAGTGACTTTGAAATTTTTATCCTCAGATAAAACAAAATTTATTGTTGGATTTTCAAAGGCAGCCCCATAAGCTTTGTATTTCTGACAAAATGTTGGTTCGAAAGTGCTATAATTAATAGGGCACTAAACTGGAGGGTAAGAAACTTGGGTTATATTCTTTGCTCTGACACTTGCAGGCAACATTGGGCCAGTCTCTGTGCTTCAGTTTCTCAGTCTGTAATAGAGATAATGATAATTACTCTGCTTTGTAAAATGCTATGTCAGAGGAAACTATTATTTAAAAAATATTCGAATACTCCGTACAGTATCACTGCATGCCTTATTTTGCCACTGTCAGAAGGTAGCAGAATTAGATGAAGTTTTGGTCTCGTGGTTAAGGCACTAGGATGATACTCAAGAAAATCTGCCTTCAAACCTTGGCTGTGCCACAAAGACTTCCCACGTCACCTTGGGCAGTCATTTGACTGTTTCACATCTGTAAAATGGGGATATTTCCTTTTTCCCCACCGTTGGCCTGTCCTGTCTCTTTAGATTGTAAGTTCATTAGGGCAGGAACTCTACTGAGTAGTGTATGTGTGTACAGAACCGAGTACTTATCAGGCTTCAGACTTGAACGTGGAAAGGGATGACGGTATCAGGGAGGAATGCCTAGGAGACTTTCAGCAGGGAGAAAGAAAAGATTGCCCACTCCAGTTTCTTCCCCATTTCTGCCAAGCAAACACAACCCCTTCTCTTTGCATCATGAGAATAAAATCAAACGCACATTACACTAGATATGGGTAAGGTGCACAGTGATGGGTAACCACTGTTATTTTTCTGGTCTGAGTATATTAATTAAAACAAACACAGTAGACCATATGTTTGAACTGGTCTATAAAACTGAAGACCTAGCTTTGTGTACCCAAGTTTCTACAGATTAAGAAACACTGAGTGGAAAATGTGGTTGCATGTAGTGAGACCCCCTACTCACTTGATTTGAGTAAAACCTGTTTGTACATCTGCCCCAATGAATGCTTCCAAACATGCAACCTTACACATCAAAAACTGTGGCCACAATTTTAGATGGAACTTCTGAAAAAAATAATCATATTACTTTAATAGTATTTTTCAAGCTCCATACCAGCTCTATAAGTTTCCTGTTGAACATGTCATCATACCGATTCTGTGTTGGTCCTGACACAAGGCTAATATAATTGCATGTGGCAGATCAAATGGCAGGAAGAGGTAAGCCCCCAGACATTTTCTTTATAACTTACTTTAAAAAATATAGATTTTATTTTTAATATCCCTGTGGGAAAAAAGCAGGTGGAATGTTTTCTGTCAACATTGTTCTACATGTGATCTTGTTTAGTGTTCTAAAGGAAAAGAAATCTCCCACCAACGTGTCAGTAAGTCCTTTTTCTCTTCTACTAGAATGGGACTGATGTCAAAATCTGTCATATCGCTAAATAAAATGATCACTAGGAATGAGAAAAATGCTGCTGCTTGATGGGTCAGATGTCAGCTTTGACAGTAGTAGTAATAACTTGGAGACATTGACAGATGAATAAGGGATAAAGCAGGAGAACTTAGCCAGATATATAGTTCTGACACCATGAAATGTCACTTTGTTTGATTCAAATGACTAGAACATTAGAAACTGTTATAATTTACTAGCTGCTTTTTTCCTCTATGCTAAACTGAACCAGGAGTTTAGCAGAATATCTTAAGTTCAAAGGGATATTTAGTTTACAAATGCCATCCAGGCAAAATAACATTTTTTTAAAAAAACTTTAATGAAGTTCTTGAGCCAGATTCTCCTGTGTCAAGACTTGCTTTATGCAAGGGGGAGGTCATTATGGAGCTGATCAGCACTCCATGATTCTCAAGCTGCAGTGGGTTTGGTTCTGTCCCTAGTCTAAATTAGAGGAGTCCCTACATCCTCTAACTTACATCATCTGGCTCCAGTCCCTAAGAAACCATACACCAGGTGAGAATTGACAAAGTGAGATGCATGCTTCACTCTACCCTCGTCATGCTTTCTACACTGAGGTGAGGGAGACATTTGGAAGAGTAGCTGTAGCAACCTGCATGGAACTTGGAGGGAGGAATACAGACTGCAGGAAGGGAGAGTTTGGAGAAAGCACCAGGAAGTCATACTGCGTGGACATTGCATGAATGCTAGCTGCAGTATCACTGTAAATCTCTTGAGAGAGTTGGTTAATTTTTGAAACATGGAGTCTTTTCATGTTACCTAGTTTGCATTACATGACTAAGGAGCTGGCTGTTCTGGCTTCACACCAGCTGTGAACTTTTCTGCCTTGGGGAAATTCTCAGCTAAGCAACATGCCCTTCTGCAGCACAAAAAGGCCAGAGCAGAGAGAATCAGGCAGGTCCACCCCTCCGACAGGGACTCAGGGACCTGCCGCCGAAGAACCTGAAGCCGGCCCTTGCCTCGGGCACAAAAGTTCTTTGTTACGGCTCTGTTGTTAAGGCAGGTGGCACCAGGTGGCACTGTTATAGATAATCTTCCAAGTTCTCTTTCATAATGTATGAGCAAGTTCTTAGTCGTAGAAGACATGCTGTGTTTTTTGGCCATATGATGTTCTGGTGAAGACAGTGCTTCTTAGAGAGGTAGCTGTGTGAACAGCACAATAACTTGTTCTCTGCCTTTGTCTCTGAGTAGAATCAATCATTAAGGCAGAGTTGCTTCCTTGGAACTGTACCTTGGTATTGGGCAGAGATTTCTGAGAGAGGGGATTGCTCTGCATGCCATTTGACCACCTTTGTGACAGGACTGATGGTGTGTAAACAAACAACTTACACTTAGGCTATCCCCAGACTTTGCATCACTGACTTCTCCTCTAGTTGGAATCCAGCCTCCAAGACCCTAGACATCTACAGATAATCAACACTGCTTTCAGAAGAATGGGCAACAATATTAATTAATGATGCAAATTGATAGTTCGTGCCCCTATGCTGGCTAGCTGCAGTACGTGCAATTCAGTAGCTCAGGATTTAGGTAATCCTTAAATTTAATTTATTCCTTTAAACCTAAAGTAACCTTACAGGAAACTTGAGAAGAAACTGGACAACTTGAGGTGTATGTTAGACGACAGATTTCTGTGGTGTTCTTCATGCTTTAGCCAATGGAACTAGCTTAAAGATATAAGGAATAATACAGGAACCTACAAGCCTCTATTCTGTGAGGCATGAGCTTAAGCACTTAGCATAAGGTTTTGAGGTTCATGAACTTTGGCACAGATAGACGGCCTGACAGTCATCCTGAGTTTTGGGGAAATGGGAAAGGCATTTTTAACTGGGAAGTTTGTATAAAATGGACCAAGTAACCATAGGAACACTGAACTGGTACTAGGCTTGGATATTTTAGGATACAATTTTGGCAAATTCTTAACTGCAAACTTTCTTTGGAAATGAATTAATTTATATAATAATAAACTAGGGAAATACAACCTAGATGCAGCTAGTATAAAGTGGATGCATAACTTATTGGAAAACTGTTCCCAGAGAATAGTTATCTGTGGTTCACAGTCAAGCTGGAATGGCATATTAAGAGGGGTCCTCAGAGTTAGGTCCTGAGTTCAGTTCTGTTCAATATCTTCATCAATGATTTAGATAATGGCATAGAGAGTACACTGATAAAGTTTGCGGATGATACAAAGCTGGGAGGGGTTGCAGGTTTTCTGGAGGATAGAATTAAAATTCAAAATGAACCGAACAAACTGGAGAAATGCTCTGAAGAAAATAGGATGAAATTCAATAAGGACAAATGCAAAGTACTTCACTTAGGAAGCAACAATCAACTGCACATATACGACATGGGAAATGACTGCCTAGGAAGACGTACTGTGGAAAGTGATCTGGAGTTCATATTGGATCACAATATAAGTCAACAGTGTAACACTGTTGCAAAAAAAAGCAAACATTATTCTGGGAAGTATTGGCAGGAATATTGTAAGCAAGACACAAGAAGTAATTCTTCCGCTCTACTCCATGTTGATATGGCCTCAGCTGGAATATTGTGTCCAGTTCTGGGTGCCACATTTCAGGAAAGATGTGGACAAATTGGAGAAAGTCCAGAGAAGAGCAACAAAAATGATTAAAGTCTAGAAAACATGACCTATGAGAAAAGGTTGAAATAAAATCTGGAGAAGAGAAGATTGAATGGGGGACATAACGGTTTTCAAGTACATAAAAGGTTGCTGCAAAGGAGAAAAATTGTTCTTGTTAACCTCTGAGGACAGGACAGAAAGCAATGGGCTTAAATTGCAGCAAGAGGAGTTTAGGGTGGACATTAGGAAAAACTTCCTAACTGTCAGGATAGCTAAGCACTGGAATAAATTGCCTAGGGAGGTTGTGGAATCTTCATCATTGGAGGTTTTTAAAAGTAGATTAGACAAACACCTGCCACGGGTGGTCTAGATCCGTGATGGGCAACTTGTGGCCCACAGGCCATATGCGGCCCATCAGAGTGATCTGACTGTGGGCCATGCCACATTTTGCTGACATTGACCATCTGCAGGCATGGCCCCCCCAGGGGCAGCTTTAGACATTTTGTTGCCCCAAGCAGGGCGGCATGCCGCGGGAGGTGCTTTGCCGGTCGCCAGGAGGGCGGCAAGCTGCTTTGATGGACCTCCCGCAGGCATGCCTGCAGAGGGTCCGCTGGTCCCACGGCTTTGGTCGACCACCGAAGCAGCGGGACCAGCAGACCCTCTGCAGGCATGCCTGCGGGAGGTCCACCAGAGCCGCCTGCCGCCCTCCCAGCGACTGGTAGAGCGCCCCCCGTGGCATGCCGCCCCAAGCACTCGCTTGGCGTGCTGGGGCCTGGAGCCACCCCTGTGACCCCCGCAGCTCTCAGTGGCTGCAATTCCCTGTTCCCAATAGGAGCTGCGGGAAGTGGCAGCCAGCATGTCCCTGAGAGCTGCGAACCATGGCCACTGGGAGCTGTAGGGGACCGTGCCTGCAAATGATCAACATCAGCAAAATGCCTCATGGCCTGCAATCAGATTACTCTGCTGGGCCACATGTGGCCCACGGTCTGCAGGTTGCCCACCACTGGTCTAGATAATACTTCGGCCCATTGAGGGCAGGCGACTGGCCTAGATGACTTCTCAAGATCCCTTCCAGTCCTACAATTCTGATTCTATAAGCTAAAATAATTCCTATACTAACCTATTTGATAAGGGGATTCCAACACTAGTAGAGTGAGGAAGTACAAATAAGAAGGTGGGAAGAACCCTCTAATGAGTATTCATTAGGCATAGTGGTAAGAGTGTAACATATAAAAGTGGTATCCCAGGCTGTGTGCTTGAGGAGGGAAAGATGTAGCCCTTGAGAGGTGCCAGGATGATGGCCAATGGTGATGGTGATCTGAAAGATAATGGCTAACATTTCAGGTTGTTCTGCAAGGGATGGTGTGAGTGTGGATGTTCAAATGTATAGTCTGTATTATATACATCTTCCTTGTTGAGTTAGAGTGTTGGTGACTTTTAAAGTGTATTAATAAAACGATTACAAATGCAGAAGGGTTTTCCTAAGTGAGAGTGTTGCGATCATGCACGCTGGGGTTCCCAACTAAACAATACGTTTAATAATACTGGGCCTGATCTTAGGACAAGAACCTATCAGACCTCAGAGTGTTAACAGGGAATGTTTAAGTAATCAGTATGACTAATATACAACCCATAGATCAGGCAACAACACTTTGGTTTCCCTCTCAACTGAAGATTGACAATGAATCGTGCTAAATATGCTACTTTACTTAGACATGGATCGCTTCATGGTGTGGCCTATAAATATGAAATTATGGCAAGCGGCTAGAAGGCTATGATGAGCATGAGATCTCAGATTTCAGCTCCAACACACCTTATGCAGTTCACTCATTTGTTTCACTCAAGCAAATGTGTATGTGATTGGGATCTATTTTCACATTTTCTTCACAGAACAATGATGGAGAAAGCTAGATTCCCATTTTAAAAAAATCACTAGTTGCAGCCATCTTTAGTCATGCTGAGTAATTCCTTACTTTCTGAGTTGTGGCACCACTTGCAGAGTAAGCTCCTATACAATGTAGCAATTATGAGCAATAATCACCTGTAAGCAGATAACTCAGTGGGGTTCTGTCTGACTTTGCTCTTCCAAACCAGAGTAAAACTGCACCAGTTGAAATCACAGTTGTGTTTTGTAACTGTGCACTTTGTCTACACAAATGGTTTGCACCAATGCTATGCTAGTTTAGCTACAGCAGTGGCTAAAATTTCCAGTGTAGCAAAGGCTTTAGATGCAAAGTGATAGATGCTATCTGAATACTAGATCTATATGGGCTACAGGTTTCAGCTCAAAATGACCTAGGCATCTAAATAATTAGTGAATGTCACTTGTAAGATATGGATATCAAGCTGCTAGGGCTCCCATCTACTTGCAATATTTGTTCTTTCAGGTGTCTCTAATTCTTCAATCCAGAAGTGGAAAAAAACCTTTATTAAAAAAAAAGTAAGCAAAGAATGGTGACACATGCATTAGACTATATAACACTGTTTGATACGCTTAACTTAATTTAACACAATCCATATGTCATGTTGCTTTAGCGAGTTAAAGACATGGGCTGTATCTTTCCCTGAGGGCTCTGTGTCCAGCACAACGTGACACGAATAACATTAGAAATCTAATGTGATGCAGTGGCTAAGATTTGAAGGGAGATCACATAGCTGTTTTGGATAGGACAACTGCTACCAGCTTGTACGTAACATCTTGGCTTCTTCAAATAGTGCTGTGAAAGTTGAGTAAGACTTAGTAGGATTGTTAGATGCCACCCTAGTTGTAAGGAAGCTTTTAATATTGTGCTGCTCCTTTTGTTATTTGCATTATCTACTGGAACCAATCCTCCTGCAGGAAAACCCAGTGAAGGAGGCTCAGGGGGAACAAATCTCCATGAGAGTTCCAGTGATGAGTTTGTCCCTATTCAATCTCAGCACTATTAGGCTTACCCTGGGATCCACAATCAGTCTGGGCCTGTGGTAATCTAGCCTCCCAGTCCCAGACCTGAACTTTAGCGTCCACAGCCTGGTCCTGTCCCAAACCTGGACTTTTGCGTCCAAAAGTCTGGGGGCTTACCTGAAACTCCCCCAAGCTCACTACCAGCTTGGATATTTCTCGACTCCACCAGGTCAGGTATTTAATTGAGAGAGCTGACCTCCCCTTTCCTCTCCTCTGGTGTCCCCACTCTTCCTTTGGGGGACCCCAAAGACCAGAGCCCTGGGTCTCTCTCTCTCTCTTCTCCCAGTCTCCCCCCTTTCCTGGGTTAGCCGTGGCAATGCTACACTTCGCTCCTTGAAATCAACGGAGAAGCAATCTAGCTTCCCGAGGCTAGTATTGACCTAGTCAGCTCACACAAGAAATTCCCCTCCCTTTGTCCTATAGCCTTTCCGCCCTTGGACAATAGGGAGATGAGCACGAGTTTGGGCGGTTCCCCCCCTCTGCCTCACTAGAAAAGAACTTCACCAGTTTAAAAGGAACTTTATAGAAAAAAAAAGAAGAAATACAAAACAATAATCTTGCATTAAGAAATCAATACAGCTCTTGCTTATAAGAAAATATGAAGAAACAGTCTGATTTAAAAAGATAGCCCGATTAACCAGTCAACCAATCCCATACATGTAAATACAACCCACAGCTCCTCATAGCGAATTGCTGAGGTTTCTTTGTACTCACAGATGTGTAGGAGACACTTGGAGATAAGATGCAGTTAGGAGGAAGCTTGTTAACTCACAGCCCGAGAAAACAACAAAAGACACCATCCACATCTATTTGTACAACCAAAGTTCCTCATACGCGATTGCTTTGGGGTTCCTTGTACTCACAGACTTTGGTATATATATTTGAAATAAGAAGGAGTTAGGAGGAAACCTTGTTTTACCACAGCCGAGAAAACAAAAAAGACACAGCCATCCACATCTATTTGTCAACCAAAGTTCCTCATAGCGAATTGCTTTGGGTTCCTTTGTACTCACAGACTTTTGTATAAATTGAAATAAGAAGAGTTAGGAGGGAAACCTTGTTTACTCACAGCCGAGAAAACAAAAAAGACCCCTGGTATACAAATTCCCGCCCCTGACTTTAAACAATCCAGTTCTCTGATTGGTCCTCTGGTCAGGTGTTCGGTTACCCTTTTCAGGTAAAAGAAACTTAACCC
This sequence comes from Chelonoidis abingdonii, assembly GCF_003597395.2. NCBI lineage: Eukaryota > Metazoa > Chordata > Testudines > Testudinidae > Chelonoidis > Chelonoidis abingdonii. The sequence continues at coordinate 23,921,155 of NC_133785.1, forward strand.
TTACCTTACCTATCCATTTATGACAGGGCCATCTGCACAAAAGTCCTCTGCTACATCTCTAGGCCCCATTATGTCTTTGGTTCCTGGAAGTACAACATTAGAACATACTACCAGGAATTGCCCTAAGACTACTTCTCTCTAATACAAAGCATATCTCCTGGAAATGTCTACTTTCAGGGCATGAGGATCAGATGAAAACCTTCAGCCTGAATCTCCTCCCACTTAAATTTGTATGAATCAGGAGTCACGGTACTGAATAAAACTGAGTCCCACTAGTCTAAAATTGGTAGGAGAAGAGACTTGGGCCCAGTGTTCCAATATGAAATGCCTGAAACATAACATTCCATTTTCACTGTAGTTAGGGTTGCCATGCATTCTGGTCCAAAAGGGACTATAGAGTGGTTCAGTTGGGGCTTGTCCCCCTCTGGAGTGGCGGGGAGCCAGAACACCTTGCTACTTTGGTCAGGTGTGCTGGGGAATTAGCTTGGCTGTGCGGCAAACAGTCAGCAGCTCCGGCTCTCTGGCAGGGGCTGAGCAAACAGTTCAACAGTAGCAAGCCCAGGCCGCGGGTCAGGGTGGGGCAACAAACAGTCAGTAGCTCAGGCCCTCATACAGGGGCTGAGAAAACAGGTTGAACAGCAAACCCCAGGCTCCTGGCTCTGAGCGGCTGGGGAGAGGGGGAGACAGCCACCCACAGGGTGTGTGGCAGTGGGGACACAGGTCCACCCACTCCACTGCATCCCAGCCCGGGGCTCTAGCAGCAGCAGAAGACCCGCTGCTGAGTCAGTGGGGATCCTGACCGCAACACACTGACATGGGCTCTGGCAGTGTTGCAGCTGCACTTGGGTCAGCTGTCCCTGGGCTACTTCCTACCTCCCCCTCTAGAAGTACCTGGGTCCAGACAGTGTCCTCCACAGGGTCACACACCATGGGCTCCTCGGGGTAGCTGGTGAGCAGTGGTTTGGCAGCTCTTCAGTGTAACTGGCACACGGCAGGCCTGGCAGCTCCTCAGGGTAATAGGTGAGTGGTAGGCTTGGCAGCGTCTCTGGGCTTGGGCTAGCATCAGGCATTGGCTGGTCTGGCCAGTCCTTGGGTCGGCCACCGATCACCGTGGTCTTCCCACCGGGAGCTACGCCACAAGTGTCTCGTTGCTCCGGTGGCTGAGTTCCAAGTAAGCTCTGGGGTCGGGCTTTTATACTTCCTGTCCTGCGCCTTGACCTCTGAGGGAGGGTGCAGGGTTGCCGGCTCCGACCACTTTGGTGTCCGGAGAGGCTCGTCCCCCTCTGAGATGGTGGGGAACCAGACTGCCTTGCTACAGGGACCCTGGCAGCTCCGGTTAGCACAGCTGATGGGCTGCTACATGTCTGGTCAGTGGTGTAGCGGGGCTAAGGCAGACTCCCTGTCTGTCTTGGCTCTGCATGGCTCCTGGAAGTGGCTGGTGTGTCCGACTCCTAGGCACAGGGGCAGCCACTAGGGCTCTGCGCACTGACCCCACCCCCAGCGCCATTTCCACGGCTCCCATTGGCCAGGAACTGCAGCCAGTGGGAGCTGCAGGGGTGGCGCCTGTGGGCACGGGGAGCACACAGAGCCCCTGGCCCCTCCACCTAGGAGCCAGACATGCCAGCTGCTTTTGAGAGTGCCTAAGGTATGCGCTGCCAAGCGGGAGTCTGCACCCCAATCCCTTGCCCCAGGTTGGAACCCCCTCCTGCACCCTAACTCTCTCCTGGAGCCTGCACCCCTGCCTGATCCCTGAACCCCCTCCCACACTCCAAACCCCCCATATCTGGCCCCAACCCAGAGCCCTCACCCCCTCCCACACTCCAACTCCCTGCCTCAGCATGGTGAAAGTGAGTGAGGGTGGGAGAGAGCGACCAATGGAGGGAGGGGAGATAGAGTGAGTGGGGGCATGGCCTCGGAGAAGGGTGGTGCAGGTTCGTGGCCTCAAGGAGGTGGTAGGGCAAGGGTGTTTGGTTTTGTGTGATTAGAAAGCTGGCAGTCCTTACTGTAGTCAGGGCCGGTGCAAGGATGTTTTGTGCCCGAGGTGAAACTTCCATCTTGCACCCTCCCCCTCTACCCTGAGGCACCCCCCAACCCCAGCTCACTCCTGCTCTGAGCATGAGCACCAATCAGCTTAGGCGCCGCAAGCCTGGGAGGCGGGAGAAGTGAAACAGTCATGGCATGCTCAAGGAGGAGGCGGGGCAGGGGTGAGCTGGGGCGGGGAGTTCCCCACGTGCTACCCCACCTTTACTTGCTGCAGGCGGCCCTCCCCGTGCTCCCCTGCCCCAGTTCCCTCTGCCTAAATGCTGGCAACGACCAGGGCGGCCTAAGATCCGGCCACTGCAGTTGCTGCCAAAGAAAATGGCACCCCCCAAATCCTAGCACCCTAGGTGACCTCCTAGGTCGCCTAAATGGTTGCACCGGCCTGACTGTAGTCCCTACATATGGCCCAGTTGTGGATGGCTCAGATTGTCTCTGGTATCACTCCTTTCCAACAACTTACTGTACAAAATAACCTGCTTGCAGTAATGCACATGCATTTTATTACATGAATAGCATTTAAAATGTAATACAATCTCCCACTTGACACTACTTCCTAAACTTCTGTTAGGAGAGTATATAGATCCTGGGATCTAATTATTTAATTCTGGATCAGATCATAAAATCTGAGGCCCATTTTCCTGATTTAGTTTGGGTTACAGCTCAAGATACGACATCCCTTCAGAACATCTGATTGCACCTTTTCGGCACCAAAATCTCATGAGGACAACTCTTCAGACTTCAAATCTGAATCTTTGTTCCATCTCTAGTTAGGAACTCTCATTGATTCCCATAGCAGTCTGTAGCATCTTTAGTTAATTTCTGTGGCAATTTCATTGCAACTTTGGGAAACTGTGCACCCTCCATATGTTGTCAAATTTCATAGAACTACAAAATGGCAACTTAGTATTGGGCACATAAATACAAAGTCTAAAATTCATTATTTTATCAAGTGTCCAAGAAACTATTGATGTTAATTTTTGAAATTTCAAAGTACCTTTTGGTCAAACATATCTTGGCTTGGAAATGGACACATTTTGAAGGGACAGGGGACGGGTCACTTTTTAAGATAAATTTACAAAATGTTTTTTTTCTGTGAAATGGGCCCAATCTTGACAACCTCGCATTTTGCCTTGTAATTATCTTTTATGTTTCTAGTGGGAAATACCCAGCTGTTCTAACAATCAAACTGGCTGAATTATAATCTCAGAATGTTTTTCAATTCCCAGCATAAACAACTATCATGCATATCGCATTACACTGGCTTATTCAAATATACAACATTGCGTTACCTTTATAACAACATCCACACAGAAGACTAGTAAACAATTGATATCCATGTAACGGTAATATTAGAGTTACATGTCTTTCTCTGTAAGTATACAATCAAGCTACTCTTCCCTATTCTTTAACAGGGCTTATGGTTCCATATTTACACTTAAGAGCCTTGTATGACAACAAGAATAAATAAATCTTTCACTTTTTCACAATTTACTGACATGTTTGATAGTAGAAACACTTCCCCATCCAAACCACACAAGACTTTGACATTTACATTAAGTTCCTTAACTCCAGTGGAGTTCAAGCACAGAAATATTTGTTTGTGTCACTGTTAGTCAGACAATGCGCTGTGTTCACTGATGCCCTCAGATTCAAAACTCTCTCTGTGCTTTAACTCAGTGGTTCTCAACCTTTCCAGACTACTGTACCCCTCTCAGGAGTCTGATTTGTCTTGCGTACTCCCAAGTTTCACCTCATTTAACAGCTACTTGCTTACAAAATCAGACACAAAAATATGGAAGTGTCCCACTGTTACTGAAAAACTGCTTATGTTCTCATTTTTACCATATAATTATAAAATATATCAATTGGAATATAAAAGTTGTACTTACATTTCACTGTATAGTATATAAAGTTGTTGTCTGTATGAAATTTTAGTTTGTTCTAGTGCTTTTTGTGTAGCCTGCTGTAAAACTAGGCAAATATTTAGAGGAGTTGATGTACCCCCCTGGAAAACTTCAGGGGTACACATACCCCTGGTTAAGAACCACTGCTTTAACTCAATTTTCTGTTTGAATCTGAAGAATGACATCAATTTAATGTTGTTGTGCCAGATTGTGGAACCCTTATTCATATCTGTGAGCATTTGTTTGTGAATAATCCCATTAAAGTCAGTGCTCCCCAAGGTGAGCAAAGCTTCTACTGTCTGGCCTATTGATCGTATAACATAAAGAAAAATATGGGGCCAGATTCTCAGCTGGTGTGACTCCTAAATTTGGCCAACATGCAAGTTCAAGGAAACTTAACCTATAATTTACTGAATCAATTTATGCCTGGCTTGTGTTTTTTTTCTCCTTGTAGGCAATAACATCAAAAGAAACAGGTCTTGCTCTTTGTTTTTTCTAATAGAAATGAAGCACAAATACACTCCGGTAGGAAAAAAAAAATTGAGTAGTTAAAGTGACATCTGACAAAACCTCCAGCTGTCTGAATTTAGAAAATAAGATCAGATCAGAGCAACCCAGCTTTTCCTTGTATGCATATTGCTGAAGGGCAAAGAAATCACGGGTGTGCACAATTAAACTCAGTAATTGTTTCTGCAATGATTCTAACAGTCAATGGGCACTGCCTTGCTGTAAGCCAAAGTAAACAGCCAATGCACAATGTTGTCTCTAATTCTGCATCTTAGAGAAATGGCAAATAGGAGCTACATGCCCATCTTTAATGGGTAATAGAGCGAGGCAGAGGCAATTTTTTGATGAAATTGTGTGAATGGTGTATAGAGCCAATGTGGCACAGAGGGAAGTAAATTCAGGTCTGAAGTGTGGTGTCTCCAGATACTGCTCCCCTCATCCACCCATGAGTCCTTCAGGCCTGCTTCACTGTGTGGCATCCACAGAATATCTTTCTTTGGGATGGAGAAGGAGATGGCTTATCAGAGGTGGGGGAGGAGCTGGGGAACAGGCTTCTTGGAGAGCATGCTCACCCTCTGAACTCAGCCATCTTTCCACTAGTAAAAGTTGTTGTGCAAATGACTGGTGCTCAGAGTAGTATTGGTGTCCACTCTGAGCTGTGGAGGTGGGAGCAGCTGTAGTTTGGCTTATCAGTGCAGAAGAGAGCAGGAGTCCATCAAGCAGCATGGAGAGGCTGCCTTTCCGGAAAGATGCAAACAAATTTATTTGCATGGGATAGGCTCAGGCTCAACAGGTGGAGGGCCCCATCTCTCTTATACCACCTTTTCAGGGCAGGCTGCAGCATCATCTCTTTGGGCAGGGGGGCTTTGTGGTGCTATAGGTGTACTTTTCCTTTCCTTGGGCTTTTATCTTTGATAGGAGCACACAGACTGCAACTCTTAAAGGGTCCTAGGTATACTCACCTAACTCACCAATTCAGTGATTGGCATTTGTCTTGAGAAGGTGGTTGATCAACTAAATGTTTTAAAACTCAACCTGCTTTTAAGGTGGGTTGAGTTAGGGAATGTCTGCAGAATCAGTCTGTGGTTGTAACTAAAGATGTCTAATGTGTCTTTTGTGGTAAGATATGCCTCTTGTCTAATGAGTTTTGGACAAGTTTTTGTACAATTTGATGTTTGCCGATCACTAATTGGAAATCACAGCATAGAATGAACACTGCTACCAAACCAACAAATAGCATACATCCTTGCCCTTTACATTTGTCCTGTGCTGTAGGAAGGGAATGCATATAAATAAATATTTGTAAATATTTTAGATACTTAATAATGTTATTCAATGGAACTCAGCTGGTTGGCCAGAAGGAATTTTAAAGGGGAAGACTTGGATTTCACATATAGATATACAGAGCAAAATTGCAGATGCCCACTCTTTAACATTTTTGCTTTTCCAGTCATTTTCAAATAAAATCAACAAACTCTGGAAAAGTCTCCCCAGCTTTATTTTGTGCATTACATTGTAAAGAGAACTGGCAGCAGCGAAAGGTAAATCATATTTAAGAAACTCATCAACCAAGATTGTAACAATTTTGTATAAGTCACAGGTTTTTGTTAATGAGTGTGAGTAACGCAGAATGAAAGTTGTGCCCAAAGGACCACAATCAGCTAGAATGTTGAACTGGAAAACAGAATGTAAATTGGGGGAGGCGGGGAGGGTTGTTGTTTTACCAAACATCATGTGGCGATTACTTGTTATGGACCATATCTTTCTGTATTGAGAAGGAGTATAGACAACTATTATTATGCAAATACCTTGAGGAATCTGACCAACTGCATTTCAGTTTGAATGAGTCTTTCCAAGATATGTATGTTACTACTCTGTGTACATGGTAAGCTACTGGCTTAAAAAAAAAAAAGCTGCTTCCACAGGTTTGAGGGCCCTAACACTTCTCTATTTTGATCACTTATGCAGGGTTAGGTTTGTGTTTTTAAAAAGACACTATGAATCAGGGGTTTTGAGTACTTTCTTTTATTTAAATGACCCACTGTGCTAGTCTCTGAAGACCTGACTTTTAGAAAGGGTGTAATGTTGCATCTGCACATAACTGTGCCTGAAATTAAATGTGGAGAAAAATGACAGCACTTCGGGCCCTAACCAATACATTTTGAAGTCAGTGGAAATAATGTCATTACTATTGATGAAAAGAGTACCTCCAATTGCATTAATGTGTCTGCACATCGGGTTAGCTAGAGGGGCATGTGCTAGCATTTGTACACCAAACTAAAGGTGCAAAACTATCCGTATAGCTCTTGGTGCATGAAAAACTACAAAAGAAAAAATGAAGGGGAGGCAGAGGCCACTCGGTAAATCAGGCCTTTAGAATTTGATACAAGACTTTGAAAAAGTTGTCAGCTAAATTTGAGTGAAAGACGGGTGGAGGTCTGGGGGTGGCAATATCTAAAAAATCAGGAGTAAGGTAGCTTCAAACTGTTACCAGCTGATGACTGTTTGTGGTTTAGTTGACCTCTTCATTCCCGTTCCTAGTGGAGCTATGTCCATTCTGTAATACAAAGACTGCTGTAACTGAGGCTTTTGTTGGCAGTAGCCGTATTGAGTCATTCTGGAGAAGCTTCACTGCTGCTGCCAGTCTTGCTGCTGGCCAGTGAAGAGAATTTCATTTTCCAATGCTGCTCAGCTGGCAATTCCATAAATACAGAATTATTTTAACACCAAGGCAAAGAAACTGGTAAAGACAAGGGTAAATAGATCCAAACAAGAACATTATCCTCGTTTGAGAATTACACAGAGAACTACTACAAGAAGTGACATTTTTGTCTTTCTAGACAGAGTCCTACCCAAAAGAGAAGTTATGCTGCTGGTGAATCTAGTGTATGTCCTGTGCAGAACTTACACAGCCCTCATCGCCATCTGAGGACCCTCACAATCTTTAATGCATTTATCCTCCTCCTCACTGAGGTAAGGTCGTGCCATAGTACAGAGGGGAGGCCAGGGGTACAAAGGTTAAGTGACTTGTGCAAGGTTACACAGGAAGTTTGTGGCAGAGTTGGAATTGAACCCAAGTCTTCCAGCTCCTAGGCTAGTCCCCAAATCACAGAAGAGAAGAATAGTACTCTAGAATGGAATACCAATGATCATATTCCAGGGAAACATTATCCTCAAAAGTATTGAGTTGTAGTTTCCAACTCTGCTTGAAGCCAACGAGACCTAGGTGTGCTCCATCCTCTGAAAATCAGACTACTGAATGAATCTGCTGTATGCTGTAACTTCCATCACAGATATAAGGACTCAAAGGACAAAAGGGCCCAAGCTGTGAGTTGCTGAGCATCTTCTGGGAGGTGCTGAGTTCCCTCAGATCTGCCCATTTGGATACAAGTGAGGGTTCTAGGAGTCAAACATACTGTGGCAAGTGGAAACAGACAAAGCAATACCAGACAAAGTGTTCAGCAGAGCTCCTCTCAACCTTAGGAGCTAACAGTAACACATATTGCTGCAGGGACCATAAGGAAGAAAAAAGAATCCAGGTGATCTAACTCCCCATTCTGAGGCCAGGTCTACACTGCGACTTTAAATCGGTTTAATGGCTGATATACCGATTTAACGCTGTACCCGTTCACACGACGTCGTCATTAATGTCGAGTTACGGCTCCTTAAATCGATTTCGGAACTGCCTCCCACTGACGCAGGAGTGCGCTAAATTCGAAGGTAACTCGGATTGGGTTCGTGTGGACGGAAACGACATTAATTGGCTCCTAGAGGTATCCCACGTGCCTCACTGACCGTCTCTGTGTCCGCAATCGACCTCGGATGCGGAGTGCGTAAACAGGAAAAGCCCGAGAACTTTAGAATGACATTTCTGCTTCACAGTGTCCACTCTGTCAGCACGGGTGGCGATGCAGTTCAATGCAAAGTAGCTCTGATTGAACCTTACGGGAGATACTAGATCTGATCGCTGTATTGGTGAGACAATCTGTTTTATCAGAGCTCCTTAAGAACAGGAAAATGCCAAAAGCATTTGGAAAAATAAACTACCAGATACACAGCGTGCTGACAACCGTAACGGGGAAGCCAGAACTCAACGGATATGCTCATGGAGGGAGGGTAAGGAGGTACAGCACCAGGTCTCCACGCAGTCTCTGATCAACTATTTGCATTCTTGCTGAGCGCCCAATGTCTGTAGCTTAATACACTGTTCTTGCGTGGTCAGGAACAGCTGTGTCAGTCTCTTCCCCCCCGGCACGTGAAAGGAAGTAAATAAAAAATAATCCTGAGTACTGTAATGTCACCCATCTGTGTACTGAATGCTGCTGCAGAGAGTAACACGAGTGTTGACAACAGTCAGGATCTGTGTGTGATCCTCAGGTCCATGATTGCTGTCTATGGCGTTGCTCAATGCACTCCTCGGGCGGAAAAAAGGCACCAAAGGTGTCTGGCTGCCTTCACAAAGGAGGGTGAGGGCTGGTAGCCCAGACCACTGGGCATGTTCTTGCCCCATCAGGCACTGTGCTTCAAGCCCGGAAGTGGGAACTTATGACGATAGGCTGAGAACGAGCTACCCCACAGTGCAGCGCTCTGAAGATCGATGGTAGCCTTTGGACCATGGACGCAAACATCGGTTCGGTGATCCCACTGTGGACGCGCTAAACCGATTTTATTAGATCTGTTTTGTAATATCGGTTTAAGCTAATTCGAAATAATCGTGCAGCGTAGACGTACCCTGAGATTTCAACTAGTATGGCAGTCTTTGTATTCTTGTAACATCCCATTTGTGGTCAGTCTAAAGGATAAATGGTTTTGAATGTATCACAAACATTCATATTGTACATGAATAACTGAAAGACTGAAGTGTACAGGTCAAAGATGTGAGAACATAGACACCTTGAAAAAATGTCATTTGATTTTTAAGAGTTATTAACTTCATCACATTTTCAGGTATATGAGGAGCTCATTTTAAACTGTTAATTTTGGGCTGTTCATGGTGTTTTTTTAAATGCCTAGAAGACTTGTGCAGTAGTTTTACTAATGGAACCTGCCCAGCACCGTGATAACCAAAGTCAGCTCTAGTTTTTACTTCTGAATGAACAGTACAGTGATTTTAAAAAAATACTCCCCGGAAAGGGACTAGTTTTCATTTAGTGTGGGAGTTAGGAGGAGTTCTCACTTTTAAAATTCCTATCATGGATAGAACTGGAACAATGTAGTTTAGAAAGCACAGACATAATGTCAATTACTATGTGGTTAATATTTAATTGCTAAAACTCTCTGCATGATTATTTGGTTTTATAACAGCCCTTTAGATATCACTTTTTTCTTACTGGGGTCCATCACATCTTGAACTGTCTTCTGAGTTCAACCATGAGACATGAATGATTTTTTCTGGAATATTCAAGTTCTAGAGCCTAGCAACATTGCTTTGTCCTTTAATTTTTCTGGTGAGGAGCCTCTTTGTACTTCATTCCTTAACTGGTGGCAAATATTGAATAACAAAATTTGTACAGCTGTTCTTGCATGATCACTGCAATGTTGGGGCCATGTCCAACATGCAGAAGAGGGTACCCTGCTACAGAGGTTTATAGAGCTGAAGTTGAAGGAAGCAGAGCAAGATGCTAACCATGATTAAGGTTGGAAGATACAATCTTGAGAGATTTAGGAACCCTTAATCCTCCCATAGTGACTTGCCAAAAGAAGATTTGCAAGAGACCATTCAAGATGGAAGTCCATTCTACACACCAACACTGCTACATCATAGCCATGTTAATCTGCTGCTGCTGTACAGCTATCTTGGATAAGAACTGAAATGAGAGAAGATTTTGAATTATTTAAACCTGGAGTTAGTTGGTGACTGTCATTAACGTCTCTAAATGAGTAAATACTTTGACAGCAGTTATTTAAAATAAAAGAAATAAAATAAAATGCCTATCGATCTCAATTGCAAAAATCCTAGTGATTTCAATGGGGAGCAGCAACAGGGCATTTCTGAAGGAAGGAAAAAGGAATGTCTCAAGGGTGGTTAACTTGACTGCCATTCAAATAGCATTCACTGAGGTCTAGCTCTTTTGCTTCTTGGAAAGGTAGAATTCTCCCTCAGCTTCCCTTCCCCCTCACTCCTCAGTCCTGTCCTTGCCCGGATCATAACGTAGGAGCTTCTGTCGGGCTGAGGATAATGGTGAGAGCTCTCACCCTTCCCACTTTTTATACCTACCCCATTTAAGTTCATGCACTTCTGCAAATAGAGGGTACTGGAGGAACGATCTTACCCAAAACTATCTGCATTCTGCTGCCTTGAGACTGTAGACAAAAGGAAAAGCTTTTGGGGTAAAGCTAACAATTAGTGCAGCTAATCTTAGATCATCTGACTTTGGTTTTGTTCATCCCTCCCGTGTTTCAGACTGCCAAAGACTCAATGACAGTCTTAGGAAGATACAGGACAGCTAAATGAAGTTTTAGTGAGTGGCTAGACAAGATGGCAGTGTGGTGCCCCTGTGAACTCTGTACTCCAAAATGCCATTAGGAGAGAGGTCACGGCATTTATATTTAATATACACTCAGTGAACTATTCTGGCAATAGTGAACTGAATCTGGTGCAGGAAATTAGCCCATTGACAGCTGCATGCCAAGTATCGAGTATAAATGCATCTCTGTCAGGGAGAGTAGGCAACTTTGTCACCCTTTCATCAGATGTAATTGAATGCCTAGAGGGGTGGTAATTACAAATACAATCCAAACTGCACAGACTCATTTGTCTTTGTTTATCATCAGAGCAAGTGTATTGATCATCCCTAAAGCATTAAATCTCTCTAGAGAGGAACAGGAAGGTCAGATTAATAAGGCCTGACATGCATTGTAAAATGCACTTCCCTGAATGGCAGACTTGGAAGTGGCAAATGAAATTCTTTTACTAGTCACTTAACCTGACAGTGTAACCCTGGAATAAAGCATTCCTAAGACATGCTAATTACCAAGCTCTCGCCTCATCCTTTGCAGCTGTCTGCAGCATGTCATCTGTGTTAACTTTCTATATGTCTTGCGATTTAGGGTACTCTACGGATAACAAGCCTAATTTCAATGGATTTACACTAGCATAAAACTGGTGTGAGAAATGGTGAATCAGGCCTGATAAGCAAAACTGTATTACAGAGTTGGGGCTTAATTATGGTCTCCAGGCCTGATCCAAAGGCTACTGAAGCCAAAGCCAGAGTGTTTTGAATCAGGCCTTTGTTTATCCGGTTGTAAATAAGGAATAACTCAGGGGAAATCAAGGTACTGGTTCCTGATTTCTGGTGGCATAAATGAGAGCAGAATTTGGCCCTTGGGCACTGTTTTGCCTCTATGTCATGCACACCTACCAGCTATGTGTCTATGTATCCTCAAGATGCACAATGCACGATCACACCACGTAGCATTCTATCCAGCCTTTGGGTTCTACACCCACGTAAAGATGGTTGTGTGTGTGTGTGTGTGTTTACAGGCTGCATCATTAATGGTTTGTAGATAACATGGAGATTAGACTGGGGACACTTGTTGTCCCTTCTCTTTATTTTAGTTATTCATAGGGAAGTGCCCCAGCATACACACAGTTCATCGCATATGAAATTCTGTTGACTTTGGGGATTTACAGCAAGGAAAAGTCACCTTCTCAGTTTCAATGAGTAAATACTATATAGAGAAGAATTCATTTACAGTTTCTCAAAAGCCTCACATCTAGATTAGTTCATATAACCATCTAAACATTTGAGTATTAGAGGCATAGGCAAAACTGCTTAGGACCTGATCTCACATGCACAGGGAGCTATGTAAATTTATTCATGTAAATAGTCTCAGTAAAGTAGATGATTCAACTGTCTGCTTCTTTGTATTGTGTCTGTAACGTACATTAAGCCAATGGGACTATTCATATGAATGAAATTTCTCACTTGCTCCCCACCAGGAATTTTCCTGATTACAGATTCTCATGAACTTTCCAGTATTTTCCTGTGCTTGGCTTTCACCAAGATAGAAATATTTGGCCAGATCATGTTCACCATATAGGAATGCCCTTGCACAATATCTCCACGTCCTCTCCCCTACAAAACCATGACGTTCGGAACTCCAGAAGTCAGTTTTTACAAGTTTGCAGAATACTTTTTTTCAGAGCTAGAATTGTTTGGGTTTGAGTTGGCATGAACTGTAGACCAATAGACCAATTGGTGATGTAGCACACCTGTATTTTTTTTTAGGACAAAGGATCATATAACTTTCAGAAATTACGTAATGTCTGGAAAGTTGTTTTTGAGTTTTTTCTCTTGTATTTACCACTTCTTTGAAAACTGAGGGGCAAAATTCAAGCGGACTACTGTTAATCCTTAGGTGCACTTTACACTAACATTGCAGGTGCTTGGTGAGAGTTCAGCACCTTTCTGAATCTCGCCCAGTAATTGTAACTGTTGTAAGGGTAACTACAGTATCTGACGGTCAAATGTAGTGAAAAGTCCTGAAATGCATTCCCTCCCCCCACCAACTGCCTACATGTCGCAGATGAAGATAGATCAGAACAAATGTACCTTTTTATCTCCTGTGAACCCAGTTCAGTGAGCAGTTTCTAATAATCTAGGCCCCAATTCTTCACAATTGAAGTCAATGGGAGCTTGTCCATCAACTTCAATAGACACGGGATTAGATCCCTAGTAAGGGCACTGCAAGTTGCACACATGCATTTTTGATTTGGTAAATACATTTACCTTATATGCAAAACAGCGTTAGAATCATGAGAACTAAGCACGATCACCTGCCATTGAAACTATCCTTCAAGATTTGATCTTCAATCTCTTAGCAAACTGCTAACACAGTTCTTGGCTTGCAGGATTCCCTGCCAATAATTCTGAGACAATAAATCATTAATAGAAGCTTTAAATGAATCTTTAATCATCATAGAGAAAAATATCTGCTCTTTTCAGGTACAAAACAAGTCTAGACTACATACCAGTTTTCATGGTGGTCTGCTTAAGTTTCCACAAAGTTATGGGACTAGTCAAAACTGGCTTTATATTGGAAAGGGAGATTTGGTTTTAATGATGGAATAGTTTTCAAACCTTTATAATAAGAGAGAGCCTGTAATCACTTCCTTTTAGCCTCAAATTAGATTTTCAGGCATGCCAATTAATAGAACCTTGTTTTCTAAAGACATAATCTTTCCTGTTTTGAAAGCTTGACAGATCTAATGCTTTCAAATTATTGAAGCTGACATGCCTCCTTAAGAAGACTGTTTAATCTGTCAGATTCTTTTCTCCTTTATGCTCTCTATCATGTAGTGACTTAACTGATTGGGAGGAGATGGTGGCTTTTTACTTTAATGCATCATCTTTTAAAAAAAGATTTTTTTTACCTGTGATAGAATTCATCCTTAGAAAGATGAGAGCTAATTAAAAATGTCCAATATTCTAAAAGATGAAGGGTCTGATGGAATGACGAGCTGGTGTCAAAATCAATTGTGGATTACTTTTTACAACAGGCATTTAAAAAGAAATGATGCCTTTGTATGAAACAGTCTCTTAGATTGTGCTGACCCTTGGCTTTCAAATAGTGCATCATTCCAACTCTGCACCAGCTTAACATTCTGACTAGTCAGACATTCATACCTAAGGGAGAGAGCTAACCGCTAGCTACCTCTTGGTGGGAAGAAATGTCCCCCATTGGCCAGTTTCGCCATAATTTTCTTTTACAGAGATTCTTCCTTTTCAGCTTCAGATATTGGCCATTGCTGGAAACAGGAGACTGGACCATATGGGCCACTTGTTTTATCCAATCTGGCTTTTCCTGTGGGAGCTAGATTTTAACTTAAGCCATAGCAAGTGGGGTGCGCAAGTAGCAAAAATGTGCTTGTAGGTCACAGGGAAGACAGAGAAAATAAATATAAAAGGCAAGAGAGTACTATTACAGACATAGAACAGAATTCTCTACTCAAGTTTTGCATTACTGAATAGATACAAAGCATCCAGAAACCAGCTGCAATTGACCAGCAGAGAATTTCCAGGACAGAGAACTCCCTTCAGATCCAGAATTTCTGGTCGGGGTTCTGTGCCTGCTTATTCTCTGACCCCAGTCAGTGTAGGAGCAGAAGAAGGTAGGTAGAGGGTATGTCAGGGTGAAGAGTGGGTGGTGGCAGAATTCCCTTACACTATGGCCACGTCTATACGACGCGCCGTATCGGCGCGTTACAATCGATTGCTCGGGGATCGATATATCGCGTCTCATCTAGACGCGATATATCGATCTCTGAGCGCGCTTACATCGATTCTGGAATGCCACCAACCCCAACGGAGTTCCAGAATCGACATGGCGAGCCGCGCACATCGATCCCGCGCGGTGAAGACGGGTGAGTAGATCGATTTTAGATAATTGATTTCAGCTACACTATTCTCGTAGCTGAAATTTCGTAACTAAAATCGATTTTCGCGTGTCGTGTAGACCTGGCCTAAGCCTATCCTTTGCTGGTGCAGATCTATTGAGAACCATGCATCGGTGACAATCAGCAGTTCTAGCTCCCATCAGGGCTAGCCTGGCACTGAGTATTCCCATGCCACCCCCATACATTGAGCAGAGCTCTGGCATAAGAGAGAATCAATCCCCTACAATAGAACATCCAGCATGTAATGGGTCTAGGAGAGTCAGTAATAGTTTCTCTTGGTCTCACTGATTCAGGATTTAGACATCTTATAAGGGAAACAAAGGGATCTAAAGAGAACTGGGCCTATTTAAAGAGAGACAGGTTATGTCATTACAGCTTTAATTATCCTGACTGGTTGACTTTTTTAGAAATCAATTAAACATTATCACCCTGTTATGAAAAAAAATATATTGTAAATTTGTCTCCATGGTTAAAGAAAAAATGTGCTAGTTAAAATTTAAGGCCATAGAAGTGCTATAGCTATTTCTAAATCTTTAGTTTATACATATATTTTTCCTGCTGAAAATGGTGAAACATTGTGATGGATATACTTAATAATACAAAAAAATTAAAAGCAAATTCTGGCAGAAATTGGATATAGTTTAGTTGTAATGGTTGGGAGTGGAGGGATTTGCTGTGATGAAAGGTGCTGTGTAATATTTCTAATTCCCTAAGCCATTCAGTACTCCATTAACCTTTTTTGTGCTTTTACCTACCCACAGGAGTGCTATAAATCATTCAGGTTTTCAGAGGTCCTGAAACACTAACTTACTGTACCATCCTTTGAAGAGGACATTTTGAAGAAGCATCAAATAAACATTTGGTGCTTTAGGCAAACAAACAAACAAACAACTCCAAAAACTCAAAAATAAAGGAAAGCAGCAAATTATGAGAAACCTGTCAGCTCACTTTAATTTATAAATTGGACTAATTTATAATTTATAAATTGGACTAACTGGTTTTATATTAGTATGTTTCCCAGAGACACCTGCATTCAAATCTGGATTTCATCACAACTGAAATTTGGTTTTGTTCAAGGCTACAGATAATTATTCTGTTGTTTGAACTGATTCACCTATTCCAATTTTATAACTTCCCTGGTCTGAATGAAAGCAAGTTATATAAATATTCATATTTTCCTCAGCCAATGATTTAAAGTCATGTGTGAGTGTTTTTAAATCTCAGCTCAGCAGATCATGTAAAGGTGTTTTATATTTTATTGTTTTGTATGGATCATTATAGCAGTAAATGCATCCCTATATTACAAAAAACTACAGTGAGTGCTCCAGGAAGAGATAAGACTACAAACTAGATTATGGCATTTTAATAAAACTGGATATTTTCTACTCAAAATGTTGACTTTAAAAAAAAAAAAAACAACAGAACTTTTTGGCTCAAAACAAATAAAAAAATCCAGTTTTTCTCCAAAATGATTTGGTTTGGGGATTTTTATTTTTGATAAAGTCAGTTTTCAGTGGGAAGCAGACACTTCCTAAATAAAACTTTTAAATTAAAAAGCAGCCTTCTGTTACAGTGGTTTTGACAGAAAACTCATGGCCAATCCTGTTGTTTAATGTAGCATGTCAGTTTTGTCTTCTGTTTAAATCCCACCCTTTGGATGTGATCTGCAACTAAAATCTTAATTTTTAGATGTTAAAGATCCCATGACACTTGAAAAAGTATTTTCCCTGGTGACATTTCAAGTTTTAATTCCCATGCATTTTTACATCTTTTCAATCCAGCTGCAGTGTCAGGTGAAAGTGATATGGTCTTCTTCACTTCCTGCCTTAAACCAAAGCTACTGTGTAGTACTGATATGCCTAGTTAAATGAGGGGGCCACATACTACTCCCCAGATGACTGCATTTTAGCCATGGATAAAATGATCTGTATGTATAGGACATGATTCATTAGCCCTTACTTGTGCAAATTCCCACTGAAATCAATAAACTATTCAAATTTCTTTTACCTTTCATAGTCATTCACACCAACATGGTGAGTATAAACCACTAGACTTCTGGCTTACTATTGTTTTGTAAAAGACGGTTACTCACCTTTCTAACTGTTGTTCTTCGAGATGTGTTGCTCATATCCATTCCAGTAGGTGTACGCGCCGCGCGTGCACGGTCGTCGGAAGACTTTTACCCTAGCAACTCCGGCGGGCCGGCAGGTCGCCCCCTAGAGTGGCGCCGCCATGGCGGCTGATATATACCCCTGCCGGCCCGTCCGCTCCTCAGTTCCTTCTTGCCGCTACTCCGACAGTGGGGAAGGAGGGCGGGTGTGGAATGGATATGAGCAACACATCTCGAAGAACAACAGTTACAAAGGTGAGTAACCGTCTTTTCTTTCTTCGAGTGATTGCTCATATCCATTCCAGTACGTGATTCCCAAGCCTTACCTAGGCGGTGGGGTTGGAGTGAGATGTTGCAGCATGCAGTACAGCGGAGCCGAAGGCCGCGTCATCTCTGGACTGCTGGACCAGGGCATAATGGGAAGCAAAGGTATGGACGGAGGACCAGGTCGCTGCCCTACAGATTTCCTGGATGGGTACGTGGGCAAGTAAAGCCACCGATGAGGCTGGAGCCCTGGTAGAGTGCACAGTCACGTGGCCCGGAGGGATATGAGCCAAGTCATAACAGGCCCGGATACAGGACATCACCCATGAGGAGATCCTCTGAGATGAGACGGGCAACCCCTTGACATGGTCGGCTATGGCAACGAAAAGTTGGGGGGATTTGCGGAACGCCTTGGTTCGCTCTATATAAAAGGCGAGTGACCTACGAACGTCTAAAGACTGCAGCTGCTGCTTCCTGCGAGATGAATGGGGTTTCGGGAAGAAGACAGGTAGAAGGATCTCCTGGTTGACGTGAAAGGCTGAGACTACCTTGGGGAGAAAGGCTGGGTGTGGTCTCAGCTGCACCTTGTCCTGGTAGAATACGGTATACAGGTGCTCCACCATGAGAGCCCGGAGTTCCGACACCCGTCTTGCGGAGGTGATGGCTACCAGGAAAGCAGTCTTCCAGGAGAGATAGAGAAGGGAGCACGTAGCCAACGGTTCAAACGGGGTGGACATGAGTCGGGCCAAAACTAGGTTCAGGTCCCAGGAGGGGGCGGGGCGGCGAATCTGGGGGTAAAGACGCTCCAGACCCTTAAGGTACCTAGTCACCATTGGGTGAGAAAAGACGGAGCGGTCATCGGTTCCTGGGTGGAAGATGGAGATGGCCACCAAATGAACCCGGAGAGAGGACACCGCCAGACCTTGCTGCTTGAGGGACCAGAGGTAATCAAGGATATTAGAGATGGAGACCTCGGTGGGGAGGAAGTGCCGTTCCGTGCACCAGCACGCAAAACGCTTCCACTTGGCCGAGTACGTTGCCCTCGTAGAAGGGTTCCTGCTTCCCAGGAGCACCTGCCGCACCGGGGTAGACCAACGCATTTCAGACCAGGTCAGCCATTTAGGAGCCACGATGTGAGGTGCAGCAACTGAAGGTCTGGGTGACGGAGCCTGCCGTGGTCCTGAGTGATCAGGTCCAGGTGAAGAGGCAGGGGGACAGGGTCGGCCACAGACAGGTCCAGCAACATGGAGAACCAATGCTGCCGGGGCCACGCTGGAGCAATCAGGATCAAGTGGGCCCTGTCCCTGCGCACCTTCAGAAGGACCTTGTGGACTAGAGGAAACGGTGGGAACGTGTAGAACAGATGCGTCGCCCATGGAATAAGGATGGCGTCCGCAACCGAACCCGGTTCGAGACCTTGAAAAGAGCAGAACATCGGGCATTTCCTGTTACCGCAGGACGTGAAGAGGTCCATCTGGGGACATCCCCACTTCCGGAAGAGCGCAAGAGCGACGCCTGGGCGAAGGGACCACTCGTGGGAAAGAAAGGATCTGCTCAGCCAATCCGCCAGCGTGTTCCGAACCCCTGGGAGAAAGGATGCGATCAGGTGAATGGAGTGGACTATGCAGAAGTCCCAAAGCCTCAAGGCCTCCCGACCCAGAGGAGGAGACCTCATGCCGCCCTGCTTGTTTATATAATACATAGTTGTTGTGTTGTCGGTGAATACCAAATCACAGCGGCCTTGGAGCTGTTGATGGAATGTTTGACAAGCAAGGAGGACCGCCCTCAACTCCCGCACGTTGATGTGGAGGGCTAGCTCGTGAGGAGACCAGAGGCCTTGGGTCCGCAGGTTCCCGAGATGGGCCCCCCATCCCAGGTCTGATGCGTCCGTTGTCAGGGACACGGAGGACATTGGAGGTCCAGCCACCAATGTAGGGAGTATAGGATGTCCTGAGGAACTGTGACAATCGTATCCAAAGGACACCTGGCTGGACGGAGCTGAGCAATGAGCCAGGACTGGAGGGGCCTGAGGCGGAGCCGTGCATACCCCATGACAAACGTGCAGGCCGCCATGTGGCCCAAGAGAGTCAGGCAAGTACATATTGAGGTCAAAGGCGCTGCCTGCAACCGTCGGATGACAGCCGTCAAAGCCTGGAACCGCGACAGAGGAAGAATGGCTCTGGCCAGAGTGGACTCCAGAATGGCACCGATAAACTCTATCCTCTGAGTGGGGGTTAGAGTTGACTTTTCGGCATTGAGCAGGAGGCCTAGGCTTATGAAAAGTCTCCTGACCATGTGGACGTGTGTGAGGACTTGCTCCTCTGAGGATCCCCGGATCAGCCAGTCGTCGAGGTATGGAAATACATGTACGAGACTGCGGCGAAGGTGGGCGACGACTACAGCCATCCACTTGGTGAACACTCTCGGGGCCACAGAGAGGCCGAATGGGAGGACTGCGAATTGATAGTGATGGCTGTTGACGACGAATCGAAGGAACCTCCTGTTGGGCGGGAAGATGGCTATATGGAAGTAGGGGTCCTGCATGTCGAGGGTGGCGTACCAGTCTCTGGGATCCAGAGATGGGATAATGGTCCCCAAGGATACCATACGGAACTTCAACTTTACCAGGTATCTGTTGAGCTCCCGCAGATCAAGGATAGGCCTGAGGCCTCCCTTGGCCTTGGGGATCAGAAAATATTGGGAATAGACCCCTTTGCCTCGCTCGCTTTCTGGAACCTCCTCTATGGCTCCTTTGGCAAGGAGCGTTTGCAACTCCTGGAGGAGGAGTTGCTCGTGAGAGGGGTTCCTGAAGATGGACGAGGGGGGCGGGAGGGCGGGTATGAAATAAATTGCAGATGGTATCCAAGTTCCAATGTGCGTAAGACCCAGCGGTCCGATGTTAGCTGGGACCACGCCGTGAGGAAGAATGAAAGACAGTTGGAAAAGGGAGGAGATGGATCCGTGGGAGGAACTGGTACAGCGCCCTTGGGCGCACCTTCAAAATGAAGGTTTCGGGCTGGAGGAAGGCTTGGAGGAGCTCTGGTTCTGTCCTCCCTGATTGCCCGATTGTCTATGCCGGCCATTTCTATTCTGCCACCTGGCGAAGTCTTGCCTTTGCCTGGGCTGGGGGTAGAGCCGGTGTTGCTGCTGAGGCCTGAAGGGTCTGCGCTGGGTGACAGGTGTATGCATCCCCAACGAATGCATAATGACCCTATTGTCTTTAAGGCTTTGCAGCCGAGGGTCAGTCTTGTCAGAGAACAGGCCCTGGCCCTCAAACGGAAGGTCCTAGATGGTATATTGGAGCTCCGGAGGAAGGCCAGAGACCTGTAGCCAGGAAATGCGGTGCATAGTAACGCCGGAAGCTAGAGTCCTGGCGGCCGAATCTGTGGCGTCCAAAGCTGCCTGCAGGGAAGTTCTCGCGACCTTCTTGCCCTCGTCAAGGATCGCAGAGAACTCCTGACGCGCATCCTGCGGGAGCAGCTCTTTAAATTTGTCCGCCGCCGCCCAGGTGTTATACGTGTAACGGCTAAGTAGAGCCTGTTGGTTGGACACTCGCAGCTGGTGGGTGCCCGCAGAATAGACCTTCCGGCCGAGCAGGTCCATGTGCCTCGCCTCTTTAGACTTGGGGGCCGGGGCCTGCTGACCAGGCGTTCCTCTCGTTCACAGACTGGACGACAAGGGAACACGGGGTGGATGAACATACAGATATTCGTAGCCCTTCGAGGCACCATGTACTTGCGCCCCTCCGTGAGCAGCGGGGGGAACGGATGCTGGGACTGCCAGATTGGTCATGGCATTGGCTTGAATGATCCGAATAAAAGGAAGGGCGACTCAAGTGGGCGCGTTGGCCGTCAGTATGCTCACTAGCCACCGGGTCCTCAACTCGGAGACCTCCTCAGCCTGCAAATTCATGTTTTGCGCCACGCGCCTCAGGAGGTCCTGGTGTGCCCTGAGGTCAAGCGGAGGGGGACTGGTGGATGTCGTTCCCGCCACTGCCTCATCCGGGGAAGATGATGAGGAGAGACCTGGCAGGAGTGGATCCGCCGAAGGCTCTGCCTGGAGCACTGCGTCTGACTCTGGAGGGTGCTCAGGGTCTTGAGGCTGAGACGACCTCTCCTCTGTAGGGAAGAGGAGGACGGGAAGATGAGGCCTCCGGAGCCCTGTGTTCGGAAGCAGACGAACGCGGGGAACTTGTTAGGGCCCTGGGCTTGGTGGTACGCCCAGGAGTCCAGAAACCCCACTGCTGCGGACCATGCTCCTGAGGCTGGGCTCGTGAAACAGAGCAGCAGGCCTGTCGGTGTCCAGGTACGCGCTGTCCGCTTGTGAAGAGACCGACGGCTGGGCGTGACAGCCAGGGGGGAGCTGAATGGGAGTGGTACGGGTCCATTGCTCCTGATGGCGGAGACCTCCTCGGTGCCGGAGATCGGTGCCGGGAGTCATAACGGCGCCTCAATAGAGACCGGGACCTGCCACCAGCTCTGTGCCGGGAGGTCGACCTGGATCTGGACCGCCGACGGTGAGAATGGCTCCTCGAATCTCGGTGCCAGTAGTGATGGCTCGAGCCGGAGCAGTGCCAGGAGTATCGGGACCGGCGTAATGAGGACCTGCGCTGAGAGTACGACTGGTACCGCTGCGGAGAGTGGCGTCTTGAGCGAGACCTCCCACGGGACTGGGAGCGGTGCCGGGACCTTGATGGTGATCGGTGCCGACTCAGGGAATCCAGAGACGGCGCTCGCATGGTCACTGGCTTGCCCTTAGATTGAGGAACCCACACCGGCGGTGCCGGGGGTTGGGGCAGAGCAGGCTCCGTCAGGGCGATGAAGTCCCTAGCCGAGGAGAATGTCTTGGGCATTGATGGGACCATCAGCTCGACCCCGGATCTTAGTGGGGAGCTGAGAGGGATCGGACTCGATGGACCTCCCAGGCCTGGAGTCGATGGAATCCCTGGTGTTGGTGCCGCAGCCGGAGTCGGTGCCGGGTGTTCCGTCCGAGCCTGCTTGGCCGGGGTGGAGGATGCTGACAGTCTTTTCCCGGTGCCCGGTGCCGGAGAAGGTCGGTGCCGAGGCGTTTTTGTGGGCCCGGAGCGGTCCGGTGCCGTAACTGAGACGGTACCCGGTGCCGAGGACGAAGGGTTAAGCGCCGCTTCCATGAGGAGAGTCTTTAGGCGCTGGTCTCTCTCCTTCTTGGTCCTTGGCTTAAAGGCCTTGCAAATTCGGCACTTCTCAGAGATATGCGATTTCCCAAGGCACTTCAGGCAGGAGTCATGGGGATCGCTAGTGGGCATCGGCTTTTTGCAGGCCGAGCACGGTTTGAACCCCAGCGAACCGGGCATGAGCCCGGCGCCGGGTGCGGGGAGGGCTAGAGCCCCAAGCCCGCAAACTATATACAACAAGTAAATAACAATTATAAACTATTCTATACTTTAACTATAACTATAACTATAAGTATAACTATAACTATAACTAGTAGAACAACGAACAAGGAGAAGCTAGGGACGTGGAGGACAGCTATGCCGCGCTCCACAGTTCCAACGACCGACATGGCGGTAAGAAGGAACTGAGGAGCGGACGGGCCGGCAGGGGTATATATCAGCTGCCATGGCGGCGCCACTCTAGGGGGCGACCTGCCTGGCCGCCGGAGTTGCTAGGGTAAGAGTCTTCCGATGAGCATGCACGCGCGGCACGTATACCTACTGGAATGGATATAAGCAATCACTCGAAGAAGAACCCATTTTGCACTGGTGCAAATGACTACGTGAGGCTCAGCCGAACAGTGGAAGTCAGGCATATAGTCTGTAAAATTCAGTGGGATGAAAGACACTGCATGGATATATGATATTGTCATCACTGTTAACATTGCTTTTCTCTGTGCTTTTGAATATAATTTATTTCAATGAGAGTTTGCATGAGTAAGAGCTGAATGTTTTAATTTATTTTACAGACTGCAATCATAACATCCAAGTGACAACTGAATAAGAACCTTATGATTTGGCTTTAACATATTCCTATAACTAAAGTTCTAATACCTTATATAACTCTGATAGATAGACATTACAATCATGAAAAATCTACAGCAGGGTAGCTAGCTGTAACGTGATATTATGCGTGATCAATGTAGCATTTGTAATTAACCAACAAACTATGCAAACATAGACAAACCAAAGCTTAATATGCAATTGTTTACTTTGATCTGCCTTTGTCTCATGGCGGTATTCTTAATCTACAGCATCTGCATGTGCAACAGCAGGTAGATATCCCACAATAAATTACTCAAACTATAAAAATTTTACTTATATGTAAGGGTTAAAATATATTTTAGAGTGACTTTTTAAAAATATATTTTCCAATTACTTTCATTTCAGAGATACCATTGTAGAATGTAAAAGTTAGTTGTCAATTCCCACAACTGTTTGCTAGCTCTTTGGTGAATACATTGGCGATAAATAATTCAATAAATTTTCACTGAAATTGCACTCAGTTGCTTTGGTTTTTATCAATCTCCACATGAAGATTGATTCACATTATAAAGTGGAACACCTTCAATAAAAATCAAATATGCTTCTGATAATGTCATGGAATAGAATGTATTCAAATTTTTTTACTGAAAAGCTGTCCATTGTGGAAAATCATAAGAAGGTAGGTGCAAAGTTGAAAAAAAAATGGGTATACAGTTGGAGGGATCAGAGAATGTCAAGTCTTTTAGAATAAGGTCACAGGGAGATGCAGCTTCCAGATGTTCTGGATGATAAATACTGGTATTCCCATATTTTTGAGATGTTACACTAATTTATCCCTGAACAGAAATTGCAAACAAGAATGATCATGTGGGTAAATCACAGGTGCTTGATTCTTCTCATATGCTGGTGTAAATCAGGAGGATCTCCACTGAAGTCAATTGGTTTATAGTAGTGTAAAAGTGAGAAAATAAAGTCCTAAGCCTGAGAGTTAGTCTCCAGCTTGGCACTTCTGAACTCTTGAATTCTGCTGTAAGTTACTGTACCTTGTATTCTTGTTCCACAGCCTCGGATTTTAAACTACAGGAATAGAGCCTAGATGTCTTAAGATAAAATAGCATATCCCCTCATAATATCTTTATGGAGGGTGAAATTCAGTTGTGCAGAGCAACAATAAGCCCTTTGACAGGGAGTCTCTCTTCTCTGTCTGTATAGCGCCCAGCGCAATGGATCCCAATCCCAATTTGAGCCCTGTGGACACTACTGTATTGTAAATGCTTAACTACAACAGCTACATCTCATGGCCTATGCACAATTTAATTACTACTGAAACCCACAACAGGACTTCTGTGATGCATGGACTTTGTGTGAAGGTATCGAATCTGGCACAAAGCAGAGGGGGAAAAGACTTATTTCCAACAACATCAATAAAGCAACGTCAGCAACAATTGCTCCTTATAGCAAAAGAAATCGCTTGCAATTAAACAGTAGCATTGTTTTCTCAAGTTTGCATCATTCATTTCAATGTAATCTTCCAAAAAAGTAGTAATTACCATTGTGGCCATTAATAATGGCTTTAATCACTTTAAAAAATTTCACAGGTCTCATGCTTCAATTTTCTAGAATAACCTTAATGCACTCCTTTACCTTTACTATTTTTTCCAATTAAATTGGCGTGTTCACAAGTGGACTATAATTGCTTTAGTTTACTAGGAAACGGAGCTTTATGTGACCTGTTCAATTATTACATTTACTAAGCATACTTAGCATATTTTGCCTTGTGTTGGGAGCATTATAAGAAGCCAAGGGTAAAGCTAAGCTTCTGTCCTCAACCAGACCTTTAACATCCCTGATTGCATCTGCATCTAGTTCTGTTCAGCTTAAAGGAGTTCAGGCCCTCAATTATGAACATCAGAGAGCTAGAGTAGATTGCTCTGTGGGAGTCAACCGTGATGGGGTCACAAAAGATAGTTTTTGGGAGTTGAAGGTAGACACATTGAAATGATATCAATACAATACCATGTGGGTAATCCGTCTACATTACTCCATCTGTCACTTTGTGAAGCATCTGAGGAGGCTGAAATGCTTTAAAACATAGGTTTTATGGTATGTCAGGTTAGATAAAGCTACTCCATCCCTTCACACTGTCATGGAATGTTATTGGTTTTTAAATAGGTAATACAGTAACAATAGCAGTTTACAAGAGAAATGGTGGGAGTGAACTGACAAAGGAGAGGCATTACTGAAGAAAAACAAAATGATCAGATCCTCGGCCAATGTAAACTGGCAGCTCCCATGAAGACAGTGGATACCCATTTATACCACTGAGCCCCATGGAGTTGCACTGACTTTTACCAGTTGAATTTCTTGCCCAAAATATACATCTCTGTAATGATTTGTGGATAGGCTCCTAGGTACTACTTTGACGAGGGGGGCCTTCTTTCCCTAAGCCACACAAAAAGCACACTCCAGTCAATAGAGTTGGAGAGAAAGCAGGTCAGGTTTCAGGAGGGAAATTATTCAGCTTGACTCAAGGACTCAGGAATGCAAACCAGGTCCAGGCTGTTTGCATACTAGCGTCTCAGCATGCAACAATGGCCACTGAGCACATTTAATAAAGATCTCCTTTCTACAACCCTGCCTGGTGCATCCCTTCTTGCTAATAAAGCTAGTCAAAAGTTTTCCCCTCAACTTTTCTGATGGAAAATTTGGGTTTTGTACAAAATGAGTCTGCTTTCCTCTGGTTTTCCAAGAAAACCAAAGTGTATTTTCTTCCAATTTTCTGCAGTTTGTCTGAATTTTAGATTGTTGGCAGTTTTGGGTTTGGAAATGTATTTCTATTGAGCAACAGAAGTTTTCAGATGCTGTTTGCCCACTTCTCTTGCCCCCACCCCATTACTTTTGTATGCTTGTGCATTAAGAAACTTGATTAAATTGCCCAGTAAGGGATGATGGGATGGACCTTTCCAAGTGTTTATACATGTCTTAGAAGAGAGCTTCGTAGCAGCTGCCCAAGTATTTTATAATATGTGTATCTAAGCACTTGAATTTAGAATCTCAGGCTCCTGGAAGTTGTTAGTCAAACTCCAAACTTGGTTCCAAAACTATGAACTACATTATGCGGATGAAACACAAATATTAGTGTGCCAAAAAGACAGTAATGAAATCCCATTTGGCTGATTGGCAGCTGAAATTGTCATTGAAGTCAATAGAGCTGTGACAGTTTACACCAGCTAAGGATCTGCCCCTAGATATATCGTGCACTTGCTATAGCCAATACAAGCAGACTCACTTCGATTTGCTGCTACACACACTTCCTCTGGACCCTGCTACTGCATGCCCTCCTGTTTTTATGAAGAGCCTGCTGCCAGAATGGCTCTGTACCATTTCAGAAATACATAACCTTAGTTAGTCAAAGACTTTGTCACTGTGCAAAGTTTTAAAATGTTTCATTTTCATCTCTGTGAGTATCCAAGCCTGACTTTATTCTATGATTTTACCAACACAAGAAGCACTTATTAGCACATTTGCCCTTTGGAAGATCATATTGCCTTGTTAGTGGAACTGGACACTGGGATAGGGGCATTTAACTCTATGCCTGTCAGTCTCTGTACTCTCTTAACCAATCAAACTACAATTTACCTGCCAACTGTACTTTAAATTAAACCATGAAAGATATGAATGCTAATCTGAGATACACCATTAAATCTGGGCTGTTGTAAGCCAGTTACCAGATTGCTTTTCCCTTCTCATGAGTCTCTCATTGAAACAATAGCTAGAAGTTCTTCATGCTTAAAATACTCAAGGGCTTTTCCCCCTTGACTTTGATCTGTGGATTGGACCCAAAATGAATGAGAATTATGTGTCAGATCCTCAGATGGGGCAAATGGATGTAGTGAGTTACACCAACAAAGGATCTGCCCCCGCTTGTTCAAGTAACTGTATTCTCTGTACACACATTAAAAAAAGCAAGAAATGTATATTGTGAGCAAGGTATAACACAAAAATGCAGACTAAAATACACAAAACAAAGCTGTGTGAAGAGCATGTACAATGTTTACTCAGCTAGGAAATGTAAAATGATAACGAGAATGATGGTAGGTGTTTGATGCTTGATGTTCTGTTCATTCCCTCTGGGGCACCCGGCATTGGTCACTGTTGGCAGACAGGATACTGGGTTGGATGGACTTTTGGTCTGACCCAGTATGACCATTCTTATGTTCTTCTTATGTTAGCAAATTTATTTGCTGTGAGGACGTGAGCATAGCATCCTTGCTGCCTCTTTCTCACCAACAGAAGTTGGTCTAATAAAAGATATTACCTCACCTACCTGGTCTCTCTAATATCCTGGGGTCAACATGACTGTAACAACACTGCCTACAATCTTTGTCAAACAGACTCAGGAAGTCTTTGTTCATTCAAATCTTTTTTGTACAGTGTATATAGTTCCCTGAAATTAGCAAAGAAGTTGTTTTGGTCACTTAGTGATCCAAGATAAATTAAGAATACTATGGTTTTTTTTTAATTAGCAGTAATGGGATGTGGGCATATAAACATCCTTTGTGTGCACATTTCTTCTCTTGTTGTTCAAGGATTATGTAAGTAGTATTTAAATATTTTACAAACATGACTGTTAGACAATGAAAATCTTTTAAAACAGAAATTCACATCACTTTGTGTGTCAATTAAGTGTCTCTGAATCATCCTGGTTAGTCCATGATTCTGTCACTGGGCAAAGTGCACAAATAAATGTTTTACATTTTTCAGCTCTGGTGAATCAGGACTAATTATACAATGCAAGTTACCAGCGGAAGTGCATAACAGAACTTCATTAACTACTTCAGGGCTTGTTCTACTCCTTGAAAAAAAGGCTGTGTCCTATTGAATTTATCCATGGCTGTATTTGTACATGCTAGATAGTATCCTGAAGTTAGATGCTGCTCATCTTGGGCTTCAGAATTAAAAATCTACAGCCTACTATCAGGCACTAACACTAATGGGCTGCTATCTGCATAATTTACTGGCAATTAATTATCAATAATCATATTCATGGCATTGCTTAAAGGCCAACCAAGAATGGCACTGTAAAAACATGGACTAAAAGGCCTGCCCCAAAGAACTTACAATGTAGATAGACAAAGTAGGGTAAAGGGATAGAAGGCAAGCAGAGTGATCCATACGATCATGGCAAATGCCATGTTAGGTCTGTGCTTGTTTTGGGTTTGGCTTTTGCTAGGAGGGGATTAGCTGGTTGGAAGGACGTGGGTGGGAGGGAGCTGGAGACCCTATTGTTGGATCAATAGCCAATGAGTACACTGGCAATCAGTCAATCAGTCCCTGTTTGGACTGCTTCCTGGCGCTGCTGTGTCAACTTCAATCTCTGGCTGGCCCCTCTCTGGTGTTTCTTTCCCAAAGGCCACATGTCTGGGAGGCGGAGGGACACTGCCTAGGACCTAGCACCCCCAGAGGTCTAATAAATCAGCATGTAATCTGAAAAGATTTGGAAATTATAGCAGCCAATCTTTCCTTAATCTCTACCCTTTTGTTTTTTCAGTAATACTCTGTGAAGATTAGGGTGGTGGGGGAATGATCAGATCCATCCCTCTGGTAAACATGGCTACCCGCCATCGCTCAATACTTGATTGCATTGGCCTCGTTAGCACTACAAAAGTAATTTCCCTCCTTTGATATTCACCCCTTCTTGTCAACTGTTGAAAATAGGCCACTTCCACCTTAATTCAATTAGGCTCATTAGCACTGACCCTCCTCCACTCGATAAGGCAACTCCCATCTTTTCACATGCTGTAATATTTATACTGCTTTCTGTATTTTTCACTCCGTGCATCTGATGAAGTGGGTTATAGCCAATGAAAGCTTATGCCCAAATAAATTTGTTAGTCTCTAAGGTGCCACAAGGGCCATGAGAGGTATGGGGCTTATGTCATTGTAGTTAGGTCAATGCAGTGTCTGTGTAGACACTGCCTTACCTATCTTCAGCTATGGGGTGTATTGTCAATTTCATGGCTTCTGCTGTGAAATTGACAAGAAAATCAAGCAGCTAGAGCCCAGTTGGACCTGGCTCTACTAGAGAGCTGGGCAGCTGGACCCTGCTGCCTGAGGATGAGAAGCCTCAGATGGCTTTTCCCCGCTCCCAGCAGGGGATAGGGAAGCAAGAAGCCCCTGCTTCTCCCTTGCTCCTGGTGGGGAACAGGGAGAAGAGAAGCCTGATCTCCCCTGCTCCCAGAGGGGAATGAGGAACAGGGGCCCGTGGGAGCCTGTGAGGCAGCTGAGCTCCCAGCAGGAAGCTAACAGTGGAGTAGACATACCCCAATAAGATCCTCAGCTGGTGTAGGTGGCACTGCTTTATTGGTTTTTATGGAACTATGCCAATTTTTACACCCCCGAAGGAATTGTCCTTCAGAGTTTATTAAGCTGCATGCTTCCATCTATAGCACTGAACAAGTATTATATGCCTTTTCATAATAGGGATAGCTCAGTGGTATGAGCATTGGCCTACTAAATCCAGGGTTGTGAGTTCAGTTCTTGAGGGGGCCACTTAGGGATCTGGGGCAAATATCAGTATTTGGTCCTGCTAGTGAAGGCAGGGTGCTGGACTCAATGACCTTTCAAGGTCCCTTCCAGTTCTAGGAGATAGGTATATCTCCTATTATTTATTAAGTTTTGAGAACATAAAAACTGAGGTTATTTGGTGTCACTGCATATTTTTAGTGCAGTGTAAACATATGTATACTCATGACAATGGCTGAGCAAAAGTCTGAGCAATGTATCTGGCACCTACTAATATAGGATGAACTTACATTGAAGATGACAAAACTAGAGGGGGGGCGGCTATATACTCTTATTGGTGAGGGATATCGGTAGTGTAAGGAGCAAAAAAATGCATGGGGTATGAAGATTAGTCTTGTGATAAGAGTCTTCATTCTCCTCTACTACTTCTGACGAGTGACTCTGAATCTCCAAGTAGGATGATGGTTCAAGAGACGTGCCTTTGTGCTTTAGATAGTTGTAGCCTCTGGGGGCTAATTGTTCCATAGTCAGTAAAAATAGAGAAAGTGTTGTCATCAATGGCATCCATCCTAAACTAATGTGAATAAATTTCATGTTGCAGCTTTGGGCAATAAGCAGCAAGAATAATGTTGCCCTCGCTTTGCTAAACCCATTCAGTGAAAACAGCTTGAGTAGCTCTTGAATTGCTGTATATAAATAACTTATGTACTCAGCACAATAAACATGCATGACACTTTATAGACAAGCAAAAAACAATATCCCTGCCCTAAAAATCAATCTAGTAAATTGAAAAAGAGGGATGTCGAGAGCCATTACAATAAATTAGCTGTTAGGAAATGCAGATCGTTGACAGGGAAAGCTATAGATATCAATAGAAAAATCTGTGATTACCAGGGTTAAGGCCTGTAAGAAGGACCTTTTATAAAAGATATCGGGAGCAAAAGAAATCCCAGCAATGGTATAGGTCTCTCACTATAAAGGAAAGGTAAAATTGACAATGATGCAGCAAAGACTGAAGTGTTCAATACCTATTTCTTTATTTGTAAAGTAACTGGATGAGGCATTCACATCTTACAGTAATTATCAAATAATTTGTGTTCCAACAGCTGCTAGATTGTTGTGCTGTCCAAGGAGCAGACCAGAACACAGACTGTGATTCTCAATCACAGTGTGACTCCCAACGTATCCCTGCTCTACGAGGGAAATATCCTGTACCAGGCCTCTGCTGAGGGCAGCTCATTTTGCAGGAAGAGGGTACAAGAGGATGGAAGAAAGCTCTGCCCAAGCTCCATCCCATCTTGCCCACTTGCAGCTCCCAGAGGTGTCTGTCCTCCCCATCCTGCTACCCATGAACTGTGCAATTGAAGCAAGGTAATAAAGAGTGGCTTGTGTCCACTTACTCCCTTGTACAGCCAGTCACATAACAGCACAGACTGACAGATGGTGACAAAGAAGCATAGACTCACTTTGATATCTGGGGACCAAAACTCATAATCACAACTAACAAATAATTAATACTATGTTCATTTTATTAACATCAGCTGTGTGCTTGGTACTTTACAAGACATAGCCTCCCCAGCTGAGTGAGGAGGAAAGATACTCATGGTAATAAAAGAGAACCTTGCAGCCATCGTGTACTTTGTAGTAATTAGTGTGTGTGCGCGGCCGCCGTGGGGTGGGGGCAAGTTGGGTAATTTGCCCCAGGCCCCGGGCTCCGCAGAGGCCCCCAAGAGAATGGCCGAGGCTCCCGCCTCTGCCTCTCTCCTGGAGCCTCAGCGCATCACAGCGTCCCCAGACAGCGCTGCAGAGTGCCTCCAGCGGGCCTCCTGAGCTCCGCCCCACTCAGAGCCGCATGGTGAGGGGGCTGGGCTGCGAGCTCTGGGCTGAGCGGAGGGGGCTCAGGCCCCACTGGAGCTCCCAGCCCCGCCCCCTGACCATGCGGCTCTGAGCGGGGAGGGGCTCAGGCCTCGCCGGAGTCACACTGCTGCTGTTCAGGGATGCGCTGAGCTCTGGGTGAAGGGCGAGCCGGGGGTAAGGGTCTGGGGCCAGGGGGGTTGGCTAAGGGGCAGGGAGTCTTGGAGACAGTCAGAGGACAGGGTGGGGGCAGAGGTTGGGGGGGCGGTCAGGGGATAGGGAATGAGGGGTGGGATTGTGGGCATTCTGGGGGTCTGTTGGGACTTTGGGGGCATGGCTAGGAGTTGGGGCAGTCAGGGGATAGAGAGGAGGGGTGGGGCCTGGGATGGTGGTTGGATGGGGTTTCTAGGGGACAGTGAGGGGACAAGGAACAGGATGGGTCGGGGATCCTGAGGGGGGTAGTCAGGGGGGATGAAGTGGGTGGGGGTCAGATAGGGGGCAGGGCCAGGCTGTTTGGGAGGCACAGCCTTCCCTACCCTAAAGCTCATTCAGCAGTTTGAGGCTGGCAGAAGAGCCAAACTGTTAGGTTTTCCATTAGGGCTACCGTCCCTTTCACTTTTCAAATGCCAAATTATATTGGATATTTAATTTCAGTGCTATAGGGCAATACATATCAGGGGAGGGTAGCTTCATTTAAAATTAGCCACTGGGGAAGGGATCACATGAGAAGAGCAATATCCTTCCCAACCCTACCCATGGGAGACCCCCCACCTCCCCTGCATTCCCTGAGGCTTCAGAGGGGTTAATTCAGTGGTTC
Source organism: Chelonoidis abingdonii (assembly GCF_003597395.2). Classification (NCBI taxonomy): domain Eukaryota; kingdom Metazoa; phylum Chordata; order Testudines; family Testudinidae; genus Chelonoidis; species Chelonoidis abingdonii. The sequence continues at coordinate 23,953,531 of NC_133785.1, forward strand.
TCAAACTTTTGTCCTGGTGACCCCTTTCACATAGCAATCATCTGAGTGTGAACCCCCGCCTTATAAATTTGAAAACACTTTTTTATATATTTAACACTATTATAAATGCTGGAGGTGAAGCAGGTTTTGAGGTGGAGGCTGACAGCTCGTGACCCCCAGTAATAAACTCATGATCCTCTGAGGGGTCCTGCCCTCCAGTTTGAGAACCCCTGGGTTAATTTAATTTTAGCACCCTGTGTCCATTCACATGCATATGCTATTCTGAGCATTTCATTTTTCACAACATAGGCTCATCCCAGATTCTGGAACAAGCTCAAATGCTCAGTTCGTGGAGTATGTACATAAGGTATAATAAAAACAAATCCACAGTAACCATCTCCAGTTTGTGAGGGACCCCATGGAACCAGTCTCTAGGAAACAGATAAATGCATGGAGGTTAAGTCCATTAATGGCTAAGGAATGGTGTCCCTAGCCTCTGTTTGTCAGAGGGTGATGATGGATGGCAGGAGAGAGATCACTTGATCATTACCTGTTAGGTTCACTCCCTCTGGGGCACTTGGCATTGGCCATTGTCGGTAGACAGGATACTGGGCTGGATGGACCTTTGGTTTGACCCAGTATGGCTGTTCTTATGTTCTAACCTAAATGAACCCAAAGTTATGGAGACAGATATGAGTCAAGAAAGCCAGCAGAGAATCAGAAACCTGGAAAAATCTCTGACTGGGTGGGCTCAGGCGTTTGGTCACAAGTTGAGGTGGTTCAAAAGTTTTGGATTTTTTTAAGCAGAATTTTTTAGTGTTTCTTTAAACAATCAAACACAGCAAGCAGCAAATATTTGGCCACACGCTTCTGAAACCCCAAACCATATTCAGGTTTTGGCAGACTAATTTCAGCTTTTCAATTAAAAAAAACACAACAAATTTTGAAGGAAAGCAGACATTGTCCATGATTTTTTTCTGCTTTTTAAAAACCCCTAGTTTTCGATCCAAAAAAAGTTTTAATGGAAAATATTTGTCCAACCCTTTTAATGAGCTTTAGTGCCTTTTAGCACTAGCTGATGCTGAGAACCAGTGATACCTTTGTGAAGATGTTTTCTCAAAATTGGGTTTGTGATGAGATGTGGAAGGTTTATTTTTCCCAAGTCTGCCCGTGGTGGGGAGCAAGTGGGGCAATTTGCCCAGGGCCCCACAGAGGCCCCCATGAGAATATAGTATTGCAATTTTTTTATGGAAGGGGCCCCCGAAATTGTTTTGCTCCAGGCCCCCTGAATCCTCTGGGCAGCCCTGTGTGTGTGTATTAAAATTTCCTAACCAACGCTAGTAATAGTCTCTCAGGATAAAAAGAAAATATATTGTACAGTAGATAAATGTAACCAAGTAGGATACAGTACTGTTGAATTCACTACGATATCATATTTTTGGCTTATCCTCTTCAACTTAACATTGTCTGTGTCTCTGGTTATGAATCATTGGGATATTATGTGATGGTCTCATGTTAGTGCAATACAAAACATAACAAGAATTAAGTACTAGCCTGAGATAACAATGAGTTAATGCAGCCATAAATCATTTAAAGAAAAGAAAAAAAAAACATTTATTTGCCATAACCCCCTGAAGAGCTTGTTATAAGATGATAATTTGTTTGTGACTGTGTCTAGCTCAAAACCAGCTACAGTCTCTTCTGCTGAAGTGTTTTCAGACCAATTTACTTGATTCTGTTTGTTATATTCATGTGATTTTTAGCTATGCTTTGAACCTGAGACCTTTATGACAGCCAAAGACACTGTGAACAAAAAGTATGATTAGTAAGTGATTTATTTTCCAATTAATTCAGTCAGTGCACCAATATATTACACTGAAGGGCACGGAGGAGATATTATAGGTGGGAGGAGTAGCACCACTTTATATTAAGCTTGCCCAACACTTCCCATGATACAACCCTGTTCACATACAGCGATCCCGCAATGCACTGTTCCATGCCACATATATGTAGCACGCAATTGTATTCCCAAAAGAAACAATGTAAAAATGGCAAAGTGAGCATTCTAGGTTAATTGTCTCTCCAGAAGCTCCAAATGACCTCTGCTTCCCAGCAAAGAGACATGTTCTGCAGGCTTGGTTTGTACCCTGGCAATGAGCCGCACACAACAGCTTGCTCGGAAACGAGTGGCTTGCAGAAATGAACATCAGAAACTGCTAACGTTGAGTGGCCTCACCAATTGTACAAAGCAGCCAGTTCTTCCTAATATAGTTAATTGATATGCATCCAAGCACATGCTCACTTAAAGGGTACCAGAAAAGACATTAATAGATTAATAATGATAACAATAACAACAATAATATAGTATTCACTATTTGTGAAACATCAGCAGTGTGCTGAGACAGAAGACACAGAAGAAGACATAGAGGTTGATATCCTGGCCCCACTGAAGTAAAGGGGAGTTTTGCCTCTGGTTTCAAAGGAGTCGGGGTTTTACCCGTGGTCCCTGCACTGAGGAGCTAAGAGTTTACATAGACACAGCCCACATCACACTGAGTTCAGAGAGATTTCTTTGTTTTTGTTCTCGCTGTTTAATAGAATGGGCCAGATGCTGCTGTTATACTAGTTTAGACCTGCACCCCTAGCGCAAAGCTCCCCTGAAGCTGACATAACTGGGTTAAGGAGTATGCCTCACAGCATGGGGATCCATATGTTGTGTGGAGATGCCATGTTGGCTCCTATATCATTCACCCCCTTTCGGTTGGTGTAGAGGGTGCACGACCAAGGCATTTATATGCTCAAGTGATTCCCCAGCTGCTGTGGCAGCTGATGCAGCTTACAGCATCCCTTGGGCTTGTCTAAGGCCTGATCTACACTGGGCGGGGGGATCGACCTAAGATATACAACTTCAGCTACAAGAATAGCGTAGCTGAACTCAACATATCTTAGGTCAATTTACCTCATATCCTCACGGCATGGGGTTGACTGCTGAGTGACCGCGGCGGAGTACAGGAGTTGATTGCAGAGCGACGGGGGATCAATTTATTGCATCTACACTAGACGCAATAGATCGATCCCCGATAGATTGATCACTACCCACTGATCCAGCAGGGAGTGAAGACGTACCCTAAGTTGTACTGAGTACCCAGCCTAGGGTGTCTATACGTCCTGTCTTGTCCCTTTTTAAGACCCGTTCTGGCAAATGTGGCAATTTCTTGCTAACTTGATCAGTTGGCAAGAGCAAATGGGAGAAAAGACCACTTTTGTCAAAAAAGTGGGGTGTGGAAGAACATGAGGGGGGTGAGCAGCAATGCCAATCCCACACTGGGGGCAGCAAGGGCTTGGGTGAGCAGCGAGGCCAGCTCCAGCCTTGCGTGGGGCAGGGGGCTTGTGCCGTGCAGTGTCCTGTTTTCCCTTTGGGAAATATAATCACCTTAACCCAGTCTAGCACTGATCAGCCCAATGTCAGGGAAATGCAAAGGTGAATTAAAGCAACCTTTGTGCCCCACCCCCACCCGAGTAGTGCAGAGTGCTTTTTGGCACTTGCTAGTTTCTGGATCAATGCATCATTTCAGGGTTTCACTGTTAAGATCACCTTCAAAAGGAGGTTTCATGCTGGACAGTGACATACAAGTTTGACTCTTATTTTTGAATTATACAAAAAAATTACATCCTGTATTAGGATTGTAAGGCTTCTGGGACAGGAGCTGTGTGTTTGTTCCGATTGTCCAGTTCACAGCACAACAGGTGTGTGGCTGATATGTGCTACTGCAGTACAAGTAAGGATAAAATTGAACCAGTAAATATGAACCCCTGGGAGAAATCTATACTCCACACTGCATAAAGAGAGGCTGTGAAGGAACATGCAATTTACCCCCTAAAACAAACTGACATGCAACCTGTCATGAAAGGTCTAGAACCAATAATGCAGCTTTTTGGAGAGATGCTCAGTGTAAAAAAGTTTGCTTTGCTTCTGGCAGTAAACAATCAAAATAAGCATGTTTTGATGTAGCCCAAGGTGAATGCAGCCTATTTTATTTGCTGCTTGAGAAGAAATCAACCAACCAACCATTATGGATACAAAGCCTGCATTCTAAAGCAACTGATTCTGTTACTTGTTAGATAATCAGAATAGAATGACAACATTTATGGTATGTACAAACTCTTAAGCGTAATCCTCGCCTAGGGAGGTGTTCAAATTGCGAACGCAGTGCTTCATAAAATAAACATATGCATGTGGTCAGCATCTTGGTGGCTGTTAGTTCTGCATCTGATATCAGTGTTTAATCTGGTGGTGTATAAAAGCTAACTCCTTAGTTGTAAAGAGACTGGTTGCAATGCCACATATTTCTATACAGGCTGCATTTGATTTGAGAAAACGTTATAATTATAGTCACCATCACAGTAACAAATATTAAGGGAAGAGAAGATTGGTGTAGCTCTTTATAAGAAACACTGAAAGATAATAAGCTGGTATGTTGCAGGAGGCTGATAGTCGTAGGTTTCACTGCTGGCTGAATAAGCACTGCCTGCTTTTTCAACTTGATATGCCTAGGTTTAATCACCAGATGAAATCCACTCAGCCCTGTTGAGTGACAAATGAGAGCCACCTCAATTAAAATAGTTTTTTTCAGCCTTTATTTTGTGCATTTTAATACAGTGCTATTATTGCTTATAAATTACATATACATGCAAGAAAGACAAGTGAGTAAGTTTCTTCTCCTGGGGAAGGGGTGATTGTCTTCAAATCTCTGGTTTCTGCTATAGTTCCCATGTGTCTTCTCCACTTTCTTGCGGTCCATTTTCAGAATGGAGAAAGGTAAATAATAGTGTCCCCCAGGGACCAGTACTATTTAACATATTCATAAATGATCTGAAAAAAGAGGTAAACAGTGAGGTGGCAAAATTTGCAGATAATATAAAACTAATCAAGGTAGTTAAGTCCAAAGCAGACTGCGAAGAGTTATAAAGTATCTCACAAATCTGCATGACTAGGCAACAAAATGGTAGATGAAATTCAATGTTGATAAATGCAAAGTAATGCACATTGGAAACAATCCCAGCTATATATATAAAAGGATGGAATCTAAATTAGCTGTTACCATGCAAGAAAGAGACCTTGGAGTCATTGTGGATAGTTCCCTAAAAACATCTACTCACTGTGCAGTGGCAGTCAAAAAAGTGAACAGAATGTTTAGAATCATTAACAAAGGGATAGATAATAAGACAGAAAATATCATTGCCTCTACATAAATCCATGGTATGCCCACACCTTGAATACTGTGTGCGAATGTGGTTGCCCCATCTCAAAAAAGATAGGTTGGAATTAGAAATGGTACAGAAAAGGACAACCAAAATTATTAGGGGTATGGAACAGCTTCCATATGAGGAGTGATTACTAAGACTGGGACCTTTCAGCTTGGAAAAGAAATGACTAAGGGAGAATATGATAGAGGTCTATAAAATTATGACTGGTGTGGAGAAAGCAAATAAGGAAGTGTTATTTACTTCTTCTCGTAACAGAAGAACTAAGGGTCACCAAATGAAATTAATAGGCAGTAGGTTTAAAACAAACAAAAGTATTTTTTCACACAACACACAGTCAACTTGTGGAACTCTTTGCCAGAGGATGTTGTGAAGGCCAAGACTATAACAGTGTCCAAAAAGAACTAGACAAATTCAGGGAGGATAAGTCCATCAATGGCTATTAGCCAGGATGGGCAGGAATGTTGTCCCTAGCCTCTGTTTGCCAGAAGCTGGGAATGGGCAAGAGGGAATGGATCACTTGATGATTACCTGTTCTGTTCATTCTCTGGCACTGGCCATTGTTGGAAAACAGAATACTGTGCTACAAGGATCTTTGGTCCAACTATGGCTGTTCTTTTTTTCTCATGTTCTCATTCCATAATTTTGCACAGACTCAGTTTACCCAGTTACCTCATTTGTGTGCCTATATATCTAAACCCCTAATTAAAACCTTCTCATGCATATATCACAACTAACCTAAAATTAATACATTTTTCTTATCCCGCTAAAACTTATTTTTTTCTTATTTTCTATTTCTGTCAACCTTGATGGTTTCTTCCAGTTATTTATTCTTCTTGTTGGTCTGTTTTTGTGGCCTTGAGTTTTTTTTTAATTGTTAGCTTGCCTTGTTAGGGAAGGGGGGAGAGGAGATGGTGCCAACAATTATCTCTTGATACTGTGTTTCACTCTCCTATTTGCATAGACCAAGGGCTTTACAGATAAAGTACGCAAAAGGCTTACATAACCCTGAAACTGTTACAAGTAAGTTCTGAAATGCTGCATTAGCAGAGAAACATCCAAAAAGGAAAAATTCCTTTATCTTATAATAAATAATTTCTAACATTATTTAAAATTATATATATATATATATTTGACTAAAACACAATTCATTAATTTTCTGTCTGCCGTTTGTAGAAATTTACACTGTACATTATGGAGGGTTAATAACTACATGAGAGCAACCTAAATCCAGTCTGTGCTAGATAGTTAGATTATGATAATTAGGAATGAAGACTAAGTGTTTCACAGCTTCTAGCTGGAGTTGTAATATCTGTAGTGGACAAAATAAAGATTGACAGAGGCTGTCTCAGCATGGAAGCCTATGCAATTATCATGTGAGTAAAAGCTGTAAATAAAAGCATTAAAACTACTTAATGGAATTTCATCTTTTATATTGTAGCTCAGTGTGAATTATGTTGCTGAAAATTAGTTTGTGGAATACTGGTTTCAAAAACAGAAGTTGTGATCAAGTAAGTTATATGAATAATGTACTCCTAGTTAAACCTACTTTAAGGTTGCAAAGTCAAGCACTCAAATGTAACAAAATGCCAGAACTAAGGTTGCCCACGCACCGTTAATTTGCCCCCTTGCACATTATGATAGTCTTTAAACAGATCACACACTATTTTTTCAGTTCTAATTTTCCCACTCTGGATCTATCTGTGACATTCTGTACGTTGGGGGAGCACCTTGTAACCCCCATATTCCTCATTTTTATCCAGTAGTGGTCTTACATATAAAGCATGCCTTTTTACGTGTCAGGGGAAAGGTTATGATCTGCTGAAAGGGCAGACAAATAAACAGGGACAAGTTTTAAAAGTGCTTGTACACAAATGCTGGAAGTCTAAATAATAAGATGGGTGAACTAGAGTGCCTTGTGATAAAGCAGGATATTGATATAATAGGCATCTCAGAGACCTGGTGGACTGAGGACAATCAATGGGACACAATCATTTCAGGGTACAAAATATATCGGAAGGACAGAACAGGTCATGCAGGGAGAGCAATGGCACTGTATGTGAAAGAAAATGTAGATTCAAATGAAGTAAAAATCTTAAGCAAATCCACATATTCCATAGAATTGCTATGGATAGAAATTTCATGCTCTAATAAAAATATAACATTAGGGATCTATTATCGACCACCTGACCAGGACAGTAATAGTGATGATGAAATGCTAAGGGAAATTAGAGAGGCTATCAAAATTAAGAACCCAATAATAGTGGGGGATTTCAATTATCCCCATATTGACTGGGAACATTTCACTTCAGGACGAAATGCAGAGATAAAATTTCTCGATACTTTAAATGACTGCTTCATGGAGCAGCTGGTACGGGAACCCACAAGGGGAGAGGCAACTCTAGATTTAATCCTGAGTGGAGCGCAGGAGCTGGTCCAAGAGGTAACTATAGCAGGACCGCTTGGAAATAGTGACCATAATACAATAGCATCAACATCCCTGTGGTGGGAAGAACACCTCAACAGCCCAACACTGTGGCATTTAATTTCAAAAAGGGGAACTATACAAAAATGAGGGGGTTAGTTAAACAAAAGTTAAAAGGTACAGTGACTAAAGTGAAATCCCTGCAAGTTGCATGGGCCCTTTTTAAAGACACCATATAGAGGCCCAACTTCAATGTATACCCCAAATTAAGAAACACAGTAAAAGAACTAAAAAAGAGCCACCGTGGCTTAACAACCATGTAAAAGAAGCAGTGAGAGATAAAAAGACTTCCTTTAAAAAGTGGAAGTCAAATCCTAGTGAGGCAAATAGAAAGGAGCACAAACACTGCCAGCTTAAGTGCAAGAGTGTAATAAGAAAAGCCAAAGAGGAGTTTGAAGAACGGCTAGCCAAAAACTCCAAAGGTAATAACAAAATGTTTTTTAAGTACATCAGAAGCAGGAAGCCTGCTAAACAACCAGTGGGGCCCCTTGACGATCGAAATACAAAAGGAGCGCTTAAAGACGATAAAGTCATTGCGGAGAAACTAAATGGATTCTTTGCTTCAGTCTTCACGGCTGAGGATGTTAGGGAGATTCCCAAACCTGAGCTGGCTTTTGTAGGTGACAAATCTGAGGAACTGTCACAGATTGAAGTGTCACTAGAGGAGGTTTTGGAATTAATTGATAAACTCAACATTAACAAGTCACCGGGACCAGATGGCATTCACCCAAGAGTTCTGAAAGAACTCAAATGTGAAGTTGCGGAACTATTAACTAAGGTTTGTAACCTGTCCTTTAAATCGGCTTCGGTACCCAATGACTGGAAGTTAGCTAATGTAACGCCAATATTTAAAAAGGGCTCTAGAGGTGATCCCGGCAATTACAGACGGTAAGTCTAACGTCGGTACCGGGCAAATTAGTCGAAACAATAGTTAAGAATAAAATTGTCAGACACATAGAAAAACAAAACTGTTGAGCAATAGTCAACATGGTTTCTGTAAAGGGAAATCGTGTCTTACTAATCTATTAGAGTTCTTTGAAGGGGTCAACAAACATGTGGACAAGGGGGATCCAGTGGACATAGTGTACTTAGATTTCCAGAAAGCCTTTGACAAGGTCCCTCACCAAAGGCTCTTATGTAAATTAAGCTGTCATGGGATAAAAGGGAAGGTCCTTTCATGGATTGAGAACTGGTTAAAAGACAGGGAACAAAGGGTAGGAATTAATGGTAAATTCTCAGAATGGAGAGGGGTAACTAGTGGTGTTCCCCAAGGGTCAGTCCTAGGACCAATCCTATTCAATTTATTCATAAATGATCTGGAGAAAGGGTAAACAGTGAGGTGGCAAAGTTTGCAGATGATACTAAACTACTCAAGATAGTTAAGACCAAAGCAGATTGTGAAGAACTTCAAAAAGATCTCACAAAACTAAGTGATTGGGCAACAAAATGGCAAATGAAATTTAATGTGGATAAATGTAAAGTAATGCACATTGGAAAAAATAACCCCAACTATACATACAATATGATGGGGGCTAATTTAGCTACAACGAGTCAGGAAAAAGATCTTGGCGTCATCGTGGATAGTTCTCTGAAGATGTCCACGCAGTGTGCAGAGGCAGTCAAAAAAGCAAACAGGATGTTAGAATCATTAAAAAGGGGATAGAGAATAAGACTGAGAATATATTATTGCCCTTATATAAATCCATGGTATGCCCACATCTCGAAATACTGTGTACAGATGTGGTCTCCTCACCTCAAAAAAGATATTCTAGCACTAGAAAAGGTTCAGAAAAGGCAACTAAAATGATTAGGGGTTTGGAGAGGGTCCCATACGAGGAAAGATTAAAGAGGCTAGGCCTCTTCAGCTTGAAAAGAGGAGACTAAGGGGGGATATGATAGAGGTATATAAAATCATGAGTGATGTGAGAAAGTGGATAGGAAAAGTTATTTACTTATTCCCATAATACAAGAACTAGGGGTCACCAAATGAAATTAATAGGTAGCAGGTTTAAAACAAATAAAAGGAAGTTCTTCTTCACACAGCGCACAGTCAACTTGTGGAACTCCTTACCTGAGAGAGGTTGTGAAGGCTGGGACTAACAATGTTTAAAAAGGGAACTGGATAAATTCATGGTGGCTAAGTCCATAAATGGCTATTAGCCAGGAAGGGTAATGAATGGTGTCCCTAGCCTCTGTTCATCAGAGGATGGAGATGGATGGCAGGAGAGAGATCACTTGATCATTGCCTGTTAGCGTCACTCCCTCTGGGGCACCTGGCATTAGCCACTGTTGGTAGACAGATACTGGGCTAGATGGACCTTTGGTCTGACCCGGTATGGCTGTTCTTATGTTCTTATTTCTTTTTCCATATATGTATATCATTAATACATATGAAATTTTGACAATTGTGTTGTATGGCATTCACTAAAACATGCTGTAAGTTGGGGAATCAGCCAGATATTAACTCCCCAGAGGCAACAGCAAGGAAAGTAACCAACACCTGGGTGGGGTATCAATCAACCCATCAGTTACCATTGTCCAGCAAGAGAGCTACAGTGCAATGACTCACCTGCATGAGGCCACACCACGGGAATTGCTCACCTTGCCTGGAGACTCAGCAGTGGCCTCAGATATGCCTTGACTTGTGCTCCCCAAGCACATGGGACTGAGGTTATAAAACACATTAGCCACATGTGGGGCCTTTCTCCTGCCCCTGCAAGCAACAAAGACACTGAGAAGAAGACTGAAAACTCCAAATGAGGAGACTGGCCCAGATTTAAGGAACAAACCTGTATATTAAGGACTGAAATATCCAGTGGGGTGAGAAAAACTGCTTAATCTAGAGGTTACTCAGTCAAATAGAGTTGAGAGTTTAGACTGCATGCTTACATTTTATTTTCTTTGGGTAACTAACTCTGATGTTTTGCCTAACACTTATTGTCACTTAAAATCTATTTTTATAGTCAATATATTTGTTTTACTGTTTATCTTTACCAGTGAGTTTGTATGAACTGCGTGGCAAACCTGTTTAGGTTTTGTAAAGGCTGGTGTATGTCCACTTTCTATTGAAGACGTGGTGAACCATTTAATAAATCTGCACTGCCCATCTTGAGCAGTGCAAGGCAGTATATTCCTGAGATACAGTGCTAGGAGCTGGGGGGTTTGGCTCTGGTGCCTTTCTCTGTGTGATTCATGAGTGGCTCTGGGAGCATTCATGCAATCTAGCTGGGTGTGGGGTCTCCACATGCGGTTGTACTGAGTGTTAACAGTGCCTGGAGGGGTTTGCTGCTGGTCACTAGAAAGGCATTGTGAGAGACAACCCAGGCTGGGAGAGAGTTAGGGGACACAGCAGTCCCACAGCCCCAGATTGCACCTTGGAGATCCCGTCACACTGTCATCCCAGTCGTCCCCTGCACCATAGTCCCAAGTTACAGTCTCTCCTCCAAGACTCCTTAACTAGCTGGTCCCAATCTCCCCACCCGGCTCCTCATTTGATCTTAATCCTTATTCTGAGATTTAAAGTGGAATTTAAGTGAAGCAAAGACATTATATTCGTAATCTACACAGGACTGAATGTCACTTACTCTTACTTGACATCTTGCATTGGTAATTGTCTTATGCAAATTACCACCCCCAGCAACAGCTATCTAAATAAAGTAACATGAATTGCTGCTTGAGGCAGTGATCTTTCTTCTAGCAACAGTCAAATAGTTGGTTTATATCTCCCTTTTTGAGAGACACTCTTCCTTTTTTAGCCAAATAGTGCAGTGCTTTAGTCAAACACAAGTTATTAGATTCAATGAAGAGGTAACTGGGTGAAATTCTGTGGTTTATGTTATACAGGAGTTCAGAGTAGATAAGGTAAAGGTCCTTTCTGCCCTGAGAATTTCTCATTCTATGAAAAACCTTCACCCCTCCTACTTAAGGCTGGAGATTTCCAAAGGACTATGGGAGTTAGGCACCCCTCCAAGTGTGTCAGTTGTTTGACATTGAATAGGAGTTGGTTTCCTATTAGCTCCTTTGAAGAGCCTAGCCTAAAAAAGAGCCTTTAAAATAAATAATTGTATTCATGCATATGGCACCTTTCTTTCCAAAGTATGTCAATGACCTTTATATATTAGATCTTATAGTTATGTAACACAACAAAGTCCTGATCCTGTAAGGTGCTAAGTAGTTCCAGAGTAGTGCTAAATAGCCCTCGCTCTCACTGAAAATCAGTTCACAGACTTCAGAGTATAATTACGTGTGAAACACTTGCTAATGCCAAAAAAACCCCTTGTTTTCCTAATAACTTCCAAAGACCTAGAACAAAACAAATCATAACTTTGATTTTGGTATTCTAGCATGTCCTGTATATACAACAAACTAAAGAGGCTAGTTTGCTCAAGATCGTGCAATACTTACAGAGGAATCCTCAAATTACAGAACTGACCTATGGAGGCATTGTTACTGTGTGTTTGCTGTCGATATGGCCCTCATGCAGTACTTGTTGTTCCTACTATGCATTACTTCACTGAACATAAGTTGGAGACATTCAACTCTGCTAAATTTTTATTCTTAGGTGACTAAACTTCTATAAATGAACCCTGGAGACTCCTTCAATAACATACACAATCCTTTCCAGGGCTGTCTCACGCCCCCTTTTAAGCAGCATTCTCCATTAAAATCCATGGAAAGTGCTGCTTAACAATCAGTATTATGAGATTGCCAAATGTCTCACTAACTCTTATTTTATAGGTGAGGCATTGTTTTCTTTTGCTGTGTTCCCATAGGTCAAAATCCAGGCCTTTCTGCAAAAGTTCCTGTAAATAGTGGTTTTAAATGAAATAGCTGAAGCAGGGTTACATACTGCTGACACATTCTACATACATGTCAAGCAGCTGATCCTGAAAATCCTAATTCATGTACACATAGAAATCAGTGAGATTACTTGATCATGCAAGGTGTATATGTATGGGGGGAGGTTGTGAAAACAGAGCCCCTACCTATGTGGGGAAAATGGTTACTCTTCTGCTTATGTTTTCTTTCTTTGTCGGGTGGGGGTGGGGAGAAATGCAAAGACCAGCTATAGTGCACTGCAACCCCTGAAGCTAACCAATTCATTCACTGGCTTTCATAAATTGTAAAATAAAAAACAGCACCAATGGTTAAATTTTCTTAAAAATTAAGAAAGAGAAGGTTTTGCATTTAATTAGCAAAAGTATTGAAATCAAGCTGACCCACCTCAAGAAATAGAGGACAGACTATGTAGGATGTAAGTCATATGAGACCGTCATCTACACTATTTTGTTTGATTAAAATCCATATTTGTGATGTTATTTACAGTTCAGTGCTGTGAAATCAATTACTGAGAAGCATTGCAATTAAGACAGGTTAATACTCAATCTGAGGCACTAAACCCATAACGTATAATTTCAGAGTACGAATCATTGTAATGCTAATGGCTATTTGACATCTGTTCAATGAAATTGTGCAATTCTTTTTGGTATCAATTTACTCAGTAATCTTTTTTTTCTAGTTCACAAAGGGTAGTGCTTCTGATCACAGTTAAGTGAAGCCTGAACAACAATAATGGTGTTTACGTTAGTTCATTCTTAATCGTGTTGCTTCCTGTGTTTTCTGCTCAAATTTGCCATGGATATAACTAACTTCTTTAAGACTAAGAGAAGATGCATTTTTATTAAGTGCTTCTGTTCTTGCCAGTGACTTGGGTTCTATTCTGGCTCTGCCACTGACCTGCTTTGTGACCATGGACGAGTCATTTCACCACTGGGTGCCATCCTTACTCTGCTTTGACTCCCAGGGTGTTCAATGAAGACATGCTGTCTTGTACCCTGTGACTTTGATTTTAACACAACATTAAATAATGAGGAAACCAAACACACATGCACACTACTGCTTTGTTAGGATCTGGTGGTTTCTGACTAGTGTAGGAGTACAAGGTCTATCAAATATTGACCTTATACAGACCCCAAAGACCACATCCACCTGTCACCATAAGTCTCTCCCCTGGGTATTACTTCTGGGGCTGAGACTGGCATGTGACCAGTAGCAAGGTGTGGAATGTGACCTCCTCTAAGAACCCTCCAACCTCCCCCTGCTCACCTATACCAATTGGAGTGAGCTTCAGCACTATAGGCCTCCTGGAAAAGAAATGTGTAACAATTAACATAGATATAGCATGAGAGTCTAGGCCAGAATCCTGGTCTGGAGTTTAATAGTTGACCAGTCAGTACCACTGCCCACAAGCCCCATCACTTTCACATAGCAAGCCTCTGAGTGCGACCCCTCTTATAAATTAAAAACATTTTTTAATATATTTAACACCATTATGAATGCTGGAGGCAAAGCAGGATTTGGGGTGGAGGCTGACAGCTTGTGACCCCCTGAGGGGTCCCGACCCCCAGTTTGAGAACCTCTGACTAGACAAACTGTTCAAGAGGACACCGAGTGTGAAGAGTGTTTAGCTTTATGGATTTAAGAATGGCCCTTGCCATAGAAATAACTAAGCCTGTCATGAGCATAAAAGAGTTATGTGGTCTATTGCATGCATTTCTTTGTATCCTATCCTTAATCATTGTCTTGGGGAGAAGATTTTTGAAAATTGTGAGGGCTATCTTATACACGCACCAGGCCACTGGCATCATGACTTTGTGAATTGGACTTCAGAAGATATAAACTGCCGGCTCTGGGCACTGTGTGCTAACCCACCTTTGGAAAGCATATTAAACATTGTTATTGCCATAGGTATGCAATTCAATGTCTGTGCTTATCCCAAGAAAACTTAAAACAAGGGGGGAGACCTTGGTAAATGCTGTGCAAAGCACTAGAGACTCTAACAGTGTTTTAAACAAAATTACTAAACTGAAGGATACCCATGTAATGCATTATATTGCTATCTGACCCACTCAAAAGTTAAAGGACCCAGCTTAGGAAAAAAATATTTGTAAAAATCTAAAACGATTAAGTTAGAGAATGGAGAAGGGACAAATTTGATATAAGATATAATAAAACTTGGTATCTGTAAATAAAAATATCTATTGAAAATATCTATGTTTCTGTTACAAAGTCTATGTGACTCAAATAAATTTTAATTTTTTTATTCAAGGAGATGTAAGTCTTTTAAATAAAAATAGTTTGTGGGAACCTTGCTATTGTGTCTTTAAGAAGAAAGAACTATTTACAGCAAAAAGCTGAATGCATGTAGTAGAGCGGTGGGCAATGGTGAACTGCAGCCTCTTATGTAGCCAGGTTACCCACCTTCTCCAGCTTGGGAGACATGGCCAACCATGTCTTTGGATATGTTTTAAGTGGATGTTTTTATGTGGGGTGTAATAATTTCTAGCCCTTTCTTTAAAAGTGATATGGCTTTTCAAAAGAGGCTATGGAATATTCTGCCCATGCCAGCCCCGTATATCATGGAGGCCCATGATATCCAGGTCATGCATATCCAGCCTAGGCTTTGTAATAGTTTCTGTAGACATTGGGGTCCCTGTAATTTTTTAGCGTCATCATAACACGTTGCTTTGTAAAACCCTGCTCTCTCTGGCAGTGCAGGTGGCGTGTCTGTTCTGGTCTGTCCTTATTTCAGTGCTGATGGTGTTGATTGTAGTGTTTACTGATGGGGGTTAATGCAGTTTATCATGTGTGATGGTGACAAATTTGTTCCTTCCTCAGATGAAGATGCAGCATAACAGGGTATAGAAAAGTCCTTCACAAACTGATGTGTGCTGAGAAGAGAATTTTTTGACACTGCAATTGGGGCCCCAACCCAATATATTTGCTTGCTCGCCTCTGGTAGAAAATGCATAAGCAACATCAGACATTTTAAATCTAACTTTTCTACCCATAAGGTTGTATTTCGTGATCACCACAGGTGGTCCTGGATGACTGGCCACAGGGTTGTTCATATGATTCAGTAATTTGTTCCAGCTGTGCAGGTATTGTATTTTCACTTACCCTGCATCCCAGGACCCCAAGAGATCTCAGGGCTTAGCTAGTTGTATTGTAAAGTTGGGACTGGTGTTTTGGGGGAAAATCCCAGAGCTGGCATTGCAGGGCAAAGTGATGTAAAAACCACCATCTCTCATTTTGATAGTAATTGTTTTCTTTCACGTCTAAATGTCAGAGTTGAGAAGCTTCCACCCAGTTGTTAAACTTGTCAAGCCACCTCAACCATTACACCAGTAGCTGCTTTTTTCTCCTCTTTTCTTTCTGAGCTAGGATGTTTTGAGATCTGCAAATTCTGTCCTGTTTGGGGTTAACTTTTTTGTAATACTTTGGGGTAAGAAGACCCAGTAAATCTCTTAACTTGTATATTGATTAAAAAATTACACGGGAAAGGCATCCTCCACTATTTATAGCTCAATGGTAAATGTTTGCTCCCAAACTTTTTCAAATGCTCAAAAATTTTAGATATAGTCCCCATGGGGTCACCTTTTTTAAAGGAGGCAAAAATGGTTTTATTTTAAAACTGTCTGCATAAACCATTATCCATGCCTTCAGAAAAATTGAGTGGCTAACATCAATGGGTCTGGTACGTATAGCTGTGTGAAAACTTTGGTTGTAACTTCATAAACTCAGGTAACATGAGAATGTAGTGAAAAGTGTGGTGGGTTGTAAAATATTTCCATATCTTAAAATTTAAAGTTTTGTTAAAGTTGGGGCTGTGACTTCATCATTAGTAAAACAAATGGTGAAGTTATGTCACTTTAACAGTTTGCTTAAAGGTTTGTTTAAAAATTCTTTTCACAGTTCGGTTTGTAATTTTTGAGTACACAACCTTTGCTGAAAATAGTTTTAAAAGCCTTGGCTACTTCACCACCTGTCTTGTCTTACCCGTCCAGGAATATTTAGATAAAATGTCTGTTGCTGTTGAGATGTGTAATGGGGTAGTCACCCTGCTCAGGTCCAAAGGGGTTAAAAACAGCCCTAGGATGGGGCTGTGGCTGGAGAAAGCAGCTTTTAGGCTGGGCTGATTGGGGGAAGTGGCTGCAGCTGGGGCCATGCCCCAAACAGACTCAGCTGGCCCTATAAAAGCAGGGAAGCCAGGAGCAAACAGTCTCCTTCTGCCTGTAGAGGGAGAAGGGCCTGGCTGCAGGATGCTAGAGACAGAGTACCTGAGTGGAGCAGGGCTGGGGAAAGACAGAGGAGCTAGGGAGCTCCAGCCTAGAAAGCCCTAGGCTGCAGCCTAGCATAAGGCCAAGAGGTACTGGGGATTGCAGGGGGCAGCCCAAGGGCAGGCAAAGGCAGCAGGTCCAAATCCCTTTGCCTGTGATGAGTGGCTGAAACTGCAGTTTGCCCCAGTGAATGGGGGCTAGATAGAGACTGGGCAGTAGCTGAAACTGAGGCAAAGTGAGGATAGTGGGTTGGGGGTTCCCCAGGGAGGGGAGACCCAGATTGGTGGGGGACTGCCAGGGGCAGCACCCCAGTTAACAGGGCACCGGGGTCCAGGGAGGGATAAGGGGCCAGAGGATCACCAGCCTGCAGAGGGTGCTCCTGGCTGGAAAAAGAGTTAATTTCCAGAAGTCACTAGCAGGAGGCACCGCAGGGGTGAGTCTGCATGTCTACAAGGTGTATTAAAACTGCTGTTGAGTTTGGAGAACTGCTGTGTATCTACCAAATCTGCCTGCCATTGTGCATCCACATCTGAAAGGACAATCTTGTTTCTTTTAAAACTTATTTGCACCTGTTTGTGTAAAATGCATATATCTTGGCCTGAAAGCCAAGCTATTACCTATCTTCTGTTCAAAGTTTTAATGTGCTTCTTGGCTGCTTGGGGGGGAAAAAGTGTTCACCTCTCCAAAGCACCCATCTTCTCCCTCCTTCCCCTTTCCAGAAGAGTCACTGAGGTAGCACTTTCTTCTCTGGTGACGAAGCATCATCAGAGCTACAAGTAAGCTTTTAGCTCTCCTGGAGGTGGTGAAGGAGACCACGTTTCCTTTCAGTATTTCCACAGTTTCTGAAAAACATGCTCTTGGAAACAAGATTCCATCTTTCATACAGCAGTCAGGCTTCTGGGGATGGTGCTGCCAATGGGCCAATTGTTAAGCTCCACAGATTTGGAGTTCCTGCCTAGACCCTTGTGTACCAATCAAAATAAGTATAGCATATTTCCCTTTAGGGAGGGCCTCAATGGGTGAAATCCACTGTTATTGGTGGAGTGTGGTGGAGGAGTTTATAGAGGGGTCACATGACTTTTTTTTTTTTTTAGGTCAGGTGTCCCTATCCCAGATCTTGCTCTAATTTGTCAAACCCACTCTTGAGGGCATCCTATGGGGATGAAATCCACTCTGATTGGTATAGTGTGGTAGGGACAGTTTGAGGGGTCACATGCCACCCTTTATTTTCAGTCACATGTCACTTAGTCCTCGAAGTGGGCAGGGCCGGCAAGATCAACATTTGATTGATGTTGTACCTCTTGCCTACTCTGTTGCAATACAACATAGGGAGACCCACTAGAGAGCTGACAAACTACTTGGAGATACTATCTTGCACACTATCTGCTCCCCTGCTTCAATGAGTATTCTAAAGTTTGTGGCACTAGATCAACTGCCCTGTATGAATCGTCATTTACAAGAGCTGCTGGCTGAAGTGAAAGGGAGCTGCAGATGTTCTGCACATCAGGTCCTCAATAGACAGAGGGCAGTTTCCTAAAAATCAGCCCCCTTCAAGGAGTGTCAAATTTAATCACCAAGAAACTGAGGCCCCTCCAAATTACTAGTCACATTAAAAAATGTAAGCCTCCAAGAAAACAATATGATACTGCCTACTCAGGTACTTAGTTAGATACACTTATGAAACTTATTTTTGTATCAAAGGTGAAAAATGAATCATCTGCTTCTTTGTCACTTTATAACTGGCCCTAGGTATTCCTGTTTTAAGGATGGATGCCTCTTTGTTTTTGCAATATGATACCACATTGTCCTTGAGAGATAACAAGCTAAGATAAAGTTATTATTGAATTTCTTTGTCAGACTTCTCAAATACTTCTGTGCAAACTTCAGATTAAACCTGTTCTCTTCCATAGCCTTTCTGCCTTCTTCCCCTGGGGTCACTATTACACAGGAACACAGAATAGCTCTTTTGATTTGTCTTGTATATTCTCCATTCCTGAATATAGCTATATGAAAGTTTTACTACAAACACAAAAATTGGCTCAGGTTTGCCCAACCTTTCAAAACTTTTGAGCAAACCTAGAGTAAGACTTGGACAAGCTTGGACTGAATTTCAGGCAACCACTGAATGGGAACCATGCATCAGTAGAGATAGTTTGAATTTGTAACATGTTCGTTTCAATCTGAAACTCCAAATACTGCTAATAGGTGCAGTCCCTGGGTGAAAGGTTCACCAAACCCATGTGAAACAAACTACTGAGTTTTGCACAGCTATAGTTCTAAGGCCCTATCTCTCCTTGTTCATAGAACTACAGGATTAGTTGTATCTACACTTGAAGACCTACCATCTTGGAAGATCCACCATGGTTTGATCTTGCAGTGCAGGTGAAGCAAAGTATATTTTAAACTTAATCATGGAGTGTGCCAAAGCCTTGTATTTGGCAGAGATTAGCTAGTCACAAAATTTCTGAAGTCAACTGAACTTTCAAAATTTGTTTCCTTTTTTTAATTTCATAATCAATGTTTACATTTTTGACCATCTCTAGCGGGGTTAAAGTACAATAAAACTTTGGTGCCATCTACCATGTAAGACAAACCCCATATATCATTTTTTCTAGTTTCTTAACTTTGTGTTATCCAATAGGGTAGGTTGTCAAAGGCTTGTCTTAGGCAAGACCAAAATGTGTGAAGCAATTGCGAATGCAGACATACTTTTACCTAGCTTGTTGAAACAATTCTCTCATACCTGTAAAGATTCCATCATACCAGCCACTCAGGAAGAAACACAAGATGCACAATGATATGGTTTAATCAGGCTCAGCTTTATTAACTCATCTAGGAAACACTGCACTATACATCATACAGTGCAGATTGTCATCATTCTGTGCTCAGTCATTCCCACTTATTTGGGAGGGATGTCATCAAACCTCCCCTATCCCTGCCTGTTGCCTTGACCCTCTCCTCTGAGGATTAAGAGAGGTTGAGGAAAAGCAGGGAGAGAGGGAACAGTTGTTCTCCTTACTGTATCAGACATTAGGACCCTTTCCTCAGCTTCTATAGGGGATACCTTCCCCTAAGTCCATTACCAACTCTGGCTTTTCAGGGAACCGGACCCCTATGGAATGAAGACCTGCATTGGATATTGGCCACAAGGAGGAGCCAGAATTAGCTCTTATGTCTCCTTCTGACTCAAAGTCAGGTTCCAAATAACAAACAACTTCCCCTCCCTAATATCAGCCAAAAATATATCAACTCCCCATTTGCAGGCGTGCACCCTATTCTCCCTAAACTCTGGTATCCAATATAATATTTCCTTTTGAGTAATTACTGATCTTTCCCATTCATGTACAAATTTAGTCACATCCTGATTCAAGCACCTTCTGGCTTTGTCAGCTTGTGGAGTCTTGACAGCTGTCACCATATCCTCCACTGTAACATTACTGACCAAACTAATTATCTCAGGGAAGAGGTCCTGGGTCTGCCCTAAAATTTCACTTGGCTCTGATGGCCAAGTCAACCCCCTTAAAAAAATTCCCAAATAGTTTTCATCAAGTTGAACAATTCCTGTGTTTTCCTTCCATTACTGTGTTTTGTAGGGGGAAGAGTTACACTTCATTCATAATTCAGAATGAAGAAAATGTCCTTAAGGTAGAGAGAGAACAATTTGAATTTTGCCAGTGTTTTCTTTGTTCAAGTGAATCATATTTCGTTAATGACGTGGGTTTTCAAAGGACTTTCCCGTATACTTACCATTGTAGAAGTGAAGCAAGTATCAAAATCACTGATGTCTAGTCAGTTTTCAACCAACATGACACACTGATGGACTCATTTCAAGCTTACATGGAGCTCTTCTTCAGGACTGGGAAACTTACTCAGAGTGTCACAGCTAAATATGCTAAACAATCTGTTCATCTTGTAAGTATTTCAAAGGACCATTCAAGGTGAAGTGGCCAGTCACAGGGAGAAAAGGAAGGGGAGGAGGTGAAAAAAGCATCTGGGGGGATTGTTAGTGGGGTACAGTTTGTTGTAATAAGCCATAAATCCAATGTCTCTATTTTGTCGATGATTTTTAGTGTACAGCAAAGTTATGAATTTAAGCTCCCAGGCTCATCAGGATTAAATTCATAACTTTGCCTCCCCTACCATTCCTTTCCTCTCTATTCCCTGGTCTAGACTACGAGTTTAGGTCGAATTTAGCAGCGTTACATTGATTTAACCCTGCACCTATCCACACAACAAAGCCCCCATTTTTTTTTTAAACTTAAAAGGTTCTTAAAATTGATTTCTGTACTCCTCCCCTGATGAGGGAATTAGCGCTGAAGTTGACCTTGCCAGGTCAAATTTGGGGTAGTGTGGTCACAATTCAACAGTATTGGCCTCCAGGAGCTATCCCTGAGTGGTCCATTGTGACTGCTCTGGACAGCACTCTCAACTCAGATGCACTGAGGTAGTCAGGAAAAGACCCGTGAACTTTTGAATCTCATTTCCTGTTTGGCCAATGTGGCGATCTGCAGGTGAGTGCAGATCTCATCAGCAAAGGTGACCATGATGGAGTCCCAGAAATCACAAAAGAGCTCCAGCATGGACTGAATGGGAGATATGGGATTTGATTGCTGTATGGGGAGATGAATCTGTGCTATCAGAACTCCATTCCAAAAGACGAAATGCCCAAACATTTGAAAGAAAATCTTCTAGGGCATGAAAGACAGATGCTATAACAGGGACCTGCAGCAGTGCTGAGGGAGGGTCGACTGATGACATGGCTTACAGGGAATTAAAATCAACAAAGTGGGTGGGTTTGCTTCAAGGAGAAACAAACACAACTGTCATACAGAATGGCCCCCATGAGGATTGAGCTCAAAACCCTGGGTTTAGCAGGCTAATGCTCAAACCACTGAGCTATCCCTCCCCCCACTACTCCAGGCAGGGCTGAATCTCCATTAATCTTTCCAAGGTGTCCCTGACAGACCTCACCAAAATGATTGTTGGCTGTTGATTTCATGGGAGAAAGGAGGGGAGAGCAAATGAATACAAAACAAATCTGGTCTTTCTTGTTTTGATCCACTCCATCTCTCTTATACATCTTAGGCTGGCAGCAGATGGTGTAGTATGACTGCAGGCAGGACTGAATCTCCAGGAGACAAAACTTAAAGAGAATGACCTGGAGTCACACTCATTTATGTCCAGGCTCCCCTGACCGACCTCATCGAGGTTGATGAAAAGAGCACGTAGGAGACAACAACGATGGCTACCAATCATAATGCACAGTCTGCTGCCAAAAGGCAATGAGCTGCTGCTGTGTAGCAATGTAGTACCACATCTGCCAGCAGCCAGGAGATGTACTGTGATGGTGAGCAGAGCAGGCTCCCTGCTTGCCGTGGTATGGCATCTGCATGGGTAACCCAGGAAAAAAAGGCAAGAAATGATTGTTTGCTGTTGCTTTCACAGAGGGAGGGAAGGGGCCCTGATGACATATACCCAGAACCACCCGCAACAATGTTTTTGACTCATCAGGCATTGGGATCTCAACCCAGAATTCCAATGGGTGGCAGAGACTGCAGGAACTGTGGGATAGCTATCCACAGTGCAACGCTCCGGAAGTCGACGGTAGCCTCGGTACTGTGATCGCACTCTCCTGAGTTAATGGTCTTAAGTGGGGACATATACAATTGACTGTATAAAATCAATTTTTAAAAATTGACTTCTATAAATTTGACCTAATTTCATAATGTAGACATACCCTATGACTGGAGGGGTGTTAATGGGTCTCTCTCACCAACAGAAGTTGGTCCAAGAAAAGATATTATCTCACGTGCTTTGTCTCTTTAATAGCCTGGAACTGATATGGCTACCGCAACATTGCATGCCTTGATGGGCAGTCAGTGTTTTATATGTATCTTGTGCTGGTAGATGAGTTCATGCTTAATTATTGATTAATTGTTGGGGTTTTAGGGCATATTGTTATGAATTGAAATACTTATATAGGAAAGCAGTTGTGTGTGTGCATTACCCTAAGTACTTGGTTAGCTCAGAAAATCAATGAGAATATTCACATGTTTAATGCTGGGTACGAACCTAGTGCTTTGCTAGATATGGGGCCTCAGGACTCTACCTTGCAAAATCTCACTCACACTAGTTCTCCTTACTCAGATCAAAGTCAGTTGGAATATTTGCATTGGTAAGAACTCAGGACTGTGGTTTTATCTAGCCTAAGGAACCTTTTATACTATAATTTGAGAACTGATTTGTAATTATACCATATAAGAAAGCAATGTCTGAAAAAAGTTCAACTGCTCTTTCCAGGATAAAAAAAAATGTATTGTATTGCATTAAGAAAATATTCAAAGGGCAAAGCATCAAGTAATGTTTGACTCTCTCATTCTGTATAATAGTCACTTTCTGTTGTCTTGCAAAGCTATGGTTTTGATGTGCAGTGCATAAAAATGCTGCATTACCAGTGTGGCTCCTCTTTAGTTATTTTCCAAGTGATTTGATTTCCTCAATAACATTATAACTACATGGAAGGCTAACAAGTTGTAATTAATGTAGTCAGACACTTTCTTTTGTGACATTCTAGAATGTGAGTGACAGCGGGATGGGGGGAAAGCAGTGTAAAATTGGATGCTCTAGGAAATTATCTTAAACATTAAAAAAACCCTGACAACTTCTTGGCTTTCGACTAACGTATTACACTGAAAGGAAGGAATGAGAGCCATTTCATAGAGAAAAATATGGTTTTGCCTTTGCTTTTTGTTGTGTATGTGGGGCGGCTTTTAAAGGGAAACTTATTACGACAAATTGTCAATATACATAGGATAAAAAGTACACATACATTTCTTTTATAGAACAAAGTCTAGCAGGAACAATTCTGATTCATTTACATTCCAGTCCCTGAGATTATGGCCATGGCTACACTTGCAGATGTAGAGCGCTTTGAGTTAAACCAGCCTTCGTAGAGCGCAGTAGGGAAAGCGCTGTAGTCTGTCCACATTGACAGATGACAGCGCACTGGTGTGGCCACATTAGCAGCTCTTGCAATGGCCACAGAGAGCAGTGCTTTGTGGTAGCTATCCCAGTGTCCAAATAGCAGCAACGCGCCTTTCAAATGGGGGTGTGTGGGGTGGAGTGTGACAGGGTTGTGTGTATGTGAGGGGAGAGAGAATGGGTTTTTGGGGGGCTGAGAGCATGTCAGCATACTGTCTTGTAAGATCAGTCAGCAGCGGACTCCTCCTACTTTTTCCTAACAGATCTGCTGTATGAATTATTTAGGGAAAGTTCTATGGTCTGCGTTATACAGGAGATCAGCCTACATTAGTGGTGGGCAACCTGCGGCTCGCGGGCTGCATGCAGCCCATCAGTGTAATCCACTGGCAGGCTGTGAGACAGTTTGTTTACATTGATCATCCTCAGGCTCAGCCACCTGCAGATCCCAGTGGTCACGGTTCGCCATTCCCGGACAATGGAAGCTGCAGGAAGTGGCACGGCCCGCAGAGACATGCTGGTCACCATTTCCCACAGCTTCCATTGGCTGGGAACGGCGAACCACAGCCACTGAGAGCTGTAGGCTGCCATGCAAATTTAAACAAACTGTCTGGCAACCCACCAGCAGATTAGCCTGATGGACCATGTGTGGCCCACAGGCTCCAGGTTGCTCACCATTGTACTAGATGATCAAAGCAGTCTCTTGTGTCTTTGGAATATGTGAATCTATAAACCATTTTTGTTCTATTTGTGCCTCTGATTCTGGCCCACAGCAGGAAATGCAAAAGCAGACAGGTCCATTTAAAAAGAGTGTACTGAGAGGGCACAGCATGAAGAATTTTGCATAGCCGTGAGAGATTTGTTCCATAGTGTAGCGAGGCGGTAGGATACCCCACAGCCCCGCTGAGGGATGGACCTCCTCTGACACCAACATGGGCAGAGCCACTGGGTTCTGCGCCTGCTCCTCAGAGGTCACGGCGCAGACCCGGAAGTGTAAAAGCTCACCTGCAGAGCTCAGTTGAGAACTAGCCGCCGCAGAGACCAGACGTCTGCGGCCGAGCTCCCTTGGGGGAGACAGCTGAAGGCCGCGGCCAGCCTGAGGTCGCACCGGGCCGCTGAGCCTGCCCCTCCCCAGTTACCTCAAGGAGGACTGGCTGACCCTGCCCCTCCCCAGCTACCCTGAGGAGCGGCTGAGCCTACCGTCTGCTACATACCCGGAGGAACCGATGGCGTTCGAGACTACTAGCGACGCTACCATGACTCAGGTACCCTTCCTGTGGAAGTAGCCTGGGGGCAGCCAACCCCAGTCTGTCTGCAACACTGCCAAAGCCAATGTCAGTGTGTTGCGGCCAGGATCCCCACCGACAGCAGCGAGTCTGTGCTGCTGCTAGGGCCCCGGGCTGGGAAGCAGTGGAGTGGGAGGGCCTGTGTCCCCCCTGCCACCCACTCTTTGGGTGGCAGACTCCCCCTTCTCCCTGGCCTGGAGAGACTAGGACCTCCTGATATTGGAACTATTGACTCAGTCCCTGCTGAAAGGCCTGAGTCTCTGACCATTTGCTTGCTGCCACGCCCTGACCCAGGGCCTGGTCTGATATTGAACTAGTGACTCAGCCCCTGCTGAGAGGCCTGAGTCTCTGACTGTTTGCTGCCCTGACCTAGGGCCTGGGCTGCTATTTGGACTCTTGACTCAGTCCCCGCTTAAATGCCTGAGTCTCTCTGACTGTTTGCTGGCCACCTCACCCTGACCTGGGGCCTGGGGCGCCTGCTTGACTATTGACTTAGCCCCGCTCCAAGGGCCTGAGCCCCTAACCGAGTGTGCGTTATTTCCCATGACCATAGAGCCAACAGCCGGCGAACTAGAGCGAGGCAGTGGGATACCCTACAGCCCCGCTGAGGGACAAACCATAGCAAAGCTGTACCACACATAGATAAATAGAGGACTCCATTCTCCAGGGCTATCAATCAGGCAACTTTTGGTAGGACTTAATTCACAGGTCTGAAATATATTTAAGTGTTTGGAATATCGGAAAAGGTTCTCATTTGGTTTAAATTTTAGGAGAAAGCAGTTCAGATTGTTTTTATTTGATCTGTACCACTTCACCCATTCCTAGAATGGTAACTCAAAGCTTTTAGAAATATGCTTGCATTTTTTGCGATGGCTTTCAGAGTAAAGATCCTAATCCAAAATTTCCCCCAAATGATGTGCAGTTATGGTTCACTCTCTTATAGAGATAAACCTGAGCTGGGTAGCCTGAATACAGATCTGGAACCAAAACTTCCCCTAAACAAATCTAATGGCCCAACTACAAAATGTTTGAGGTCTTACTCCACTTCATACTTGCTTTATTTTGATAGTCCTGATGTAAGCTGTCCTGCTTTTAGAGTGGCCTCATGTGAACGAGCTGCTGTTCATACCACTCAAGCTATTAGAGCTATTTCCATCAGGGTGATTTAGAACACCTGTTGCTCTGAGGTTTCCCTGATGGAGAAAAACTCTTTTACTAAATGAGAAGTGTGGGGAGGAAATTAATTGTTCTTCTGAAGCATTTGACGAATTGAATAAATGGATTTAGTTCTGCTAAATCAAGTATTAATATTGCTTGGGCACCCTGATCTATTTTGTTCAGAAGCCTTAATGCGGTGAATAGAAAATCATCAGACTCTTGGGTAAATTGCCTTTCACAGCACATAAAACCACAAGATATTATGCAGCAGCAGTAATGAAGAGACTTTGTAATTTTTTGGAAGCAATTCCTCCAGGAGTTCAAGGAAAGCACAGGAGCAGTGGATCTGACTAAACTGTAGGAAAGGAGCAAAGAATCCTGTGGCACCTTATAGACTAACAGACGTTTTGTAGCATGAGCTTTCATGGGTAAATACCCACTTCGTCACATGAATCTGATGAAGTGAGTATTCACCCACGAAAGCTCATGCTACAAAACGTCTGTTAACAGTCTATAAGGTGCCACAGGATTCTTTGCTGCTTTTACAGATCCAGACTAACACGGCTACCCCTCTGTAGGAAAAGGGAACTTGTGCTGTCCTTTCTGGTGTTGCTTACAGGTTGGCAAGCAATGGAGCCAAACCTCTTAGGCACACCTTGTCTAGTCCATTAAGCAAGGTTATCTGGAGCCTGTGGGAGCAAGAGGCACTGGGCAGGGAAAGTTAGGAGACCTGGTCCACTCTGCACTATGCTGCCATGGGCTACTTCTGAGATGGAGCCAGCTGGGTTCTCCTGCAGCCCACTCCCCTTGGAGTCCCAGATGATCAGGAGTTGGCTAGGGGGGCTCTTATGTGACTCCCGTGGAGAGAGGGAGGCACAGCAAAAAAGCTTTGGGAACCCCTTTAGCTAAAGAGATGTAAACCTGACCAGTTTATGTGCAGGTGTTTATGGGTTTCTACTTCATCTACTCGTCCACTTAGAATCTGTACCATATTTTACTTGCTTTCCCATTTATGTTCCATGTGCCAAATGAGGCAGAAAGAGAAGGTGGTATCATTTTTTTTGCCCTTAGTCTTTCTACGAACTCTGTGGCATCTCACCCATCGTGGCCTTTAGTCTGGATGTGTTTTCAGTTTCATTTTGGCTGTCTCAACTTCCACGGCCCCCAATGGCTAACTTGTTCAATACACTAGGTACTGGAACTCAACTATATATTACAGCACATATTTTATATCTTAAAAGGACACTGTCCTGCTATGGATGTATAATAGAAGTGGTAGAACTAGTTAGAAAAAAAGAGTTTTCTTGCTAAAGAAAATGTCAAGTTTTCAGAGAAATATCAGTTCAAAATATCTTGGCTGAAAACAAAAATACTTTGAGTCAGAAGTGCCCCTTTAGTGCCTCATGGCATTTATAGTTCAGCCTACAGAGAATACTAACAAGAGGCACCTGGACTCCCTAGTCAGGCTACATCTTCCATGGCACATCATGGTTTCACCTTTGCTGAAGGATGTGGTGTATCATGGCAGTCATATGGCTGTGTATCATGGGAGATGAAGTCCAGCTGAGAGTCTGACCCATAGAAGAGGAGGAAGCATGAGCCACTGTGTTGGCACTTTTTCTGTTTGGGGGCATCTAGTTTTTCAGCAAAATTGAAATTTTCAGCAGACAGTAGATACTTTGTGTGAAAAATGTAATTTACTTGCAAACCCAATTTCTCACCGAAAAACAAGTTTTGATTGAAGATTTTTCAGTCACCCTTAGGACTGGAGGTGTAACCACTGTATAGGAAGGATCTGTACTTACGGGAGCTACACTTGCACATTTATGAATGGGGCAGTCAAATTCTACAGGTAAGAATACAAGGAATGGAAAAAACAAAATAAGTTACAGTGGGGATGTCATAAGACAACCCTGCCTGGAGCACCCTTCTGCAGCAGGATGCAGCACAGCAAGTGCATCTGCCTCAGTTTACCTTCTTAGGAGTCCTCAGCAACTCCACTCAGGCTTTCTTGTCTCAATTCCACTTCTCCTTGGGGCAGGTTTATAATAACAAGGTTCAAATACTTCATAATAAAAGTCTCAAACATAGTCAATTTTCCATACCCAGCCTATAGTCCTTAAAACCCTGCTTTTCTAAGTGGGGGATCCCCTCCCCTTCCATTCTCCCTGCTGGAAATCCTTCTATACCACATTCTGGTGTCTTCCCCTACACCTAGACTCTCGGTTGGTCTCTGTCTATCCCTCAGCCAGGACAACCACCCAAGCCCTTCCAGCTGGTGTGCAGCCTCTTCCTTCCCACAAGGAACCCCTAGAGCCTCTCTGCTGGGAGATCATCTGCACCAGAGGAGCATCCCTCTCTCCCCCAGTCCTATCACTGTTCCTCTTGGTCCATGTCTCTGGTGTAGACAAGTCAGCGGGTAAACCCCTCTACCTTCAACCCTGTATGGGTCTCTGCTTTGTTTCTCCAGGTTAACAGCAGCAGGCAACTCCATCTGATGCTCTCTGTTGACCGGCCCTCTGGCATAGCTGTATGGGTTGGGGATGTCAGCCAGCAAATCCCTCTTGCTGTTATTCTGCCTTCCCCCCAGGATCCATCTCTAACACGCCCATTTCCCAATTGACTTAGGCAGCTCTGCCTCACTGGGCTTCTGACTCTCAGATTCCTCTTGGTCCTTTATAACCAAGGTGCTGTCCTTCCCTCTTAACTGATCAACCTGGGAGTACCATTTTGGTACATGGGAGCTGGACCAGCTTCTTTCACAAGGGTCAGTCTCTCTATTACAGGGGTTCTCTGGCACCAGGACAGGAGGAGAAATTCTTGCCCAACTTTTCTGTGACTGGTACTTGAAATCCAAGCATCATCAGTGAGGTTCTTGTGTTATATGGGAGGCAACTTTACAGTCCAGAACATAGACCAGGCAGGGAAGAAGCCATCCTTGATCTATTTATCAGTGGAAGGGAAGAACAGATTGTGAATGTGACAGTAGTGAAGCCTGGTATCAGTGACGACAAATTTCAGTGGGGCATAGAGGTGGGTTCACAGTCACAACAGAACAAGGAAAGTAGATGTTTAAAAAAAAAAAAAAAAAAAAAAAAAAAAAGAGTAAGCAATCTAGGGCCTGATTTTGATCCCAGTCAGGCTGATTTAAATACAATATAATTCCCATGGAGTCACTGTGGATTTACTCTGGTGTAATTTGACATCAGAATCTGGTCCCTAGTAAATGAGTTTTAGCAGTACTTCCCATTGCACCTTAAGAGTGAGGAAGAAGGCTAGAAGAGTGTAAAAACCACAGTAACAAAGGATGATTAGATTGCAGTTCATCATTTAAATTATATTACTTTTGTCACTTTGAATTTTGCTGCTTTTTCTTTTGCCTTTGAATACCATGCTTAAAGTAGCCTAAAAAGCAGCATGCATAATTTTGGAATCATATGCTGCATCTATAACTCTTTCTTAACAGAGGTTTTACCTCTAGTAATTTTTAAAATATCATATTCTAAAACTCAGTAAAAATAAGGTTTAAGTAATGTGTGTACATCAGCAAGGATTCAAGTCCTGCAGCTGAACCCATATTCCCCAAAGAGCTATTTATGAACAGTGTTATTTTAACCCGTAGGTAAAGGTAAAAACAAATGTTTGGCAATATTTATATTTTTCACCCTTGAGAGAGATGATTAAGGGGCTATTAGTGCTAGTCTTTTAATCAGTTTTAAGTTAACACGATGGAACATTTTAATTTCCTAATTTGTGCTTTTAAATGTGAAGTTCCCTATCGGTCACAAGAGATTTACAGTTTGGTTGGGTGTGGGGAGGAGGATGCAGGGAGAATAAACAACTACCAGTTATCCTTTTGATGGATCTGATCCAACATCCAAAATGATAATAAAATTATGAGCTACAATGTGTCTTTAGATCAAAATGCAAAGCATGAAAGATTTCACCATAGTCATTTGATCAACTGTTCTGCAAATCTCTATCTGCACTAGAGTCAGAACTGCGCAAGCCATACTAATGCTTGATTTAGCAGAACTAAATCAATTTATTCTATGCAAAGCAAATTCTTTGGGCCAAATGTACGTGCCTGATGTATGCAAGGAGTCTCCTTTGATTCAAAGAATTCAATGGAACTGCTGTTTATTATTATTGTTATAAGTAGAAGTAGTAGCTTTGTGCCAGTAGTTTACAGAATGCTTTAAAGATGAGTGAAAACGTGGGAATGGAGATCACAGCCTAAATTAGCCCTATAGGGTGACCAGATGTCCTGATTTTATAGGGACAGTCCCGATTTTGGGGTCTTTTTCTTATATAAGCTCCTATTACCCCTCACCCTCTGTCCTGATTTTTTCACACTTGTTGTCTGGTCACCCTATAGCCGTAGCACAACAAAGGATAACAGAAGGTAGGGTGAGAGGAGATACTGCAATATTCTTCCTTTTGGCCTTGACAAATATAATCTTGCCCCACTCATATCCATTCAGAATGCTTCTGCAAAAATCCATTTTCCTAGCCCATTACTGGGTCCCTATCACCTCCCTCTTTGCATCCTTCTAAGGCTCCCTCTTCTCGAATGCCTCAAATGTAAATGGCTTGTCTTTACTGTCAATGCCCTTTATGGTCATTGTCTATCCTTCCTATCACCTCTCATTTGCTATTGAGATGTTAACTCTCACCTGCAATTAGCCCGTGATGCCAGTCTCCATCACCCATTTGTAAATTTTCTAACAAGCACTTTTGTGCTCTTGCCCATGCTGCCCCCTCATGCTTGTGAGGAGTTCCTTATAAGCATCCACAAAGCTACTTAATTATCCATTTTTAAAACACTTCTCAAAACTCTTCTTCACATTGATGCCTACCAAAAACTTGACATTGGTTAGGCTGCTGGTGTGCCAAGACTACAGTTGATCATGCTGACCAGTGTTGTCTCACTTTGCCTTATACTCTCTTGCCTGTATGTATCCATTATCTTTTGTCTTACACTTAGATAATAGGCACGATTAAAAGCTCTTCGGGGCGGGGATCATCTTTTTATTCTGTTTGCACAGTGCCTAGTGCAATGGGGTCGAGGTCCATGGCTCCTAGGTGAAACAGTAATACAAAATTAATAATTGAGCTGTGGTTTGGTACACACACAATTTCGGTCCTTTCCTGCTCTCAATGAGCTCTGTAGCAATCCCCTGTGGATTTCAGTGACAGCTGGATCAGATTTCTAGTAATTTAAATATATTTCCAATATATATGATAAGGTAAATCTGAAGGAAGAAGATAGTAAGAGAGGATGTCAGAGGAAGGCTAACCAACAGGAGACCTGAGGATGGCGTAGGGAAAACAGGAGTGGCCCAAAGTGTTTTCAGCCATAAAATAGGATTTAGTTAAGCCAGAAATCTTTATCATAAGTTTGCATTTAGTGCTTGACCAGGGTAGAAACAGGCATGATCAAACCCAAACATTTAAAAATATGAATACCTGAAAATGTTTACAAACTGACACATACAAGAAACCATGAACATATTTTGAACTGAACTTGGAAGGGTTCAACTAGCTTTACTACTGAGGCCATTCCAAAAGCATTTAAAAATAAATACCTGGATATTGGATTTTCTGTTTATTTTCAATGAGTCAGGGACTTTCACTGGGATCAGAATAACCAGATTAAACTCCAGGGGGACATAACACAGCTTGTATAGCAATTTATATTACGAAACAATGCTTGGACAAAGCCATTTAGTCTGGGTAATATGCTCATTTTCTTTGATCTTTCTTGGGTACTTGATTTGTTACTCTATTATATATGTGAGTTCCATGTTAAATACCTTTCTCTTTATTTGTATCTAGATAGTCTTACCTTCCCTCACAGGAGTGAACTGTTGCATTTGGTGATCTCATTTATGTGCAGCAGAAATTGTTCAGTTTTTCATCTACTGCAGTGCCTGTTGCTTTTAAAAAGCAGAAACACAGTGGTAGTGGTTTTACTTCGCTTCCCCTCCACCCTAGTGCCTGATTTAAAAGATGGTAATTACAGTATTTACCAAGTAATACATTACTTGGTATTTATTCATTACTAAGTAAATTCACCATACTTAGTAAATTCACTCCATCTTTAGTACAGGAAATACCATGGTAAATGTTACAGGGTAATAACTGTTGAGCATTTAATTCCTATCTAATTTTCAGCACAGTATTTGTAAGGTAGCTATCATCTTGCTGTCTAAGTAATGATTAATGATAGTAGAGGCCAAAATAATTGCACATAAGGACTGCAGTATGAAGTAAGATAGGTGAACTCTCATGTGGTGCTGCTGTAGCTACTTCTTTATTAACTATGGTTAGCAAAAGGTAGTGGGGTTTTTTGTTTTTTTAGGAAAGGAAAAGAAAAGGAAAAGAAAAGACAGCTGAAGTTCAGTCACTGTATCTACAGGTCTGAATTCAGGCACTATATTCTCAATTTCAGAAATTTTAGCTACCTGTCTCCCCGAAAACAAACTATATGGGACATGTCTTTTATATCAGAACCCTGTATGATGAAAAATATTGATTTCTGCTGCCACGTAAACCATGAGACAAACTAAACTTGAAACTAGGACTCTTTGAATTCCATTTCTCCCCCAACCCAAGCATTGCATGGGTAGGCCTTATGCTGAAGTGGGGAACATTTTGAGGTGATAGAAACGAGACCCTAAATCTACTTGCTTTTTTGTTTAAAAAATGAATTGCCTCATTGCTGTTCCTTCATAACAATCCCCACCTTTGACTTCTTGACTTTGGCATGGCTTGTCTTGCCTATCAGTTATCATGGACACTGGATACTCGTGTCTCTCCACGCTGGTTATAATTTCTAGTATCCTTTACAAAATAAATACACACAAGAAAATTGTCTTGTTTTCACTTACTTTAAAAATCTCTACCTACTTGAATTAGGCCTGTGAAGCTAGTAAAACTCAATATAAATAGGAGCTTCCTGTCAGGGTGAAATTTCTGAAGTACAACCAGATCAGATACTAACATCTTATGCTAATATGCATGGGATAGTATTTACCAATGCCAAGCTTTGAAGCAACCATTTCAATATACCTTTACTAATAATACTTTGCTGGTTCAGCAAGATGGGACTGCTTTCTTGAAGTTCATGCATTATGAGCTGATTACCTCTGCTGTGATACTGTGCTGTTGTATAACTTCAAAGCCAAATAAGAGAAAATCCAATGAAGATGTCTATTAAGAACCCAAATAGAAATACAGTAGTCAATAAGACATTTGAAACACGTGATGAGAAGCTGAAGGATAATGGTTTCTTTATTAAACTAGTTCTGTTTGCAAGGTTTTGACAGCATTTGAGATAATAGTTTAAAAAAGCATCACTACTCAAGTAATCACTTTTGTGATTGTCTACATGTCTCAATCTGCCTTCTTAAGGTTTTCTTCATTTAAATGCATAAAATAGTAGTCTAGAAGTTATGCCAAATGGGTAATGTCCAGTAAGCACCATAGAAGAACAATTCAGCTCCCTATAAAGCTCAGCATGGAAATGTTTTGCAGCAACTAAATCTGAATTTATTGCTGTTAGGGCTCCAGCTGCCATGGTGACCATCAGGTTCTGCTACTAGTAACAGGAAGTAGAGCTGGGTGAACTACTCATTGCAAACATTTGTTAAATATTTAGCCCCCCTTTTCTGTTGAGCAAATTGTGTATCAACCAGACTTGACGGTCTTTTAGCTTATTTGTGATGTTGGCCAGGATAACTTTCAGACTATGGGTTGTTTGGGATCGCTTGACTTTGACTATTTATGATTATTCATGGTATAGGCTCACTCAGCTAAGTCCCATGGTGCTATTTTTGCTTCCTGACTGGATGGCTGAAACTTCTTAAACAGCAGAATGATGAATAACAAATAAATTGAGAAACGTAAACGTTTATGATTACCAGATGGAAGGCTGAATATTTGCAAATAACAAATAATATAGTCATCCTATATGACAGCAAATTGAACTCTTACACACTAAAATATGTTAAAATAGTTCTCTTTTTTTTTTTACAACTAGATCTAATAAAAGAAGAGAAACATTCTATTTGGCTTTGTAGGATGCTGGGCTTGATTCTGATCCCTGATAGGCCTGACACTGCAGATCCATGCACCCTTGCAGAATCTCAATTTAAATGGGAATCACAGGGTTCTGTGTTAGCAGGATGAGGGCCTCTCACTATTTCTGCACTTGCACTCCATTGACTTTTATGGAGATTCTCCTGATTTGCAGTTCTTAACAACTTTGCTTGAGCACGTAGCGCCTATTACAATCCACCCCATAGCTTTCACAGTGTTTAGGGATCTTCCAGAATAAAAGATGGCATATATATGTAGGCTGGGATTTTCAAAGGAAGTTAGGTCTCATTTAAAAAAAAAAGAAAAAGCACCTCCAAGTGGGAGAGATGAGTACAGAAAATGTGGAGTATCTGATACAACTCACTATGTGCTAAGGGGAAGCTAACCTTTCCATTCAATCCCCGCAAAGCTTTTTATCAAAATCTAAACTTATTACTGGCAATTCACTGTGATCTCATAAATGATTAAGGTCATGCTCATTTTATAAGTGCAAAACATTTGACCTCACTTAAGAACTTTTCTGACACTAGTGTGCATTAGAATGTTTTAAGCATACACCCCCCCATACACACACACACTTGTTTGCATCTGCACAACTGGAAGGCATGTATTTGCTCATACCTCTTTGTACGCACGTGTGCAAAGTTCTGAATGCAACTACTGTAGTTGTCACCTTATGTTTATGTAAATATTGAATTTTGGGATGATAGCTTCAACTCTAAACACAGTGGGACAGATCTTCAACTGGTATAAATGATGATGTCAATGAAGATGTGCACATTTATGCCAAATGAGGAGCTGTCCCAGTGTCACCAAGCCCTCACTCATATGTTAAATATCTTCTGAATTCTTCTAAATATAGGACGTTTTTATTAGGCATATTATAGTCTACAAGTCATTCTAAGAAAAAACAAAACAAACAGATTGCCTTCACAAAAGGATTATACAGTGAGAAACATGTCCAGGTTCCAGGGTCAATCAGACTCAGTGAAATGAGTTGTATTTCATAGGGTTTCCCCATGTTCCCCCTGCTGGTGCATGTGGTTTGAATAACTAACTTTGTACATGTTGTTTTTCAATCCTTTGTCCAATCATACTTTAAATATCCCAAATGATGGAACTTCACCCCCACCTCATTAGGCAGTCTGTTCCACAATACCTGTTTAATATGCCTTGTGATTAACTTTCCACTTCAGGTTACTTAAGTGTCCTCACTTTATACCATTTCCTCTGCAGAGGTCAACAGTAGCAATATATATTTAAACCTTAATAAGCTGTCTTTTATTTTAGTGCATAAATATCCAAGGTGTGATCAAAGCAGTCATCCTTCTTTGATTGTATATTGCATAACTGACAAAAGATTCAAATGTAATTAGAATGAAATGCTCAGTGAGCATAACACAGGCTTTCCAGAAGGAAAGAGGCACATTTAAGCAGTTTTGAGAGATGGATAAGCACTATAATTGTAGTACATTGCATTCATATTTGTTAATTTGACAATTTAAGCATTTTACTCTAACTTGTAGAGATGTTTCACACCAGCATGTGGATCAGTAACTCAGTTGAGTGGGTTTGAACAAAACACAAATAAGTTTATTTCTAAGTCCCTGTTTAGTCCTAAATATTATAATAAATTGGTGAGTGTGTATTGTGCCCGTCCCTTTATTGAATGGAATCAGAACAACCCAACCGCATCGTAGGCCCTGTACTGCAAAAACCTAAGGAACATTTTGCTTTAGCTCAAGCTATTGGATCCACTGAATTTGGAGCAGTGAAGTTTTGAGTGGCCACAATATGATGTATTGTAAAAACCATCAAATTCAAGGTGGCTAAGGACTTGTTAAAAAATCATAAACTGTTTGAATAAAAGTTGTGCAGAACATTACATTTAATTTAGACATGAAGACTATAAGCAGGAATCAAGACTAATCAGCTTGAGCATCAATGAAATGTTTTCATTATTCATTCAAATCTTTAGCCAGTCTATTTCTGTTCTTCATTTAGTAATGTCTTCTGAGCCATGAT
Source organism: Chelonoidis abingdonii (assembly GCF_003597395.2). Lineage (NCBI taxonomy): Eukaryota > Metazoa > Chordata > Testudines > Testudinidae > Chelonoidis > Chelonoidis abingdonii. Next base: position 23,989,929 of record NC_133785.1, read on the forward strand.
GTGTCTACTTTTGCTATCCTTACTAACACTAGTTGAAATTCACTCCTGTGCAGCATAAGGCATGGTGGGGCTGAAGTGGGACTTAACTAGTACATTGGCCTCGTGTTAACTCTGCACAAGGACATATTTCACTCACTGAGTAGAACTTTACTCAGGGAGTAATCCTATGAAGATAGTGGGACAATTTTGAGAATAAGGTACAATTTATAATCCTATCCATTATTGGCAAAATTTTGTAGCCCCTAGGCAGATAAAATTCTCATTGAAATCAATACAAGCCATATATTTTTAATTCAAAATGCTGCCCTACATGATACACTGCATGAATACATTGAGTTGGGGAGGAGAAGGGGGGAAGAGAGAAACTTAGAACTCTCTGGGTCTCCTGTGAGAGTAAAGAGATGTTGGTATATTATTTTTATACTTGAGTAGTATAAGTGATAGGTATTGTTCAGTTGGAGCCCTTTGATGTGCAGTAATGTTAACATTAATTTTATATCCTTTAAAAAAAACCTCTTTGAAAATGTCTATTAAAATACTTAATTGCAAGGTGCTTTTTCTTTTCTTTCAATTGCTCTCGAACATAGTGTTCTTTCTCAGAAACTGCAGCATTTGTAACTTTGACAGCCCATCCTGGGAAGGGAGACAATCAAATGGTACAAAAGGATAATAGAAGCGGGAGTGAAATCATTCAAAATCTTGAGTTGGGGAGGTGTAAGTAGGTTAACTTTTATTTATTAGAGGATTTGTAGGACTGAGAAAAACAATTGACTTTCTGTAATTTAGAGTAAGTACTTGAAAGCTTCAAGTTATTTTTATCGATTGCAGTTATGCCTACTGGAGGGCATGATAGCACAATGGAGGCGACTTTAAACCGCGCAGAGGAAAGTTAAGTGCCCCACACTCATTGATTTTCAATTGGAGTTCAGCACCTAACTGCCATTTTTTCCTTTGAAAATCTCCCCTTAAATGCATGTTTATATTTGTCCTTTTCCTAGCTCTGCCCTGTCCTATGGGCTCAATCCTGCAAAACGTGGAAGTTTCCTGCCCAGATCTAGCATGTGCTTATCTTTAAGCAGGTGAGTAGAACTGAGGAAATAGGGCCAAGTGGATAGGGCATTTGCCTACCACTTGGGAGTACTGGGTTCAAATTCCTCCTCTGCCAGAGACTTCCTGTGTCCCCCATGGCAAGTCTCTGTGTCTCAATTCCTCCTCAGTAAAATGAGGATAATAGCACTTCCTACCTCCCAGGAGTGTTGTGAAGATAAATACATTGAAGATTGTAAGGTGCACAGATATTACAAACATGAGGGTCAAAACAAGATAGAATAATTTGAGTTAGTGACTAACTTACCTGCTTAAAAATAATCATGTACATAATTAGTGTGCTGGATCAGAGCCAGAGCACTCGGCAGTTTGCAGAATTGACCAAGTACATCTTGGATTCTATACTTAATGGATAGTCATATTTTAGGAACCTGCTGTATTTTGCAACATCACTGGATGTTATAATTAAAGCTTTCTGCTAGCACATTGTTGTAAATAATGGGTATTATTCTAATGTTTGATTCTGCTGAAAAACTATATCTCAAGGGTTTTTTTTTTTAAAATCAATTTAAGAGTAATCTGTTGTGGAGAGAGAAAACACTTGTCATATCTCCTTTGCAGCCTATTTTAAAACTCCTGATTAGGTGCTTTGCTCTAATGATGTCTCATAAATTGAAGACACAATCACACCATTACATTTATATTTTTCACAGGACATGTTACAAATGCAATCCTATGTAGCCCTTCTTGCCAATTACAGGATGAAAAATAAAAATACTGCAATAGGCAATAACATAGTGCTTCCCCAAAGCTAGTCATTTATATTTACTATGCAAATACAGCCAAATGGATGCCAGCATTTCAAGTTTTCCGTGCTTCTGTTTGTTTATGGCCCATCACTACTCTTTAGCAAGAATTCCAGTCATATCAGTAAGAGTGAATATCACTCCCATATCCTACATTAGTCAACTCAAATATGCAAGTATTCAGAATAAATAAAGAGAAAGATAATTCACAATTAAAAGAATCATAGGAATTTATATGCAATTAATGCCAGTTTCTTTATGCGTGTTCACTGTCCAAATTAGCAACCAGATTCAATCAAGTCTTCAGTTTTGCATGTCTATTTTTGAACATACAAATAATTGTGCATGTGAAGTGTGTCATTCATAGATTCTCTGAGATGTGCAAGCAAAATAGAACATGATTGTTTAGATATGCACAATGGGTGAATGCTCCAATTTGCAGGCTCTGTCGGTTACATGAGTCTATGTGGGAATGCAAAAATTGAGGCAGAAACTCAAAATGTAGGCCCTAATCATCAGGTTGCTTCATCTCATACCTAACTTTAACCATATGATTAGTCTATTTTCAGGGTCTATAGTGTGTGTCTGTACGTAGTGGGGATGGGTTGGGGAGGTGAGGGTTGTCTCCCTTTCCTCTGCTAAAATCACATGGACAATTCCCCTGGAGATTTGGAAGGAACTTATATTTTAAAGCAAAACACCACCACTATCGACAAGTTTATGATAAAATTGGACTAATTTCACAAAATTGAAATCAAACTAAAAACTACTCCCCTCAGATATCAGGTTTTTGGTTTCCATTCTAGTTACTGTACATAGCTTCAGCTGATGGACCTTCATACATCCAGTTGAGACAGACATTCGGTGAGAGGTACTGATAGTATCTACCCTCTGCTGCATTAGCATTGCTTATCAGTGTCACTGTTTATGGATGCTGAGGAATAAATTTAACTGAACGACAGAGCTTAGATTCAAGGGAACAGTCCTAGTTAGGGTTAAGGTGAACATGAACTTTTGTCTTCAGGTCAGATGAATTCTCAGTGGGTTTACCTCCATGAGTACAGCCGGTCAAAAGTTTTTTCCGTCAAAACCATACTTCAACAGAAAATTGGGTTTCTAACAAAGCGAAGATTTTCATGGAAACATTTGACTTTTCATTTAAAAAAAAGCTGAAAAAATTTCAGCCAAAATCTGAAATTTTGGGGGAGGTTTCACCTGAAAATGTGTTGATACTTTTTTCCAGCAAAAAGTCAAAATTTGCCATGAACCCCACTGTGACTGGATACATCTCAGATGGGGGAAGAGTTGGGAGGAAGTTAGCTGCTGTACTTCCCAGCTAGAGATGCTGACAGCTAATGGAATGCCTTCCTTTGTAGGAGGAGGATACGGATCCTTTAAGAAGTAGAATGAGAATGAGACTTGTACTGAAGCCCCAATGACTGCTGAAGGGGATTGTAATACTTTCAAAGCCCTTTGAGTTAGATGACATGTTTCAGAGTAGCAGCCGTGTTAGTCTGTATCTGTAAAAAGAACAGGAGTACTTGTGGCACCTTAGAGACTAACATTTATTTGAGCGTAAGCTTTTGTGGGCTACAGCCCACTTCTTATATGTTCCATTCTATGCATCTGATGAAGAATGTATGTATATATTGTGGCAAATTGCCAGTATTGTTCTCTGGGTCTCGCGCTTTCTCTTCTCTGGGGTAGGTTCAGGGCAATATTGCTTGCCTCTGAACCAGTTCTTAATCACTCCCCTAGTGTCCTTGGAGGAGGGGAGTGGAGAGGGAGGGACCTGGGCCCGCCCTCTACTCCAGGTCCCAACCCAGGGGCCCTGGG
>NC_133785.1:23993812-24086681 GCF_003597395.2 Chelonoidis abingdonii
GTGCTCTAATTGGAGTTAGGTGCTCTAATTGGCCACAGCTGTTCTAGTTAATCTAAAGCAAACCTTCCTCCCTTGGCAGGGAATAAGGCCCCCTGCTAATACTCTTATGCTGCCCTCTGGCCATGCTGTATCACAATATACACAAACATACAGAGAAGACGTATGCATATATATACACTCTTCTTATATGTTCCATTCTATGCATCCGATGAAGTGGGCTGTAGCCCACGAAAGTTTATGCTCAAATAAATGTTAGTCTCTAAGGTCCCATAATACTCCTGTTCTTAGAGTTAGAGAAGCCAATATCCTGACTGAAACTGCCCACAGATTTTCTTTTTCTTATCCTTCATACTTTTATTTAACCTCATTTGCTGACTGAGGACTGTTTTTGTTTTTGTTTTTGCTTCACCTTGAAGACTGCCTGGGGAAGGAAACAGCCCGGTGGCTTCAGCTGGTGGGTTGAGCACCAACCTACTAGAGGGAGACGTGCCCATGGCACCTGCTAGGTAGGGGTAATTGATATACAGGCTTATGGTCCCAGCAGAGCTCCTGAAGTGGCTGCTCAGCCAAACATAGATTTGTGATACCTCCTCATCTCCTGTTTTCTGACCAGCTCTAGTTATGAGATTGTTACTAGGGTTTGGAGACAGCTGCACACCATCTTCTGAGCCAGACCTGTAAGGTGTTTCTCACACAGCAAGTGTACCTAAGTAAAATCACTCTCTAAAGAACCCTTGGGAAGGAAAGGAAGAGATAGCAATGACATATGCCTCTGTTTCTGAAAGATCTGGTCTGAAAGGATGGCCATCCTGTGGGACAGACAAGACTCCAGGATGTAAACCAGGAGAAAATAAAGCTGAGAAGCTTCATTCTAGTGTTGCTTTGATGAGTTCTATTTGAATTATCCTGAGGCAGTCACTCTCTGAACCAATCATTGGTAACATAAGGTACAACTAGCAACAAAGAAGTTAGCAGCCTGGCAGGGTTTTATGAATTCATCCAGAAAATAAAAGATGGGTCATTTGCACCATCTGCTGCATAAGTTTCAGTCAAAAGAAGGACAGCTGAAACCTGGGGCCATCAATACTGAAATGCAATTTAGAGGTGAAACAGCCAAGTAAACAAAGTGGCTGGGTGGCCAACAGACTGAGACTACTAGCGAGAAATAAGCAGACACAGCTGGTCATATTTTTCAGTTTGCTTCTCAGTTGTCTCTCTTCCTTCTCAGATTGTCAGCACTGCTTACACATGGACATGTTATACAAGGAAAAGGCACAACAGCACCGTTTCTAATGTCATGGATTCTTTGTGCCCATTCATTTTATGGTACGAGAGGAAAAAAATGACACTGCATAATTGTTTTATGCCATAAAATGATGGGCATAGAATGACCATTGAATATGTTTTTCCTATTCACAGGGCTGGAGTGAGACCACTGAAGAAGGGATCAAGTATTTGACCAGCATTGCTCTTTGGGCCCCAGTTTACAAACTTGCACAAAGGATATTGACATGCATATCATTATATGCTCATGTAATCAAAAGGAGCTATTACATGTAATTGTCGGGGCTTTGTTCATCAGGAAAGTGCAAAAGTGGCTGGGTGTCTTTACATGTACTGCTATAAAAAAAAAATCTGCTTCTTGGTGTGATAGCCAGGACTCCATTCTTAGAATTCATGGCACAGTGTTGCAGAATAAACTGAGTTGAATTTTGGATGGCAAATATGACAATTATACATTCATATAGGCATTAGTAAATTTGGGTATTGGCAACTTGTAGTCATATGTCCACTAAAAGACATCAGGCCAGATTTTGTCACCTTTACTCACTGATTAGCCCTATTAATTGAAATGGGACTGCTTTCAGAGTCAGATAATTACTCCATTGGTCTGATCCAAATTACAGTCAATAAAAGTGGACTTTGGATCAGGGCTAATGTGAGTAATGGTGATAGGAGCTGGTTCACACACCTGACTTTCTGACGTATGCAGTATTACCACAGAGGAAACTGGGATATCAGAGTAATGTACAAAAATATGATTTTTTAAAAAAATTCTTGTTGAGACTGGAAAGCTGAGATTTGTGTAAGCCAGAGGGAAGGGAATTACAACAGTCAGAGTAAGAGGCGCTAATGCCTGGGTGTCAGGAGAGTCAAGGAAGCTAGAAGTGATGATGGGAGCTAGTGCCCTTTACTGCCCTTATCAGATTCAAATGGAATTAAAAAAAGGAAAGTGAACCTGAAGCCGGTGGAAGTGCTTCTGCAGTCACAGGGGTAGAAAATCAAACTTCTAAGCGGAAGAATTGAAAGAGAGGAATGTGTGGGACTAGAAAAGCTTGCTTGTGTGTTAGCGTCTATTCTGAACGGATATACACATGAACAAAATGCTGTAGGCCATATCATTGTAATTCTCCTCCATACCATTCTCTCTACCTTTCAGACCAGGCACAGCTCGTGAACAGAATGTACTGTACAAGTACAAGTGAGAGGCAAGGGAGAGAAAAGGGAGAGACAGATGAGACCAATGAAGAAAGAGGCCTACTGTAAACAAAAAACAGCTGTTGTTCTACCTTCATCAAGAGCTGATTGGACCATATCTGAGTCCTTCAGTAGAATATGAATAATCCAGTTATCACCTACACATTAAAAATGCAAAATAGGGATGATGTCTGACAACATACTCCCCTCGATTGTCACTCAAGACTCTTAAAATACAACCCCCCCCCTCAAAAAAAAAAAAGAGGACTTCAAAGAGCACAAAGTAAAAATTAAAACAACAAATCAAGGTGAGTGGGAGGGAGGCATGAATGCAAACTGACAAGGAAAACCTGGTGTTCAGAAATGAGATTATATAGCCCCTGTCCACCATTTCTTCTTATTTTTATTACTATATTGGTGCTATGGTAGCAGATAGGAGCCCCAGTGATAGGCCAGGATCCCATAGTGCTAGGTGCAGTACTGCACAGGACAATGTTGTATCTTTGTCCCTTCCTTTATCTATTGCTAGTTGTCTTAGAGCTAGACTGTGTCCAAGCCTATCTGCAGTGGAGTAGGAGGGGAAAAGGGTGCCTCCACACACACAACTGCTCGGGAAGTAGGTGGGGAGAGATGAAGAGTAGTTGCAGATGTGGGTTCCTGTACATTGTACAACCACCAAATAATAACTGGGAAAACATGCTCCAACTCCAACTCCAGGAAATTACTCCTTTCACAATAAAGCAAGGATGGCTCAGCATGCATTGTTTCACTGCAGCACAGTCCTTCCAGTGCTGCCCCGGGGTAATGCAGAGACATCCTGCCTCTACTGTAGGTACAGCTCTACCTCGATATATCATGAATTTGGATATAACGCGGTAAAGCAGTGCTCGAGGGGGGGAGGGGTACTCACTCCAGTGGATCAAAGCAACTTCAATATAACACAGTTTCACCTATAACACGGTAAGATTTTTTGCTCCCGAGGTATCTAGGTAGAGGCGTAGTTCATATATCTAAAGCTGGCCTTGGGCAAGCTATTTAGAATATGGGCTGTCGTCCTTTGTGTGCATCACCGAGCACTTGCTGGGCACTGCCATTATACACATAATAATAGTACACAGTCATTTTCTCTGAGTCACTCCAGAAAACAAGACATACAGATCATTATAAATATCTGGCCCTTTAAAATTCCTCTTGGCTTTCAGGGTGAATTCCACTGAAATCCTGTAAAGGAGACACTGTAGGAAAGAGGGAATTTTAAAGGGCAGAACTGTACATATCCTGTATCTGTAGAATAAAGTTTGAATGACGCAAACATTCATACATTTTGTTTCCAAATAATTACATTCTACACTGACAGAATTATCTCTGATTGAAAAACTAGCATGACAAACAATGACTGAGAGATAGTGTAATATTTTAGCAGTTCAGTGAACCATTTAAAACAGGTATTGACTTTCTATGTTACCATAAATTGTTATATGCAGTAAAATAGGCTATGGGATTGGATGAGTAATGGTGAGCGCTGCTGCAGGCTGAATTTGAAACTTGGCATCTAGAATTTTTTATTAATATTCAGTGATCTTGATAATTGACATCCTTGTTTTTGTGCTTAGATTCAGCATGCACAACAGATGACATGAAAAGATACACACTCTGCAGGCTCGTATTATGCAATTACTGATTGGGCAATAGGGCAGAAAATGTAATGGTTAGCTCACTACATCTTTCATCTATGGGTTGGTTCTGAAGCACTGTGAGGCAGTATTTGAGATGAAAAATGAAGTGTAAATACCCATATCACTAACTTGGGTGATTTTGTAAATCCCAATTGGCACCTATCTGCATCTCTAGGCATCTAAATAGCTTTGTAAATCTGGCCCCAACACACTAGAGATGGACAAAGCAGGCACTAGGTATAGTTTATTAAAACCTTGTTGTACCTTTCAGAGTTCGCAAAATCATGGAAAGTTCTTATCTGAGCCTAATCTTATTCTAAGCCTTAAAGTTTAGCAAGACTGTGTGTTAGTGGGGCGAGGGGATGTTCTGATGTCTTTTGGCTGATATTTTGCTGGGTTTTAATGGGCTTATACAGCTCTTTTTATACCTCAAATGTGGTAAGTGAAGGAGATTAAGTGCTACTTATTTTTCAAGTCAACAATCACCCTTGTCTGAGAGGCAGGGACTAATGAGGCCATCTCTTTGCTCCCAATTCCCACTATAATCCTGGTGAGGTTTTGCTGATTAACCTCAGTGCTAGATATCAGGCCCACTCTTGTACTTAACTGAAATAACATGAAAGGGTCACTTTACTGCTCTCAGGCAGATTACATTAGCGAGCGTGTTTGAGAGAGTGGGAGGTTTTGGCTTTGCATATAATTTTTCTCTTAGTCTCGTCTACACTTGCAGTGGCTCATACAGTTTGTGCAGCTACATACCATAGTAAAAAGCAGACTGTGTCCACACTGTGGTGGGTAGCTGCACGTGTTAGCAAAAAGCTCTGGCATGGGGGAGGCAGAGAGGAAAGACTCTGGCAGTAGGGAGGTAGGGGGATACTGCACTGCTAAAAATAGCAGCATAGACATTGGAGGCACTGCTTGGGTATGTAGAGGGCTCAAGTTGTACATCTGATCAAATCCAGTATATGGTAGTTCTGGCTGGTTCCATCCCTATCAGGCCAAACCAAAACCCTTCAGTTTTGGAACCATTTTGACCGACTCTTCTAAAGGAAATTTAACTGATTTAGCTTGATATTGTAATTTTTAAATGCCTATTCTTCATGCATTTAAAAATCACTGTTATTCTCCAAGCTTATTAATTAACTTTTTGACTCTTAATTCTCATAAGATTCTCAAACAGTTTCTCAGTTTTGAGCTACTCAAGAGAGCTGTGTTGCTTGTGCTGAATTTTTATGTAAAAATCAATGAAGCATGTACTTTGATAAACACATATAAAATATGGATTTTATGAACAGGCAGAAGGGAAAGGATGGAGCAAATATGATTTCCTACCAGCCAGTGAGACTGTTGTTAATGCAAAACCCTCCACCCCATCCCTCCCCATAATTTTTCTTTTCATTTTGGCACTGGAAACGAGGGGGAAAGGGAGAGAATGGGAGAGAAAGGTGGTAGTGAAACAACTTAAACTAAAAATGGAAGCATTTTCTTCTTCTTTTTCAAAATCCAAAAAATGGGAAGGGTATTTAACTTTTTTTTTCCTTTATCAAAAAATCTGAAAAATCTCTGTGAAGAGGGACTTCTTCAAAAATGACATTTTTTTTTTTTTTGCTGAAAAAAAAAATGTTAAGCAGAAAAAAAGATCGCAACTACTGTTATAAAATAGTTACTGGAGTCTGAGACAGGACCAAGGAACTGAAATTAATACTTGGAATTTATTTGGAAACAGCTACAGTTTGGACAGAGGAATTCCATCTTTTCCATACTGTGACCTCCTCACCCATGGTGCAACAGAAACAAGGAGCTTCAGGATCTGCCTCCTCAGGACGCTGGAACAATTTTTACAGTGGGGGTGCTGAGAGCCATTGAACCAAACTGTAAACCCTGTATATATTGGAAGCTACTTCAAATGAGGGGGTATGACAGCACCCCTTGTTCCAGCCTCTATGCTCCTCCTATCTTTCCATAAAGAAAGGGAGGCTTACTTTGACTTGCTGATATCATCTGAATGATGGAGCTTCCTCCCAAAATCAGCCTTCACATGATCTTTCTCATCCCAGGAAGGCTCATACATTCCTAATATAAAGCTTAACCACTGTTCTGTATATAAGAATCTTGGGAGATGCAGCTCCTGTTAGCAGTATGAGAACTGTCATGTCTTCAGGATGGCACAAAGGAGAGGAGAAATAATACCCTGCTGTGTTGATCTCTGCCTCTGCACCAGTCTCACATCCATCAGTGGTTGTCACTGCAGAGCCAGTATAAAGGTGTCCACACATAGGAAAAAAATGTATAAATATAATGAAAACCAGTAAGGGTCCATTTTTCCTACAGAAAAAGGAATTGAATTTCTCAGGCATGTGGCAGGAGGTTGCTGATTAAACATAAAACAATGTTATAAAAGTGGAAGTGTAAAACAGAGCTGTGCTCAGAAAATGTCTCTCTGATGAGATTTTCCCTTGTAAAACTCAATCTAGTTTCATGTATTTTGCCTATAATTTCATTTTCCTCCCTGCTCATCTCATCCCTGGTTTTGCTGGCTCAAGTTATACAGATCAACTTCCTTTGGCACATGCACCACATTAAGATATAAAAAGAAAAATGAAAATTTCCTAAAGAGCATGGAATAATGAGTAGCTTGCTCCTCATTTGTACATGTCACTGTATGTTGACAAAGATCAATAGTTTCTTTTAAAGATGGCACCTTTGGGAACTGAACACTGCAGGGTATGAATAGCTGACTAGATTGTGTAAGTGTGTCTGACATCAGGCTGTATTGAAATCATTGAAACACCACCTGGTCTTCCTTATTGTGACGGGTAACACACCAAGATAGAACTATATGACAATCACCCTACAGTCCATCGAAAAACTAGATGTGCAGAAAAATATTTGAAAAATGAGGGTGTTACATAGATATGATTTGGAACATTTATTTTAATGTTCAGCTCTTGCTCATTCCCCCCATCTCCAAATTTATCTTTCTTAGTCTATTTAGCTGTTTTAATGATGTTGGATACTTTGATTGCATTATTGTATGCAGAAACAGGCCTGCAATTTCAGAAATAGAGCTACCGAACTGCACAGTATTGTCTGGAGTAATAGGTGTTAAGAAAGTCTGGGGGTGAGTAGAGAAATAACAACTGACTAGAAGATTTAGTTCATGGCATGAGAAAGAGGGCTAGAGAATCTACTTCAAGCCTGAAACAGCCTTTTCAGGCTATTCCAAAGAAACTTCACTCACTAAGGTCTGGAACAGAATATATCATAAGAATAAATTCACATTGGATAATTACCCAGTATTAGAAAACATTTGCTAGCTTCTGACAGGGGCAGATAGAAATGAGAAATGAATTCTTTAATAGATGCCATTAACATCACACTATAAACTCCCAAACTGATCAGCATCATGTAACATACATGTTTATTTCTGCAGCTGATCATGTATTAAAAAGGTTTTAGAAAATAAGTATTTCTCCTAACGAGTTTCATTTCAACAGTACCAGAACTTTAAACGGATGACAGTCACCCTGTCCTACATCTACCATTTTGTATTTGCAATTTGAGTCTATGAAGTTGTTATAAACCTTTTCCTGCTGTCCTTAATCAGCAAAAACTCCCCATTGAAATAATAGGCAATGCACACAAGTTTAGAAATGGGCCTAAACCAAAACTCTGGATTCCAACACTCTTGACCTATGGAAAAGCTTCAGGGCTCCTCTAAATTATGTCTTGCAGGCCATGGCCACACCCTTCTCCTTCTGGCCTTGCACCTCTACGTTACTTGCCATGCCTGCCTGTTTGTCCCTTATGCTGGGGCTGGGAGGGAAGTTGGCTGTCTCTGTCTCTGTGTCACTCAGAGATTCCCCTTGCAAAAAGAATCTCCAAACAATGAGACACACCATCTTTTCTTCCCCTGTGCAACACAGGAATATTGCAGAGGGGCCAGAACAGGTCTCAGGAATTGAGAGCACAGAGTCTAAAATGGGATGAATATATTTTGCTCCTCGTGTTGGAAACTTGTTATCATTTGGAACACCTGCTATGAATTTTATGCTGGCTAGGGACCCAAGCAAAGAGCATTATTTTTAGAGTTCAGCATATCTTCACTCTTGTCAGTAGATCAATTATGAAAACTCAGTTTCACCACATGGAGCTTCGGTCAGCAGGTCCTGTCTGAAAAAATGACTGTAGAAAAACAAAAAGGGTTTAAAAAGTAGAAAATGTATATCAAAACCTGTTGAGGCTCCATCAGTGATTAGGTGAGAAGCACTTTAAATTCAGTATTCATTTTATTTTATAGGTGGGGACAATGCTTTCTCCAAAAGTTATAATTTTGGGAAGGCAATAATGCTGTAGATCACAGGGATAGTCGTCATAACCAGATGTGTGTGTATGTGAGTGGATGTGTTTGCCCATATGTTTGCTGTGCAAAAAAAACCCCCTATTGCTTCTTTGTCATTTTTTTTCAATTTACCATAAAGGATGGTTTAGTATAGATTACTGTAGTTTTTTTGCTTCATTACTTATGTACCAAACATGAAAGAATTTGAGAGGATGGATGGTCTTCTGGTAGAATAAATGGATAGGTCCTCTGGAGAACTCAGAGTTCAATTCTTGGTTCTGCCATAGACTCTCTGTGTGAACCTGGGCAAGTCATTTAATCTGACTGTGCCTCTATTCCCCATCTGCAAAATGGGGATAATAGTTCTTTGGCCCCCACCACTGTCCATTTGGATTGCGAGCTCTTCAGGAAAAGGAGTGTCTGTTATTGTGTTTGTACAGTGTCTGCATAATGAGGCTATCTAGTCAGTAAAACAAATAATTATACTGATAATATGCACATTTTCAGAACAATTGTCCTCTTTATCTGTCCTTTTTTTGGTTTGTTCACATATACCTGGCTAAGTTCCATAACCCAGTCTCCGTTTTTGTTTCTGCAATTGAGCACAGTTTAGGTGATTTCAATCATAAATCAGGTACTGAGATGTCTAAACAACTTAACTGCACCCACAAAAATTGTGGGGGCAAATTTTGGCCCTTCTGATATTAAAGAAACTATGAGCATTGCCTTGAGGTTTAACAGTACATCTGAAATCCCAACTGATCAGACTCATTTGCTAGAAGGAGATAGACTAGTTTGATATTCATTTCTGACAGTCCTTAAATCCCCAGTTAAAAACATCACTTTTATTATACAAACCTATAATTCCTCCAGACTTTTTTATGACTTATTTCACTCAAAAATCTGCATTTTAATTAGATATTCTAAGGACATCCAACTCCTAAAACTTTCAGCAGCTCATGAAGATTAGGGACCAAATTATAGCTGTTGAAAGTCCATTAACTTCAGAGGAGTTACACCAGCAGAGAATTTGTCTGTAGCTGTTCTCATTAAAAAGCTCTTATTTCTGGTTGCTAAGGGAATCTGAGCATTGCAAGTACCCTACTGCTTGTTTAGCACTTGTGCATATTTGTCAGCTGAAGACCAGATCTTTCCCTTGATCTGAGGAAACATGATTATATTTCTAAAGAACACAGCTGTTCAAAGCAGGAGATTTTGGAGTAATGTCGTGGGGTATACCCCACACTAGACAATGAACTCAGCCAGCTCTGTCCTGCCACACCTGAAAGACATGCACAGGCTGGGAGGATGACCATAAAAGAAGAGCACAACAGCTCATTTGTTGATAGACCAGGAAAAACATAGGGGGCAGGTTATATACATTTGCGGTGCTCGGGCTCCAGGAATATTCAGGGCCGGGTGCCCTGCTCCAGCAATATTTGGAGCTGGGTCTCTCCCCCGGCCCTGCCTGGATCGGGCCCCGGCCCCGAGGGCCTTCCCCTCCCTGGCCACTTTCCATGCCTGGGCAAGGTCCAGCCCCCACCTTGCCACCCTCCCCTGCGCCATCCCCCGCCGCCGCCGGTCCCTGCTGACAGCAGCACGTGCCGTCTCCTGCCCGCTTGGGCTCCCGGACAGAACTTACCTATCTGCTGCCCCTGGGTCCTAATGCCTGTCATCGCTAATGCAAGGCAGGCTGCCCTAACCTGCCATTCTCCCTAGCCCTACCTCTCCAACACCGCCCAAAGCCCCTCATCCCCCACACCCTATCCTCTGCCGCGCCAGCTCTGAGCCCCCCCCCAGCATGAAACCTTCATTCCTCAGCCCACCCCTATCCCTCGCCCTATCCTTGTCCCAGCCCTGAGCCCCCACATCATGAACCCTCATCCACATCCAACACTCATCCTCCACACCCTTAACCCTCTGCCCGTTCTTGGCCCCCCCTGCAAGCATTGAACCCCTCAGCCCGCCCTCATCCCTCTTGCACCGTGATCCCCTCCCACCCGAACCTCTTCCTGCATCTGCAGAACCCCTCGCTCCAACCACTCATCCCTCCCGCACCCTGATTGCTCTTGCCCCAGCCCTGAGCATCCTCCCTCATGAAACCCCTTACATCCACGGTCCAGACCTCATCCCTCACCTTGCCCTCAGTGCCCAGCCCCTGAGCCCCACCCCCCGCAGCAGAACCCCTCATCTTCGCCTCACCCTTTGACCGACCTTTGCCCGCCCTGCTCCTCCTGCCATCATGAACCCTTCCTAGCCCAAACCCTCATCCCCCACACGCCCTGATCACCTCCCAGCTCTGGGCCCCTCCCTGCAGCATGGAACAACCCTCATCCTCAGCCGAGCCCTTTCCCCCCGACCCTATCCTGTGCCCCAGCTCTGACGCCCCCGTAGCATGAACCCCTCACTCCTCAGGCCAGAAGCCACTCATCTTCCCCACACCCTTGATCCGCTGCCCCAACCTAGCCCTGTCTTGCCATCATGATCCTTCATCTCTCAGCCCCACAAGCCCTCATCCCTGCGACTCCCCTATCCCAAACTCCCTCCCCGAGCATGCACCCCACCCCTTCTACACCCATCCCCCAGCCGAGAGCCTGCACCCAAACTCCGTCCCAAAGCCTGAACCCCTCATCCCCTCCTGCACACCCACCCCCTGCCCCAGCCCGGAGCCTGCACCCAGCACCCAAACTCCATCCCAAAGCCTGCACCCTAATCCCCAGCCCCGTAACTGCACCCCAGACCTTCGCCCCTAAATCCCTCCCAGAGCCTTAGGCAGGTGGGGGCGGAGTTGGGGGGGGCGTGTTCTGGGCACCACCAAAATTTCTACAAACTTGCCACCCATGCGAAGAGAACAGATCTTCAACCATCCTCTCCTGAAGAGAGGGCTGAGGGAAGGCAAAGGCTTCCCAGATGGCCACAGTCTAAAGGCCCCTCACTGAGGGAAGGGAGGGCCAGATCCTGAAACACCCTGAGAGGAGGCCTTCTTGTCTATCTCTTTTACTAATTCAGTTTATTTGTGCTCATTCTCCTTGCCTTTTGTTCATGAATTACCCCAAAGGGGAGAGATTTTTGAAGTGACCTGGGCAGAAGGTCAAGTTGCAAAAAGAGACAGGCCACTACAGAGATGGAGTAGCAACTAGCAAGAGATCCCAGTGGATAGAGAGAGCTGCTACTCCATGCCCAGCCTTGTGGAGATGTCACCAGTGAGCTCCCAAGTAATGAACTCATTCATTTGAATTTTTTTAGTACATTTTATGCTGCATTTCACATGTTACACCAGTTTGCGTCAGTTGCTGAATATTAAGTAATCTGACATAATGCAATCTGACAGGATGGTGCAGGAAAGGAATCTGAAAATTTAAACTACCTAAAGGGAAAAAAAAGAGGCTGATTCAAAATTTTGTGAAATATTTTTTTCCAGCTATACCTTGCTCCTTGCAGAAAGGTGTGGGATGACCTTTCAGTAACTTAGTTATTCCACTTGTAACTTTCAGAGGTTGAGATTATAACTTGGGCTGTACAGATGTGCAAGTGCACAAGGGACTTCTCCTTGTGCCCCTCCATAGGCTACCTGCACACTGGGTCCAGCGGTAGAGGGCTAAGAGGATGCTGCACCCCTGTTACTCCCTGCTGGGCTGGATGATCGGGCAGTGGATGTGAAATTTACTCCCCAATATACCAGTAAAGCTGAGCAGACTACTTACTGTTCCTTCTCTTGTGGGGCATCACAGCTACACACAGCTTGTGGCAATGCCGCCATCTAGCCCTCCTGCTCTCCTGAAGAGTATTCCCAATTCTAACACTAACAATGCTTCCCTTTTGGCCTCAGGTAATTAGCTCAGAGTTGCTGAGCACTCCCAGCATCCATTGACTTCACCTGGATTTGTAGGTGCTCTACTGAGAATCAGCTCCCATTAATCATTCTGTCCCATCTTCCCCATTTGAAGAAAACAAGATGACGATATTTCCCTACCAAACAACTGGGTTCTGAGAAGCTGTTTAATATGCTCTTTGAGGTTGAACAGAGCGTTGATACAGCAAGTGCTAATTGCTATTTCCCACATGCACAAGTAAGCTACAAGATGTGGGGCAGATCATATATCTTCAATGTCTTCACATTATTGAACGTACATCTACAGAGTCTGTATTTGAGGAACTTTTACTGAATGTGCATCTTGAGCTGTTTTCCTGAAACCCTCCTGTCGTGAATAAAAGAGATTTTATACCCACTTTCAAGATGGACATTCTGAAGTCCTTCATGACAAAGGACATTCCAGAAACATGGAGCTGAAGAAAGCGATGTTGTGATTTAAACCACTGCCCATGCTAGGAGCCGGTGTGGTGTGCAGTGTCCAAGGAGGAATTCTCAGAAATAGTGTTTCTGAGACAATCCTCTGGAAACAGAAGAACCGACAGATCCTTTAAAAGGGTACAGTCTGCCCTTCCTCACATACTTGGTCCTGTACAGATGGGGGTCAGGCAGGTCCTTTGGGTTTCTGTTGCCTCCTATGACACTAGAGATCCTGGTCCTTCAGCATCAGGGGCCTGATTGAACTCTCATTGAAATCAGTGCAATGACTCTCATTGACTCCAAAGGAGTAGGACTGGGCCCTATGGATGAAATCCTGTCTGATCCCATTAAGGTCAGTGGGAGTTCTGAGTTGAAATCCTGGCTCCATTGAAGAAAATAACAGAAGTTAAAGGACCAGCTTCTCTGCTTGTCCGGGTGTCAGTGCCAGATACAGTTAGTAGTCGTTGAATCTGCAAGCACCAGACAGCAGTGGCCCCATATCCTCCGAGATAAATGGTGTTGAGGGAGTGAGACATTTGGTTAGGTGATTAAGACAAACCCAGGTATCACTGTAAAGCCCTACTGCATTAACCTTGTTCTACTCCTAGGAAATCATGCCACTACTCTTGCAATGCTAAGTATGCAAACAATCTGGGAAATTATCAGATATAGCTTTCTTTTCCACTGTACTACTTTAAAATGAATCAACTCAGTCTCCAGACTGCACAGTAGGTATTTTTATTATTATGATCATGATGCCTTCAATTTAAATCTTAGGACTAAGTTATCAATGAAATTTGAAATATGATAAGGTAAAACTATAAATTCAAGGCTTAAAGTTGATTATTTGTAATTGAGTTATAGCTCATTTGTATGTCGTCTCCATCCCATCTGTATAAAAGCAGTGCTAAGTTCTGACCACACCAAAAAAAGAAAAAAAAACGTCATTTCTTTCCTGTTGGTTCATTTCTAGTTCTAGTTTTCCACTCTCCCTCTGAGTTGTGCATATGGGGAGTAAGCTTTCCCACTTGTCCCATTATTTAATTTTCTGACCCTCGTCTCAAATGTCTGGATGCATGACAGATAATACCCCATCTTTAAATCTTGACAAATGAATACTAATATTGATAGAAAAGCAGTATAGATCTGCCCCAAAACTTTGATTAGAGTATGTTGCAGGAATCAAAGGGGAAACGTTGTCTAGTGCAGTGGTGGGCAGCCTGCGGGCTGCACACGGTTCTTCAGGGTAATCTGCTGGAGGACAACGAGACAGTTTGTTTACATTGACCGTTCGCAGGCACAGACGCCCACAGCACCCAGTGGCTGCAGTTCGCCACTCCCGGCCAAGTCTAGGGATCACTCAATTCCAGGGATCACTTCTTCATATGAGGTAAATAGTCATAGTTCCATGCCTATGTTTGTTTGTGAATCTAATCCTTTAATGGTGTTTATGAATTTATAATAAAGAACATTTCTTATAATTTACTATAGCTACTATCAGAGAGGTAACCATGTCAGTCTGGATCTGTAAAAGCAGCAAAGAGTCCTGTGGCACCTTATAGACTAACAGACATATTGGAGCATGGGCTTTCATGGGTGAATACCCACTTCATTGGATGCATGTACATCACCCACAAAAGCTCGTGCTCCAATACTATAAGGTGCCACTCTGCTGCTTTTATAGCTACTATATTTTCCACTATTTGTGTCCTACATTTTCTATTGTATTCATATTGTAATGGGGTGTTTTTATATCCTGTGACAAAGTTCCTCCTCTACTTTGGTGGGTCCTGCGCTTATTGGCAGATTTGTTCACCTCAGTGATCTTCCCCTCTTGTGGAACCCACAGTCTGGGTCAGCTCCTCTGCATCTGATCAGGAGTTGGGAGGTTTGGGGTAACCCAGGCCCGCCTCGTACCACTGGGTTCCAGCCAGGCACCATGGATCGCGCTGTTTTTAGTGCCTCCTGTAACGCTGCTGACAGTACACGTCCCTGGGCTACTTCCCATGCTCCAAACACCTTCTTTTCTCACCATACAGGACCCTTTCTCCTGGTGTCTGATACTGCTTGTCTCCTCAATCTCCAGCGTACGTTCTCTCACTCTCGTCCTCTGTTTCTCTGCTCCCAGGCTCCTCACCCACTCCTTTCCTTGGCTCCTCCCATGCCTGTATGGAGTGAGCTCCTTTTTAAACCCAGGTGCCCTGTTAGCTGCCTTGATTGGCTGCAGGTCTTCTATATTTAACGTTGCTATCCTCTACTGCCTTCCGAAGGTCTTTTGGCTCCAGGTGCCTTGATTAACCTGGAGCAACTGCCATTTGGTTACCAGGGTACTAGGGATTTGTTTAGCCTGGGGCTAACATACCTGTTTCTTAGTACTTTACTGTAGCCATCTGGCCTTGCCCCATCACAATCCCTAAGTAATGCTAATTTCTGAAATATATCAATTGGTTCTGAAATTACTTTATGGAATTTTACCTATACTTATTGCATTAGGAGAGATAATTTCTGATTATGGATTAGCAGCCTCTGCTGTATTCATATTTCATATGTATATCCATCAGTCAAAAATACCTAATAGATAAAAGCTGCAATTGGTAGATGCTCCAAAAAGTTATAAATCTTTTAGCAAACTTAAAATGACCAGTGGAAGAAGCAATGAGGGTATTTAGGCTGCAACAGCTCTGTTTCCATGTAGAGTGGTGAAGTGGTAGGTACTGCTACAGGACTTTGGAAAATACATTGCCAAGCTACTGCTTAGAATATTGAATTAGTTCCTCCATTGAGGTTAAAGGTATTAAGCCAAATTCTGCTCCCATTGAAGTCAACAGGAGTTTTTATAATCACTACAGCTGGACCAGAATTTGCCCTATTTCTTCATGTCTGTGTGTACATTTTTTATGACATAAAAGGCCTCCTTTTCCATTTCACCCAATTACTGCTATCCAAGTTGGTAATGGGGTAATTTTCATCACATCAAATGCACTCAAAGACATCTCTAGTCAGAAAATTGTGGCACATCTATACTACTGCATAGATAACAAGGTTGAAGTGATCTCCTGTGTCAGCTATTCTGTCCATCTAAATCAGAGTAGGATCATTTCATTGCTTGCTAAAGCATCGCTAATATTGCTGATTCTCAAGCCTTGCACTGAATATCTTTACTGACATCAAATCTTCAACCTTTGTTGGCTGCTAATTCCTTGTCATGCTCTAATTGTCAGTAAGTATCTTAGCTGCATTTATTCTTTAATGATCTTGTAGGAGAAAAAATGAGTTCATGCCATTGTTAATAGGAGCACCATGATATTTACCCTCTTTAGCAATAAATATATTGCAAAGTCCTCAACCCTATGAATTTTTGATGATAGAGAATATTACGTTATGAAGGTTCTAGAATCTGAAATGAATACATTTAAATTCATTACTTATACACACACCACATCAACAATCTTAACACTGAGTTGATTTTTGCGATTACTGTGGCAATAACAATTCTGCTGAATTTCAGTTTACTGACTTTCAAAAATCCAATTTAGGATTAACGTGAGAGCAACAACTAATGTGAAAAATTACTTTGAAATTTTGGGGTTTTTGAATGTTATCTCACAGCACTTAAGAAAGAGATTTCACTGCAGGCTTAAAAAATCCATACATCTCAGAGAAAAGAGGCAAGCAGTTGACTATTAAAGCACAATTTTACCCAACTGTCAAGTTGAACTGGGTATCTTGCTTTATTGCAATCTGATCATTGCAAGCAGTACTTTCACATTAATACATTGCTTAATATTGATGGATATGTTACTGGATCCGGAGAAAATAATATTGTCACCAATATTCTCTTCTTAATGCTCATTGCAGTTCTATGTTTTTTGGTTAGTTACAGCAATGATTCCACCTTTTTTAGTTCCTCAAACTTGATGAACAGTACCGGTGATTTGACGTGGAAAAATGAAAACACAACCCATATGATGGGAAAAATGATCCAAAGCATCGATATTCTATACAAGGGTGAAATTTGGAAAGCAGCAATGCCAAAAAGACCTAGGGGTGATAGTGAAACGCAAAAGAGACCTGAAGTCAGATCTTCTGTTGGTGTAAATTGGTGTAGCTCCATCAACTGTGGACTTGTATTGGGATAAGGAGAAAATAGAGGCAAATTGCACAGCGTGGAGGGGAATAAATCCTATTGTAAGTGCATGTGAGAGAAAAATGGCTACACTGGATACCTTTCCCTGTCTTTCATGTAACTACTTTTCTAGCCTCTGCAAGTCATTTCTCACAGCCACAGAGAAAAACTGGACAAGGCAGGAAGCTGTGTAAGAGGCCTCACTCTGAGCAGCATGCTCTTTTCCAACTTCAGCCGCTCCACCACGAAAAGTCATGGACAGCAACCTGTGGTTCCTCTGAAAAATCAAAGGGGTCTGGCAGTTATGGGTAGCATTTGGCTGTTGACCCTTCTATGCTGCAATGGTTGGTGGGGAGCTGGAAGGGAGAGAGGGGAGATCAGAAAGCTACCTCCTCACAATTGGGCAGGATCCACAGAGTTTAGGCTGAGTCTCTGGAGATGCTCTGCACTCCGCACTCCCTCCATTTCTGGCTGTGGGGGTTGGGATTAATATTCAGAATCCATTGTAGCCCAAGAGATTGTACCTTATTGTTTTTCTTGGCTTTTTGTGTAAAAGGGAATCATGTGAGCTAATATGATTTTGAGCAGCATGAATTTGATCCTGCAATACACTGAGCCCTTTTGCCCTGATTCAGCAAAGCCTAAAGTTATATATGTGCCTAAGAAGTGGTCTGTTGGATTGTGACCAGACTGCTCAGCGTATTACAAGGCAGATCCCTTTTTTGGAGCAGAGAACTGAGCCTCTCTTGTTACAGCTTTGGAAGGGACATGCTTAGAATAATGCAGTCCCTTCTAAAGTCCTCATGCTGCTGGAAAGATGTAGTCAAGTTGGAAGAAATTCGCAGATGAGTTACAGGAACAATTAACTGACTAGGGGGAAAGACTTGCTAAGATTATAAAAAGAACCAAATATGTAGACTGTCTAGATGCTGATTAAAAGAAAAATATCAAGGAAACAATTCCACTGCTGTAAACTCCCCTGAATTACAAAAGAACTAAGCCTTATGCCGAAATATATCAGTGCACTTTGGAGTAATGATTTTTCTGTGACTTTGAAATAACTTCCCAAGGGAGATAGTGGAAGCCCAACCCACTGAGGCATTTAAAAAGTCAGATTTATGCTGTTGTGAACTGAGTGAATTTGGCTCAATGTGTTCAGTACAGTGCTTCATCCCAGGAGTTAAAAAGTATTTACAGAACTATTCAAGAGAGGCAGGATGGCCTTGGTGCTAGTACAGGTCTGTGTTCAGTCTTGTGTGGTCTTGGGCAAGTCACTCAGGCTAGATTATGAAACCTTTATGGAAGCTGGTGAGCATTTATTCACATGAACAGTCCATATCTTCTCTATGTATCAATTTTCCCATATTCTAATGGGGATTATAACACTGACCTACCATACAGGATACGTACAGGTGTGAGTTCATCCATTAATATTTGCAAAGCAATTTGAGATCCTTAGATGGAATCACATAAGTGGAAAGCCTTATTAATAATGGGTCAAATTCTTAGCTGTTGACTCATTTTCTACTTGTTCTTTATTCAGGCAGATTCCAATTGAAGCCAATGGGGGATTGTCTGGGTTTCATGTATGCTTGCTGTGTAATATCATGAAGGATTCCATGTCTAAAAATAAACTGGCCTTTTATTACGAGATCAACATGCACAGATGCTGCAACTACAACAAGTATTCTCACCATATGCACACCAACTTCTGGTTCCTCCTCTTAACTCTTCCCTACTGCAACTTGTGCTCCTCCCTTCAAGTTTGATGCAAGTTGCTACAGCATAAATAAGGATTACAAAAATAGAGTGAGGAGTTTAGGACTTGATCAATGATGATGATCAGTAGTAATACAAATGACTAGTAAATTCCTCAATGTAATAGTTCTGCAGAGTAAAGACTTTCATGATTCTATGTGTTTAATAGTCTCATGTAGGTATAGTACCATTCTGATTTCATTTAGAACCATAGTATGGTTCTATAACAAACCCCCTTCTCATCCAAAGGACCTGATCCAAATCTCATTGAAATCAATGGAAAGATACCCCATGACTTGGCCTGTGATATTTGTGAGCTATACAGAGGCCTGCATTGGTGATCACCTTACACTCTTTGATGAAACTCAGAATGCTAGTTGTGTGATTCATAACAAATTACTGAAGTCACTGTTGGGAGGAGAATTGAATTCTCTTGTTTTCAGATAAATGCTCAGTAATACAGCTAATGGGAGAGCCTTATTAGCTTAGCCCAGTGTCTGCTCTTTTGAAATTAAATTTCCTGCTGCTACTCAGAGCACTCCAGAGATGAATGGCCAGGATCTATGATCAGTTACACATTCATTGCATTCAGTGTAAAATGAACACAGGATATGATGTAAATTAACATTATACTACTGACCTCAATGGAGCTACACCAATTAATATTAGCTGAGGTTCTGACTTGAAAAGGTGCAAAAACATATTGAGAATCACCCCCAAGTTTTTTAAATGATTTCGTCTACACAGAGTAAAACGAAATGCGGGTGTTTTTAGCTTGCTTATCTCAAAACAGGAGTCAATACTTTCTATTTAAGAAGGCACTTTAAGAGGAAGGAAAACGCAACCTAAGTTGCCACTGTCTAGCTGAAATTACTCTTGCTTACAAAACATTTCATGTAAATGAGCCTTTATATACAACTATGGTTTGGTACTACAAAGATGGACACCATTACAAAACCTCAAAGTAGACACGACTAGAATCAAATGACAAATTTTTATATGCTTTGACATTTATCTGACACTATCCCTGAAAGCCTCTTTCAATTTTTAGAAAGTCACCCATCACCATGATATCTGAGCCCTACCACTGAGTATTCAGCATCCCCTTGTTAGGACATATCTGGATGTTTCAAAATCCAAACAATGATATAACATGTCTAATGTTTGCTGCTATAAAGTATTTCCCATAACCACATATTTCCATAGTAGTGATTGTAACAACATAGCACCTTATTAGTTCAAGCTGGCCACTATGCTTTAACATTACAAGTAAAACGAAAGTTTTCTGTTTAAATTATTTTGACTATATTAATATGCACAAAGAAAAATATCTCAGCCTATGAATAGGAAGTTGTGAAATTAATTCCATGTAGAATTGATCCAGTTACAAATTGTAATGGTCATAAGCAGAACCCCCAAAATCTATTACATCAATTTATGTTGTAACTTGTGTTGAAGACATTTAGTGCTGATGAAAATATTATATCATAGTACTGCCTACCTAGTCTCTTACTATGAACTACACATTTTTATGATGATTTAAAAACAGTTGAATCTACACACTGCATATATTTCAAAAAGTCAAGACTTATTCCCAAGGGAGTAGTTTTCTAAGGAAAGACTCTTGGAAACTCTTAGGAATTTATGACCCAGATAAAGTAAGGTAATATATATGGATAGATACATTTATTTAACAAGACTTTGAAGATATGAACATGACCAAAAGTATATACTGCTTAGTGAATGTTAATGTTATTCCCCAGCTTATTTTGACATAAGATCTATCAAATCTCCCACTGACTTCAGTAGAGTCAGGATTTCAGTGAAATCTCTTTCTTAAGTCAGGATTTCACCCATTACAAATAATGGACAAGACTGTTTCTTGTACTATACACCCATACAGAGGTATAAGGGGGAGCAAGACCAAATGGTGGAGTACAGGGATGATGATCTGCATTGTGGATCACAGTATGGTCTCTGTGTGGCTGCTGCTCCCTCTCCTATGGTGGGACACTGCTAGGCAAGGCTGGGGAATGTGTACATCCAGGGCTTTGCCTACCTCCATTCGATTCATTAGCCAACAGAACTGAACCAGTGCAGATGAAAAAGTGATCTGCTTCTGGTGCTGTCCAGCAGCAGATTAATTCTCTCTGGAGCAAGGCAGGGAACCAAGGGACAAACTTGAACTCTCAGGATCACAATTTGTTCTCTGATCTGCTTCTGGGACAATTCAACTAGATGTTTCTGTGTACTCAGAACAGGGGGTTGTGATATCTAGTCCCATACGGGAGGTTGTTACTCTTCTGATGTGAAATGGAGAGTTGCCAGAATAGTAAAACCTAAAGAGGAGCCACTGAGACAGAAGTGAGAGCTGCTTTGGAGATGAAGAGCTCCATGAAGATAAGTTTATCTGGCAATGATGAAAGAAGAGAGGAATGGGGGTGTGCAGAAATGTAGATAGAGTTCCTGCAAGAGGCTGGGAGAAAATGTGCTAGCAAGAGTTTGATCCAGTTAAAGGTATGGAGCGGGAGACTCAGCACCATGAAACGTAGAAGAAAAGTGGCCCAAATTCAGATCTGGATTTCAACTGCCCCCAAAATGCAGAGGCGCTGAGATCTAGGTTTTATTTAATGTCTTTAAATCTGTTCCCTTAAAGAACATCAATATCACCTCCAGGTAGCATACCAGGTGACAAGAACGAACTTGAAACTCAACTAGTGCCTAGCTCAGGACAGATCCAACACCCCAGCCCCTTGGTTTTGACCTTCCATGCCCAGAGCTGTTGAGAATGGGTTCAGGCTCTGGTGAAAAACATTTTTTGGGTCCCCCTGCAAGGGCGGACCGGCTAAATAGGGCCAACGAAGCTGGGGAAGCCGAGCCCCAGGCCCCCTTCCAGACTGCCAGGCCCTGGTAATTTGAACCAGCTCCCCCCTGCCCTTGTTGGTCCTGTCCATGCCATTTGTGGGCAAAGCTCAATCGCTTCAGATATGGCGTGATCAGATGTGCTGCTAATGACCATAAGTGGGCCTTTGTGATTCTCTGTTCTGCTGCTGTGGCAGATGTAGATGTAGATGTAGATCATATCCTACAGGCTGCATCCATTGATAAGGATTGCCCTGGTTCACTCATGGATGTGCACAATGCCCTTCCCTCAGTCATTGAATAGGTTAAGATATTTAGACTAACATGCGTGACTTGAATGTCAGTGTAAATGCAATCACAATAATAAAATAAAAACTCATTATAAAGACAAATTTATTTATGTATTTATTATGAGCCATAGTGTTTGTATTTCTATTGCAGTAACACAGTGAGGCCTCAGTATTGCGCACACAGTGAAAAGGCAGTCACTTCGCCAAAGCTCATCCAGTCAGAGCTGGAGGTAATCAGAATCTGGATTCAGAATTTTGGCACTCTGAAATTCAGAGATTAGAGACAGAGGTTTGGTTTGGTTTCCTATATGCAGTGGTGATGCTGCTGCTGCTGTTTGTTGTTTTAAGAGAGAAAAATGCTCAGTTATGGGGGTTTAATTCCATCTTGATTTTTGTGTTAAACCATTCAGTTCATGAGAAGTCACGATACTACCATAACCACTCAATAGAACTTCATCCCGATAACTGTCACTTAGCTGTTTTTATTCTGTGAATAAGAAATGACTGGAGAAATAGCTAATCCATTAAGAATTCACCTTCTTAAATAAAATGCACACAAACCTATTGTGTTTATTTGAAATGAATAATATCTTGATTGCAAACTCTTCAGAGCAAAATCCTTGTGTTTATTTTTTTCTGGTAAGTGCCATGCCCTTTGTGTGTGTGTGTGTGTGTGTGTCTTTAAATATGTTAAATAACAGTACATATATGTCTGGCTCTCTATTATCATCTCTACTGCTAACGCATTTCTGAAGTGTCCATTAATGTAGAGTCTAGACACTGGCTGTAATGTTGAATTATATTTCTGTAACAATAGTGCGAACCCAAATAAATCCCTAAAAGGCCATTAATACATCCTCACATAATATATAAACATTGAACTATAAATTAAGAGAAGATACTCTAATCCAGCATGAAGCAAGGATAAAAGAATTCAGCACATATCATGCATATGTCAGTTTTGAAAAAAAAGGACCCCCTCTTGCAGACATTTCCTGGCACAATCTTAAGGCATTTCCATACCAAAAGTTAGTGCATAAAAAGCTTCAATGTAAATCCACTGTGCTTCAGCATGCTGTGCACTAACTCCTCAGTACAATTTCCTTAGTGTACTTTGTGAATTACTGTGTTTTTTGTAAGGCAGCTTCCCCATGAGCCATAGATTCCATAGTCATCAAACTCATTTCATGTTTTTTTAAAGCTAAAGGGACCGTTATGATCCTTGACTCTGCTGTCCCTGTGTAACACAACCCTGTAATTTCTGAATCAAGCCCATAAGTTCTGTTTGGCTATAGCATATCCTTTAGAAAGACTTGATTTAAAGTCTTCAGGTGCTCAGAATCCACCACAGCTCTAGGTAAGATGTTCTAATAGTTAAAGTCTATCTGGATTATATATTATCTCTACTGCAGTCAGAAAGGAACCAAGACATTTTTGTGTCTGGAATATACACACATAGTCAAATATACAGTGCTTTTTCTCGTGTAATGGAAGTCATGGAAAGATTTTAAATGTACTAAAATTCCCTCAAGTATCAGAGAGGTAACCATCACAGGACCTAACCAGATCAGCCACACCATCACCGGTTCATTCACCTGCACGTCCACCAATGTAATATACGCCATCATATGCCAGCAATGCCCCTCTGCTATGTACCAATCGGCCAAACTGGACGGTCTCTACGGAAAAGTGATAAATGGACACAAATCAGATAATTCGGAATGGCAATATCAAAAACTGTAGGAGATGCACTTAAAAACCTCCCTGCCCCACTGATAGCAGACTTAAGGTGGCATTCCTGCAGCAAAAAAACTTCATGGACGAGACTTCAAAGAGGAAACTGCTGACCTTACATTCATCTGCCAAAATTTGACACAATCACTCAGGGTTTAAACAAAGACTGTGAATGGCTTGCTAACTACAAGGAAGCAGTTTCTCCTCTCCTTGGCTTCAACACCTCTAACTGTTCTAGAACAGGGCCTCATCCTTCCTGATTGAACTAACCTCGTTATCGGTTAGCTTGCTTGCTAGCATATATATACCTGCCCCTGGAAATTTCCACTACATTCATCTGACGAAGTGGGTATTCACCCACGAAAGCTCATGATCCAAAACGTCTGTTAGTCTATAAGGTGCCACAGGATTCTCTGCTGCTTTTAAAATTCCCTCAACCTCTTCATCCCCTGCTGAAGCTCTCTGTTTCTCTCTCTCCCCCACCCATTCCACACAGATTTCATTCTCTAGTGCTTTACCCAATCTTCCTTCCTGCTCAGAAAGGTGAAACCATGTGATCAATGAACAGAAACCATTCCATCATGACCAATCACACAGTTCTTAAAGCAAATTCCATAAAGAGGCTACTGGAAGGGGCGCTTGTTGCAAACAGTTGCTGAACAACCCATCGGGTCAACAAGTGTCTAAAAATCCATCCTCCAGCAACTGTGAACAAAGAAATAATTGAAAATCATTGGGTAGGAGAAAAAGGCCAAAGCTGATAAATAAATAATTCAGCATAAATAGTTCAACCAGTTATTTGGCCCTTACTACTATCTTTGGTTCATTTCCCATCCTAGTCCTATTTTGGGGAAAGCCAAGGAATGGATTCACTCTTTTTCTTTCATTCATGTGTTGTTACTAGCCTTCTGATGGTCTTTACTCTGGCAGAGTGTGCTTGATTTGGCTATTGCTTTTGATTGCATTGTCAATGTTTCCATCATTAGTGTGCTGTACATATTTTTTTCACCCCTTGAACTAGTCAATAGAGCATGTCAGCTGTATTTCACGTAAGTTTTAACCTATGTGGAATGCCTGAGGTAAACCGCATCCATCTTCCTGCTAGGTAAAGATGCCTCACTACAGTCCTGGACCAAACACAACTGCTGCAGTACTAAACGTGAGTGGCCAGCTGGAAGTCTGCTCAGGGGCTAAAGGGAGCTTTCCGTATGAACATGACAAGACATTTGCTCAAAACAACAGATCTCAGAGCATCAGGCTGGCTTAATATAGAGCCAACATATTTCCATCTGTTCTACTTCTATCAGCTTAATTTCAGATTAAACATAATTGCTATCTAAACCTGTAAAGGTTTTACCCTCATCTATTGCTCCATTTTCAAGAAGGTGGATCTATGCCAAGAAATCTCTTGCCTTTGGTGCCATTAACTATTGATACATGAATTTTGCTCAGACTCGACTGGTGATTTCCCTCTGATGTTTAGTCTGAGCAGACTTTCCCTTTGGCTGCTAGTGGCTTACTTCAGCAAGTGATGATGCCATCCAGAATCTCTTCCTGATAAGATGTAAATGCTACTCTTGATCAGCAAAGCTTGCTATGTGAATTGGAGTATGTAATTTACATCAAACTTAACTTTAGCCTGCTTTGACCTCAGTGACCTCTGGGAGTTTATGACATGGTTGACTTTGGCATTCAATGGCAAGTACACTGCACTTCTATTTGATAATTCTTGATTGACCTTACATTACTCATGTAACATCATATTTATGTTAGATGGCACCATTTTATGAGGTGATGTGACACTAAGTAATACAATGTGACATTCGAAATGAAAAATGGTGCTTTAGAAATGTGACATAACTTGTTCAACATAAATATACGCTCTTAGCTAATCAGCATCCAGAGACATTGTTTCCAGTCTAGCAACAAATACAACTTAACAGACAGGAAATCACCATAGCAAACAAATGCATTATTGCTTTTTTCGGCTTGAAACTGGTGAGAAGTTATGGGACAAAACAAAGTTAGCTCACTCTGATGAAGGAGTATGAACACTTTTAACTGGTTTAGAAAGAGAATAAAACCCAAAACGTGCATTTGGTAGGTCAAGGCAACCTTATTATGCTATTTTAAAAGGCTGCTCTCACTTTCTGCAGTTGTGCTCCTATTCTCATCTATATCACAGGACTCATTGAATCCTGAATTAGTGCTATCAGATTTGCAGCATGAGCTCAGAAGATGGTCTGCTGGTCCCTTTCTTTTTTCTTTCCTGAGATGGTCTCTTGCATATTGTTTACTCTGTCTCTATATTTGTACACGTGTAAGTATATGAACAGTAGAGTTGGTAGAAAAAATGCAAATTTAAATATTTTTCTTAAATAAACAGAGATACATTTTTTAAAAAAAAACCTTCAAAATTAATCCAATTTTTGAACATCTCTCCAGCCTGTTTCCTCCCAAAAAATGAATCTGGAAAGTTTTTTTTTTTTTTTTTTCATGAAATAGGAACACATTAACCCTATGATTCTATGATTTTTCCTGAACATTTTTGCAAAACCATGTTCCCACTTTTCAACCAGCTTGGGTGTGTACTCCAATTGACTTCAAAGATAAGAACATAATTAAATACTATGCTGGATTGGTACCATTAGGTAAAGACAATCAAAATGCACTACAGAGTCCTACACAGACATGAATTTATTACCTTCACAACACCTGTATGAGATACAGCATGTAAGTAAGCCCAGATTTCACTAGTAGGGAAAATGAGGCATGAACACTAACTTTTAACCAGATCGCAACACATCCTCCAATAATGAAGTTGCAACTTCATGCTGTCACTCAGAAAGTCAGAGCCGGAATCATAATTCCAAAGTTCCTACTCCCCAGTGTCATGTTTGTGTCTCTAGTTTAAAAGCTATAATAGATTATTAAAAAAAACCAACACTGAACATTGAGTATTTTGTTTTCCTATAGGGTCAGTGTGTGAATGCATGTAACCAAATGCATGCATGTGACCAAAATTATAAAAACAGAACACTTCTCCAGTGTCTCAGTATTACTTGTGAATCTTTCCCTGCTCTGCACAGTCTCTGACTGTGTCAAACAAGGAAGCCTCTGGGTACTGTTCTGTGAGCTGGCTGGGGAGAATCATATCCCTCTGTCTTTGCTCTGGTTGGGGGAGTCAGATGCAGATGCTTCATGGAGCACTGTCTGCTGCCTGCAGTTACAATGGGAAGCATTTTCCCCTCCTCTTTTGTGTTTTTTGTGTTATTTTTCTTCACATTCTTTCACTACTCTCTTTGATGTTGCTCATTTCTCCACAGGCTCGAGTCCCTCTGAGAACTGATTTGCTATATTTTTCTCTCAGCTGTGGGACGGACACAAAATCACTGACATTTCCTTTTCCCCACCCACACTGGCCTCAGTATTAACCTTGAATATCCTTAAACTAGTATTGCTTTTACTGCTGTTTCTCATTCTTGGTACCATTTGTAGGTCATTCTTCACCAGCAAGGCAAAAGCAACCTCCTCCAATAGGCTTAATTTCTGTGCTTGTTTTTCAGTGCATTGCTTTTATCTGAGCCTGACCAAAGAGGGGTGGGGGGATACCCAGTATCTTTGTTTACATTGATTTATTTATTCATACTGACAAGACACAAAAATCATCAGTAAATTATATTATTTCTGAAATTAAAGCATGAAGAATTCTAGCCTGGACCTAAAGATAACCAATAGTTACACTGGAAAAACACATTTTGTTGTGGTAGAAATATAGGGTGTCCAGTGCAAGACATAAATCAGGAAAGTTCCAGCTGAGTCATGAACTATGATGAGTCATCTAGTCCACCCTCAGCTGAGCACAGGTCAAAAGGATCCTTCTGTATGGCTATATGGCCAATAGAATGGCTTCCAACTTAGTAAAACTGCATTGCCATTCAATAGTAAAAGCAGAACCAAAAAGAAACACTGGGGAGGGGAAGGAAAGATGATCAGAGAATAAAATGAGTGAATCACAAAAGGTGCAGAAGTTCCATTCAGGTAAGGTTGGAAGCTTGATTATCTGAATAGCTTTGAACTGCAAATAAGGCAGAATATCTTGAATAATTAGGCTTTTTTGTGTAATTTCTAACTCTTCTTCTGAGTCAGAAAATAGTTCAAGAACAGATTTTGTTGTGGTATTTTGATATTTCCACTCTGTTTTTCCTGAAACTAAAGTGAGAAGGAATTTTGTTTTTAAATATAAACAATTAAAGGTTGGGTTTGGTTTCTTTTGAGCAATAGGCAGTTTAAGCCAGGTCACTCATCCCTCATGATGAAGTAGAACATAAGAATGGCCATATTGGATCAGACCAAAAGTCCATCTAGCCCAGTATCCTGTCTTCTGACAGTGGCCAATGCCAGGTGCCCCAGAGGGAATGAACAGAACAGATAATCACCAAGTGATCCATCCCCTGTCTGCCATTCCCAGCTTCTGGCAAACAGAGCTTACTGACATCTTTCCTGTCCATCCTGGTTAATAACCATTGATGGACTGAAGGATGAAATACAAGGATGATGACATCTTAGATTTATCTGTCTTCTCTTGAAGAGGAATTAATGAATCCAGCAATATGGTGGGATTTACCATCAGCCAGGTTGTACTTTCAGAAATAAACCAAATAAGATATTTATTTTCCTTTGTAAATGAAGAAGGAGCCCTCTCTGCCTATCACTGTCCATCTGGCTTTAACGTGCCTATCACCATAATATCCATGTGATATACATATAATGAAAACAGCAAAATTTCTATCCAAAAGGAAAGTACTCTTCATCTCACCTTCATTATGCTGGTTTCTCCCTGGTGGTTATTTTATTATTATTATTATTAATATTCATTATTTGTAGTACAGTAGCTCCTAGGAACCTAAGCATGGACCATGACCCCACTGTGCCTGACTCTGTACAAACACAAAACTAAAAGATGATCCCTACCCCCAAAGAGCTTACAATCCAAGTATGAAACAGATGGATACAAACAGACAGATGGGGGAATACAAGAAAACAATGAGACAATATTAGTCGTCATGATAGGCAATAGTCCTCAGCACACCAGTTGCCAACCATTGTCAGGTTTGTTTTAGGCATCATGGAAAAGGAGAGTTTTAATATTTTACTTTTATTTCATTGACTGTTTCAGTATCAAATGTTGCTGTTATCAGGGAAGCCCTGCACAAAGAAATGGATCTTTCCTTGTCCATTGAAAGTCGCAATTTTTGTGGATTTTGTTCCACTAAGAAGATCCTGCCTCTGTCCACTGAGAGTTTCACCCTGGTCTTGGTTAGCCATCACACTGTTGAGGAGTGCAGATTTTATGACTGTGTGCTGAGAGAGGGGGAAGCCACTGAGATGCAATACTTTAAAGATAGAAACCAGAGCACTGAAACAGAGTTTGCACCTGTTCTCCAACAGATTGAGCTGACATTTCCTGGGGCACAGCCATTCAAATCAATCTGAATATAGCAAGCTCTGCTGGTTCGCTCTATGGACTACCATGTGACATGTCCATTACATTTCATAGCATGTTGGAATGTACTGCCCAAACTGTGATATTTCATGCTTTATGCCCCCTTAGGCCAACTAGGCTTGTCAACATTTTCAATGACTGGTGATGAACACAGTTAAAGGCTTTGTGTTGACTGAACCATTAAACAGCCACCTTCCCTGGCTTACTGATGTTCAAAGGAATAGCCAATAATTCAACACATTTAGAGAATAGCAATGCCAGAGGTCTAGACTATATAACCTGCTTCTACCTGAGGACTGTGCTGAAATACTGATGAATCATAGTTAAAAAGTGGGGGTTTTTTGTTGGAATGATTTAATAGCTGTTTTACTGACAGGGACTTTTTTCAAGAGAATCATATGTTTCTGAAATTTCCATATTCAATATAATCCAGGGCTGATGCTTCATTTCCAAGTATACTAGCTTGCCACAGTAAGTTACCAACTCAACAAATTCACTGCAAAATCGAATGTTACATTTAGAATAACACAGTGCCCCTTAGTGGTCACTTATTGCCTAATTTCCTCTGCTTGACAGTGTCACAGTTGATATGCAAATAATGTTGGCCACCAGAAGTACATAATCAGATGGCCAATTAGTGATCAAATGTTGGCTTCTTGAAGTCTAGATAAGTCAAGCCATGAATTGCAGACTCAAAGCAGGGAACAATAAACATTTTACCAGTTCAGTTTGTCAGCCAAAGTTCTGGACAAGGATAGCTCCTGGAAACAGATGCATCCACCAGCTGCTTATTGTATACAGATGTCATCACCTTAAAGCAATGATAAAGAGGTCACAGCAATTATGGAAGTGTCAGGCTGCTCAAATTTAATGTTAAGATACAGTGAACCATTCCATTGGTTAGATTACATATACAAATACATTTGTACTGATTATCACTGAGCCACAGGGCTCTGCCTCAAAGCACCTTAACTTCAGAAAATATCTCTTTTATTTAGTTTTCTAATATATTAATATAATATATTTAAAAATAAACTGCACACTCACATGAACAAACACAGAAAGGCACGCAAACACATGGACAACCTGAAACATTGTGTAGGGACCGATCCTCAGCTGGTGTAAATTGGCGTAATTTTCTTGCGGTCAAAGGTGCTATGCCAATTCACACTAGCTAAAGCTCTGGGCCCAAATTTCTATACTGTCTCCTCGATGCACAGATCCAGAAAACACTTTCTGAAAGGAGGGAATTAGAAGATAAAGAGAAGAGGATAGTTTGATGATGATAGCTATAACAAATTGACATAAGGCTTGTCTGCTCAGCTAGTTAGTGCACAGCAGGCTAGTGTGCTGTACAATCACATCCTGTCTTGCTGCACACTAACTAGCCATATAGACAAGTCCTCAGTGGCAAACAAGAGAGGTGCAGGGTTACAGATAACGAGCCATTGCCAAGTAGAAGTGCCATGCCACCCAAGCTTTGAAATGTCTTGGGAATGGGGCATAGCAGAGGCTCTAACAGGAAGATGGTAGTAGATAGAAGTGAGAAGTATGGTGGATATGAAAATCAAAAAGGTATGGGGGAAACTTAAGATAAAGAGTTTTTAGAACTGGACTCTGGATGGATAGTAAGTCAATGAGGGTGATAAAATGTACTCTAATTACCATATTAACAACATCATTGTTAATATGCTGTTGGGGATGCATTTTAAAGGCTTTTCCAGATCTTGAATGTTGTTTTCTTAAGTGGATTTAAATGAAGGTGAGAGTTAAATGTGTCATCCCTGATCATATTAACAAACTCACTGAATATATTTTTCCTTCTTTACTGTATCTTTTGGCCCTTTATGTTCCTTTTCATGAGGTGGCTTTTTCTTATTTGTTTGTGTTTTTTCAATAATAATCCAGAGTCCATTACAGTTCATGGACAAAATATAGTCAGGCATCATAAAATTTAATGCATAAAGTAAATATATCTGGGGATTTGATAATATATTTTCAGACTAAAACTTGATGGACCTATAAAGATTTGGATTTCCTATAATCCAAAGACATTTTATAAAAAGATATTCAGAAAATGTCCCCTTTCTGATGCCTTCTGCCAAATGTCAGTCCAATTTTCATTTCTGTAATGACGCTCTTAAAACTGAAATCTTTGCAGATCCTTAACTACAGTGGTACTACTGAGCATCTATAAAACAATACATTCCCATTTATTGTATCAATATTAATGGTTAGCCCACGTCTCTACCAGGCTGTCTTTTGCAGTCACCATGAGTTAGCTCTGTTGAAGTTTGCATTTTAAATTTAAATACAACAGAGGCCGTTATGTTCTACTGCCAGCATAAACAAGTATATGATTTACCTATTTATATGAATTAATCGGTATTACAGACAATGACTCCAGTCAAGGGGTATATTACCTTGATGTCTACTATGATTCTGAACTAGCAATTGCAAACTAAATCGCTTCACAGTTAAGGGCCTGATCCTGGAAGGCACTAAGCTGCTGACACGCTTGCTGATTTCTACTAGAGATCTGGGCACTCAATGTCTGTAGGGGAGATGATTCATTCAGGGAAAGAGTTAACTGGGATTTGCTACAGTATTCAGTTCTAGAGTTGCTTTAGTCAGTGTTAAACATTGAGAAGAAGGATGGGTTTGTGATTAAGGTACTGGATTAGAACTCAGAAAATCTAGCTTTAATTCATGGCTTTATCAGTGATGTTTGAAAATGTCACTTAATTTCTGTGTCTCTCAGTTTTCCTTTTCTCCACACTTTCATCTCTAATGTACATTTTGATTCTAAGCTCTCCATTAGTGGCTCTTGTATTATCTTTTTGTACAGTACAAGGTCTAGTGTGATGGAGCCCGGATCTCAGATGGAGCCTCTAGACTACTGTAATACAAATAATGAATAATATCTACCCTCAACAAACATTCAATCCATTGTTCTAAAAGCTAATGCTGGGAAGGGGGGAATGATTGATTGTTTGTGTAGCTGGAAAAGTGGGGAATTTTCTCATCTGCAAACTTTTCTTGCACAAGTCCACTGGTCAGCACCATTCACTGGTTGGAGCATTTAATTATATTAGACATTCTCAAAATAAGTGATTACTTGTGATATGTCAACACTTCTGACAACATTGATCATGATGTAGGTATTCTTTAGTTAATCAGAAAAATACTTCAATCCCAAAAGTCCACATGCAGAGAGTGAACATGACACAAGCAAAGGACATATATTGTAACAAAAGCAGAATTTAGATTCATTAGATTGCAGTTTTCCACATATGTGCCACTTCAGTGGTTCACAGCATGAATGAAACTAAATTAGGAGCTTCTGAAATGTATAAAGGTGCTGTTTATATATACTATATATAAATAATTCAAAAAATTGCTGTGTATCTCTTTAAGAGTTTGTTTACATGGACTTTAGAATATGAGATAAGAATTTTTTTTCAGATTGATTTTATTCTGTTCTTTTATTTTTAACATTTCTTCATTGAAATGAAAATACAAAGTGTAACATACAAATTCTTGCCAAAACATTTAGATTTTTGTAAGCATTAGGCCAGTCTCTGCCATCCCTTATTCCATGAGTAGCTCTGTTGAAATGAATGGAACTACTTGTGAAAAAGTCTGACTAGAGTAAGAAAGTAACTATTTAATGGATTTATACCATTGTATCTTGTCATTTTTTAAATATTTTAAAATCTTGTTATTTATCCACCTGTAAACTATAAATTTATTAGAAGAACATTATGAAATCTCTGGAGTCCATTCATGTACTTATGGGACTTGGTTTCTATTTGATATATAACATTGCAAAGAGAAAAAAAAAAGAGTATGAAGAAGATTCTCCTTGGGACGGTGAAGAAACTCTTTGATTCCCCATCAGGATTAGTTAAAGGTAGAAGATAATACAAAAAAACCACACCAAAAGACAGTTCAGAATATAGAGGAAGCTAACTCCCCACTGCCTTCCCCTGGAGAAGCATGCATGTAATATATCACCAAAATAAACACTTACAAAATCTTAACTCAACATATAGGTCACCCCAGCTAATCAGAGTGGAAAACTCGCTGAATAGAGCTGGTTGAAAATTTGTCCTACACATTTTTTTAAAATCTGTTTTGTTTGTTTTTTAAAAAATTAAAATTTCAACCAGTTGTCCAAAAAGTGGGGCAAAAAATTGCAAACGTATCACAGAAAATTTTCCCATTTCTTCTCCCGATGTTCAAATTTCAAAATTTTGTCAAGATTTGAAATTTCAATCAGCTGTATTACTGGACCTCATCTTGGGTTAGTCATTTCACTAATAGTCACTCTACTACTGACATTTTCCGTGGGGAAAAATAGAATCCAATAAAATCCAATATTGTTTCTTAAAGAGACATCCAGAAGCTTATGACATGGTGAGTTTTCCATTTTTTATTAATTTATGTAATATGAGCCACACGGTCTGTCACAGTGAAACAAATGATTTCTAGGCAACAGAGTAACAAATGTACAAATAACGTCCTCTTTTGGCTGTTATGACCTTTTATTATTCTCTTCTGGATTAAATGACAAGTCTCAGTGCACTGACTAAAGTAACATATAGCTTCTCTGTTTTGTAATTTAATACCACAGACAAAGGTGAGTGATGTTTCCCTTTTAATACTCAGTATTTGGAATAAAACGTTGTTAGTCAAAAGACATGTGGTAACCTGGCAAACAGATTTGGGGGAGAATGTTCCCAGCACAATACATAGCACAGAGTAATACCATAAAAGGATCATTAAATCACCCATTGGGGTCTGTACCACTAGAATTAAAATAGATAGTGCTCAGACTCTATAATTACTATCTGCACTGGAAGTAGTGCCTCTGGAACTCAGTCTTTATCTTTTATATTACAGTAGCACTTCAAAGCCCTAACCAGCATCAGCAGCTCAGGCACTATGTGTTGTACAGATATACAGTCCCTGCCCCCTGAAGATCTTACAATCTGAACAGGCAAGACAGATAAGGGGTGGTAGAGATGAAGTGATATTATCCCCATTTTACAGAGGGGCACACAAAATGAGGTAGAGCGAGATTAAAGCCCCAATCCGGCGAAGCACTTAACCATGTGCTTAACTTTACATATGTGAGAAGTCCAATTGACTTCAATGGGACTACTCGTGTGCTTAAAATTAAGTACATGCTTATGTATTTTGGCTTGCCCAAGATCTCGTACAAATTCTCTACTGGAGCCAGGAATAGAACCTAGATCTCCTGAGACCTCATCCCTATCTTAATGGCAAGATCATCCCTTCTCTCAGGATTGTGGTGCCCTTATGCTAGGTGTTGTATAGACACAGATCAGGTGGTCACTGCCCTGAAGACTCAAAATCTGACTTAAGGGAAGAAAATCACAACAATGGGTATAGCACAGTAGCAAGAAGTGGGGGAGGGAAAAGTGTAGGGATATTATCTTCCGTCTTGAAATGGAGGCCATTCCCCCGACTGGAACATCGCGTCTCTGGCTGTGGATTGGGCACACCCGATCCGTTCTAACCGGAACGCGACCTTCCTTCCTCAGAAGGGAAGTTGTCTCCCTTTGACCTATTAGCATTAATCAAATATTATTTTGCTCGCCTTTTGGCGATGTGCCTTATAGCCATTGAGCTGCCAAATTCAGGATAATTAGCTGATTGTGTAACATGTAACCGCAATATAATATGGCTTTGTAACCTTATATGTAGTGGAAAGATTTACCCTCTGAAAGTAGTAAATATGTAATTGCACATGTGCAAGGAGGGAGAAAAGAGAAATAAAAGAGGGAGGTGAGCTCGGAAAAGCGGCTTTTTTCACCCCCTCAGTTATCCTGCAACCTGGTGTCGAGTCTTTCCTTCAGAAAAGGGAAACAGCACTAAGAGAATGTATCATAGACCATCAATGTGCATACCTAGATGTATGATGTTGTAACATGTAATTAAACTAGATACTACCTTACCATGATTGATAATATAATCAAATCCTTATGACAGCTGCCCAGGTCTTGCTGCTATCATTAAATGCACACAGGTAGTCACACCATTAACCACTCTTTCCAGGGGATATAAATGAGGCATAGAAATTGAGTGCACTGCAGCTTTAAGCAGGGGAAATCACAAAATAGTCAATGGGGATGCATTTAACAAAAAGTCTCAAATACATAAACACATACATAGTAAAAAAATAGTTATTCATGGAAAAGACAACTTGTATTTGGATTTGTTTTAGTCTTTGCGAGAAAAAGGTGTTTAAAATAATCCCAAACACAACTGACATGAAAAGGTAATTAAAAACTAAGCCATGTTCAGATTTGCGGATATGCCGGCAATCATCAAATGGTAGGATTCTAAAGTAACAACAGATGTTGTATCCTTAGACCACCATGCAGGGCACATGAACCAGCCCAAATCGGTGGGTAGTAATGGGGGCAGGAGAGGAATCAGTCCCTCCCTCCAGACTGCAAATGGACTGCAAAATGAAGGCTGGCATGGGCTCTGCAGGGTTCTTCATGGTGGGGGGAGTATGGAAGGATCCATGTAGGAACAGATCAGCCGAAGAACTGTTCAACATGGCCAGCCTCCACTTTGAGATTTCTATTTGTATGTATTAGAACAAGCCATACAACTTATGTGTGTGTGTGTAGGTGCTATTAATCTATTACATTTCGGGGTCAGATTCTGCTTGTGACAAATCAGAGCTGACAACTTAATTCTTTATTATAGAGAAATCGTAGAACAGAAGATGTGTCTTTTTGTTGTTTTTTTAAACTCTGAGTGAGGATTATTAGGTGCCAGGGTCCATCTGTGCTGAATGATACCGCAAAGAGGTTAACTCACTAAAGCCACTGTTCGACTGTCATTTTCAACAGGAAGTTGATTCTGAGTATCTGTAAATTCCATTCCATGGTCAGTGTGGGCAAAACATGCTCAAACACCATTCTCTGGATGGTGAGATTGGAGGGCATACATTTTCAAAGCATCACATGACAGATGTATGTTCAGATGTATGGTTTTATATTGGTTACTATTTAACCAGCTTTGTCTGTTCATCTTTCATGCCTGAAATCTTATATTTTCTAGGAGGGGAAAAAAGAATGTTTTAAATACCCTATGATTTCTTTCACAAAAGACTTGAATTTTTTTCCTGATAATGTTGAGCCCCCTATATTTCTAGCCCAGAGAATGTGTTACTCTCTTTAAAACACATGGTTGCTATAACTACCAATCTAATGTGCTCCAGACTTACTATTTAATATGGCATATGGGCTTAATCTAGAAGAGAGCTTGTCATATAAACTCATACACATATCATTAAATATACACACTGAAAATAAATCAGCAGTGCTCTATCATCTTCATCTGAAAAATGCTGCTACTGCCAGTGCAGGACTAAGCTGAGGATGGATCTTCCTGGATTCTTCTGCTTGGGTAGAAGTCTAAAGAAAAAGCAACATTTGGAAATGCCAGATCCTGTCTGGTTTTGCATGTAACTTAAAGTCCTGAAGATGTAATAAAGGTTGAGTTTTGAGACACCTGAATGAAAATGATTAAAAATGCTTTGCCTAATAATAGTCATAGCAAAGCATGTTCCTGGGAAGTTTCCATTATTGCTGATGTTTCGTTCCAGAAGGAGAGATTTTCAAATGTGCAAGTCACTGCCATTTGTATCTTTCAAAAATCTGCCCTCAATAACACACTAACTGCAGTATTTATATGGGGTCTTGACAACTGAATGCATTTCAAAACTTCCATATTTTCATGAAGTGAGTTAATAGTCCTTTGACCCTTTACTTCCAGAACCTTGATTACAATGGGTTTAAGATTAAATTACAATCTTCCCCTCCCCCCCTGAGAATAATGTTTTAAAGAAAAGTATTGATTTTGGTTGTCTGTTACTTGTGGTTATATTATTAACAGGGAGGAGTTTATGTTTAAAATTGTTTCATCTCAAGTTGACCACTCAGCTTTTCACTTTGGGGCCAACGTTCAGGCTTTACTTGTCTAAGAGTTACCTTGGGTCAAAGCCTTGACTATGGCCAAAGTGAACGCAGTACATGGGGGTGGGGAAAGGTGACACAAAGGAGGTTTAAAGTCACCTTTGCTTACCCATAATCCTCCTGCAGCTTTGTGAAGTGCCGGTCCTGGCTCTGAGTTTGAGCAGCTTTTGAGGCACTCCAAATTACACTGACTGCAGCTATCCTTGGCGTCAGGGCTGGTGCAAGGAAGTTTTGTGCCCTAGGTGAAACTTCCAGCTTGCGCCACCCCTACACCCAGCTAACCCTGCCTCCCTGCAGCAGCTAACCCAGCCCCCCATCCGGGGAGCCCACCATCTCCCTACCCGGGGACCCCTCCCCTTCAGCATCTAACCCCCTGCTGCAGCTAACCCCGCCTGGAGAGACCCCCCCTCACGGCAGCTAACTCCACCTGGGGAGCCCCCCCCCGCTCCCTCTGTGGCAGCTAACCCCATCTGGTGATACTAAGAAAGCTAACCCCACCTGGGGAGACACCCCCCCCCCCCATGGTAGCTAACCCTGCCTGGGGAACCCACCCCAGCTCACCTTGGCTCTGCCGCCTCCTCTGAGCACTCAGGTGTCACTCTAATTCTCCTCCCTTCCCAGGCTTGCGGCACAGATTGGAGGAGACTTAGAGTGAGAGTTGTGTGCTCAGCAGAGGAGACAGAGTGGAGGTGATCTGGGGTGGGGAGAGATTCCCCTGTGCTCCCCCACCCACCGTTACTGCAGGCGGCTCTCCCCACGCCCCCCGCCCCAGCTCACCTCCACTCCACCTCCTCGCCTGAATGGGCTTTTAGGCGCCCCCAACCACTAAGTGCCGTAGGCGGACGCCTAGTTTGCCTAAGTCGTTGCACCGGCCCTGCTTGGTGTGATCAGAAACTAAAGCCAAGGACAATGTCTCATTTCCCTCACTAAATGAAAGCAGGGTGTGGTGCATGAGACTCTTCACTGGCTCTATGCCACCTGATGATCACCTGTACACGGAGTGAACTTCCTGGGTTTGGTTAAGCCAGTTTATATTAGCGTACTTTGTTGTACAAATGCATTTAGCTCAGAGGCTTCAATGGGAGTTTTGCCCAAGTAAGTTATTGAGAAATGATTGTGTCCAGTATTTGCAGAAGTTATCTCCAACTATGGTGTAAACAATATCATAAAAGATATCATCCTATACGTTCATTGTTGTGTTAAAACATTTTAATTGCAAGGTCATAACTACTAAGGTATGATTGGCCTGAAAAATCTTAGAAAATGTGAAGTCACTTTCCAATTGTCAAAATATTGTTCATTAAGACTTATTTGGCTGGAAGTTCCTCTGCCCTGTGAACATATGAAACATTTGTGTTGACCAAAAACATTCTACTCTAATGGAATGGTTATGATCATCACATCCTGCTCTTTAATGAAGCGCTGACCTTTTGCTAAATCGATAGTTGTCAATATTTCCCAAGTTAGTTGTGTGCACCTTATGGGTACATTATTTCCTAGTAATTTGTTAAATTAGCTACTGGCTGTATTCCTGATTGTCTCAAAATAGAATCACTGGATGCAATTTAACCTTAAAACCTTGCAGAAAAAAAAGTAAGTCGCAAAGTGAATCTTCCCTTTCAGAGATTTCTCCTTTGTTAACAACATTAAATGCAGAAATATAAACTAAATTAAATAACATGCCATTAGCAATTTTAAAGGGACATACATAGATAACCAAAATGCTTGTGTTGGGGGGTGTTTGTTTGCTTGATTAAATACCACAATATATTTTTTTAAACCTTGATCTCATTTATATCATGTAATGTTTTCTCTGTTTCAATAATGCATTCACTGGAGAGGATGTGGAAGCTATGGAAGTACCCCTTCCCCAATACTTTGATAGAACTCGTGTACTTTTATGCCTGGACCCATAATTAGTACTCTCTTTCACATGGCCACATTTCTGTATCATACCGTACATCTATCTCTTAACTGAATCCATTTTCATCAACAAAAACGTTGCTTGTAGAACACCATTGCTTATCTGCAGCCTTACAGATATTAACTAATAAATCCTTACAATGCCCTTGAGAGGAATGATGGTCTTATGATAAAGGCATTAGGACTCAGGAGATCTGGGTTTTGTTCCCTTTGTTCTCTTCCTCTGTGACCTTGGGAAAGTCAAGTCAGATCTCTGGGCTTCAGTGCCAAATCTGTAAACTGGGTGGAAATAATATTTCTTTT
The DNA here is from genome assembly GCF_003597395.2 of Chelonoidis abingdonii. Lineage (NCBI taxonomy): Eukaryota > Metazoa > Chordata > Testudines > Testudinidae > Chelonoidis > Chelonoidis abingdonii. Next base: position 24,033,123 of record NC_133785.1, read on the forward strand.
GCTTAATAAGATTGTTGAGGCAGGGATTCAGTCTTATTATGAGTGGTATCTACATGCCAGTATTGGTCAGGGCATCTATATGTTACTGAAATATATAAAAAGAAAAATAATCCATGAGGTAGATAAGTAACTAGATAATGGAATACTGCCCCCGTTTTATAGATGGGGAAACTGAGGCAATGAGAATGTGGTGACACCAATTATTCTGTTGCCAGAGCCAGAATTAGAATAGACTTTGCAGGCTGAGTCTATTAGCCAGGCAATGTTGTCGCTCTGTGTTTCAAAGCTTATCATTTTCAAAAAGACAATTTCAACCATCAAAAGAGAAAGATATTTAAACAGCAGTTTTTCAGGCCATCTTTGGATGACACATTGGAGAAATGAGAGTTTGCACCTGACAATAGATACAGTACAAATGAGTATCTCATTAATATGTGAAATTCTCAGAAATAAAGATGTCACTCTGGAAGAACACCTACTGAAAATGATTACTGTGACAGGAGAGTCATTTGAAAGCATTCCACACTTTTCAGCACACCTCATGTCTTTACAGATTTACTTGTTTGTTCATGCAGACATTCAGAGTTAAGCTGTCAAAATTGTCAAACTGTGAAAGTCATGCAGTGGTAAGCCTTTTTAATGCTTGATGAAGTGTGCAATCAGAATTATACAACATGACTAAATTCTTTCTTGGGATATGTAAATAAATGCATAAAGAATAACTTTATGTTTAATTCAGTTGTTCCTAATAATTTGTTTGTATGAAAGATAATAAAATGCAATGATTGTTAAATTCATAAATGAAGCTAATCCCTAGTATGCCAAAAATATGGAAAGCTTTCGAGAGCTTTTGAATCTAAAGCTTAAATTGTAAATATGTGGCCATGCTTGAAATTGGGAGGATATCATTCATAAAGGGCTATATTGAGTCTTTACATTCAGCCCTGAGTTAGAGTGGTGGGAAGCCCTGATTCAGCAAAACTTTAAGCTTCTTAAAGTTAACCAGTGCCCAGATCCACAAAGGTACTTAGGCACCTGAGTCTGGAGTTTAGAGCCTAAATCCAAGTTTTGGCTACACTGCAATCCACAGATCACCTGCAGGACCCTTTAGAGACCTAAACTCACTGGGTGCCTACGTTTTCAGGGTAAAAGTTCCCTAGGTGCCTTTGTTTCTGCCTCTAGGCATGCACACTGCTTCCTCCAGACACTGTCTCCTACTTAAGCCCCAGAGTGATGCACAGACTGGGGAAAGATAGATTTTCATCCATCTAAGGGCCTGTTCCAGTACCCATGCTCAGAGGCTGCCTACTGGATAAAGTTCCATACAAAATCTGGCCAAAGGAGGAGCTGATGGTGGTCATTTTATAAATTTTAACCCAGTGGTCAGAGCACTTGCTTGGGATGTGGGAGTTCCAGATTCAAATGCCTCTTGGCCTGTGGAGGGATGGGAAAGGATTTGAACAGAAGTATCCTACCTGTCCACAGGAAAGTGCTCTACTGAGCTATAGGATATTCTGATATGGGGTTCCCTCAATCTCTCCCGTCAAAGCTGTTCCACTGTGGATAATGTGGATTCACTGTGTGAATAATGAAAGAGTGGGCAAGAGAGAGAGTAAGAATGTCTCTGTGGTCAGGCCACCCTAGGTCTGGTCGCCCTATGCCAATCACTGTTACATTATTTATCCATAGCAGAACAGCTTCAACAGGAGAGATTGAAGAAACCTCACATCAGAATATCCCATAAGATCAGTGTTTATATTACCATCCTGAGACTCCTGTTCAAATCCGGTCCCTGCCCTTAGGCAGAGGGGGGAATTGAACTTGGATACCTCACATCACAGGTGAGTGCTCTAACTCTCAGGCTAATAGTTATAAAATTGGCTCTTCCTCCTCCAGCTGTTTTCCGTGGAACAAGGCAGGTGCCTAACTCATGCCCACAAGAAGGACCTAAGCCACCTGACTCCAAGTTCCTGTTCATACATCACTAAACAGAGATGGACATCTCCCTGCAGCCTGGACTTAGGCGCTTAGCTCCAGGAGAGGGACAAGGTTCAATCCCCTCCTTTTGGCAGGACCTCCAATTCGCTAGCTTAGGCAGCTCCACCTAATGTGCTGGTTTTTGTGGATCACATTCTATGGCACCTCCTTCTCTCCATTCATTAGACAAAGCAGTGAAGTGCCTAACTCAGGCTTTGTGGTGTTCCTGTGATTTCCTAGGTGCTACAACGCTCAGCATTGCAACACCTAGGTCCTTTGTGGAACTGGGCCCAGGTACTTAAGTTCCGCAATGGCATTTGAATGATCAGATTCCATAAAGTGACTAATGTGTTTAAGTGTTTTTCTGAACAGGAATGGCTTTATGCTTGTGTTTAAAGCTCAGCACACACTTATGCTTTGCTAAAGCAGAGTCTTACATGGTATCTGAGTTGTGCTATCCAAGTTTTTATGTGTCCACTCACTTTCTCTAGCTCTATAACAAGAACAAACTTTCCCTATTGCAAGCACTCTGTATACAATAGTAGAAAATCTGAAGACTACAGACTACTGGTTGACCAATATTTTTCAGATTTACCAGTACATCAGCTGTGCAGAATATTTTTCTGTTTAAGAAATAACTGAGCATGGTAGGGCTGTAATACTGATGTCAGTTCTAGCATTGTGATCCTAATTGATCTGCTTGTTATCCTTCTGTGCTGTGTTAACTTTGCTGGGGAGGCAATTACCAATAGCCTCTTCTTGTTGTTAATTTTTATTATTATTCCCATAATTCACTATGTGCTTTCCAAACAGAAAAGAAGGTATGGTTCCTGCTCTTAGGAGCCCGTAATCTCAAGACCAGCAGAGAATAGGGGGATTACATATTATATATACACAGGTTATTGTAGATATTTTTATGTACAACAGCATGTGTAGAATTTGACAGGACCTAATTAGAAACTGATTTGTTCTTTCTAAAGTTTGTTGTTTCAGGGATGGGACACTAGAGCCAATTGAGTGGTGGGGACTTAATTTTCTTCCCGACTTTAGTTATTGTACCTATTGGGTGTCTGGGAAGTGGGCGGGCGGAAGCCCACTCCAGCCCTGAAGGGGTTGGAAAAGCCCTGCAGAGGGCTGGGGCTGCGGAAGGGAGCAAAACCCTGGCTGGTTGGCGGAAGTGGCTGCAGCTGGAGCCATGCCCCAAACTGAGCAACTAGCCCTTATAAGAAGGCCAGGGAAGCCAGCAGCCTCTCTCTGGTCTGAGGGGGAGCAGGACCTGTAGAAAGGCACTGGGTGTGAAGCACGGCTGAGGAAGGGCCAGAAGAGCAGGGATGCGGGCAAGCCCCAGGCTCTGGGGCCTGGTTTCAGGACCATAAAGGTACTGGGTGATAGAGGAAGGAGTGGCTTACATTGCAGTCTGCCCCCAGTGAGTGGGGACTAGATGGGAACTGGCAGTAGCTGTATACTGAGGCAAGGTGGGGATGTGTGGGGAGATCCAGAAACAGAGAGTGTGGGGGTACTGCAAGGCGGGGCAGCAACCCTTAGGAAAGGGGCATTGGGGGCTGGTGGCATGCAGGACATCCACCTGCAGAGGGTGTTCTGGAGCTGGTAAAAGAGCTAATTCCTTGTATGACCAGCAGGAGGTGGTGCAGGGGTGAGTCTGCTCTGTCACAGTTGTGAACATATCTTTGTGCAACAGATCTTTGGCATCACATTCAAGGTGGGATAAAGGAATTCCATCAAGGCATCTATCCATCTCCGTAAAGTCTTTAGAAAATTGCAAGGAGCAAAACTGAGCCTTGAACCATAACTTCAAGTTTTATGGGTTTCTAAGGTCAGGAGGAGAATGGATGGATGATGTAAACTACTCCATTTTCCAAAAGGGGAAAAATTGTCTATTCAACCTTAACTATGCAATGTTGGTATAGCTGTGTTGGTCCCAGAATATTAGAAATAAATGGTGGGTGAGGTAATATCTTTTATTGGACCAACTTCTGTTAAGAAAAACAAGCTTTGTACATACACATAGTTTTTCGTCTGGTCAGGTCAAATCTGGTGAAGAGCTCTGCATAAGCGCCAAAGCTTGTCTTTTTAGCAACAAAAGTTGATCCAGTGAAAGGGATTACTTCATCCATTTTGTCAATCTTAATTACTCATTTAGCCAATGTCTTTTGGCTCAACTACTTAGCACCTGTGGTGGAGATTTAAGTCATTCGATTCTATGGACTATAGTCAATGTAAGCTGCAATTTGGCTGAATGTTTAACCTCATCTCAGGTAGAAAATTAAAGCCTCTAATGGTCATATATGGACTCATCTGGTATGCTGTATGGATTTTTGAATAAGGACTCCACTTATAAGTGGGTAGGGGTGATATATTGACCATGACATCTCAGAGGCAGACATCAGAAAACAGAAAATACCAGATGTGATAGCCCCAAAATTAAGTAAGAAGGGCCCTAGTATAGAGGAAATACTGCTTATATAATAATTATCATGTTGATAGTTAAAGACAATACCATGGGCATGTAAAGATTTACATTGTGAAGAGATTTAGAGCAAATATATACATTCAATCCTCCCCAATAAATGTTTTGGTTTGGGAATCTCGGGCAAGGTTTAAACCAGCATAAGCAATTGGAGTCAACAGAAGTTGATACTGTGTATCTGGAGGCAGAATTTGGCCTTCATAGGTGTAAAATTAGTGACAGCAAGCTGGAGGTATTGTTGAGAGACAATATCTGGGAAATGTGAATTAATACAACTAGTCAGTGTGATTTAATGAAGAGTAAATCTTGTCTGACACAATCTAGACTTGTTTTTTTGGGGGGAGGGGATCAAATGAGAGAGCTGTCTGAAGGTTTTTCATGTCATTTAGAACTTGGTGTCTGGCTCCTACCAAGCTTATACTTGCACTGTGTATTAAGCAGAAAAGAAAGAAATATATATTGTGCTTCTTTGTTTTTGTCTAAAAGTTATGTCCAGACAGATTCATTTCACTCCAACACATTAATCTGTATTGAGTGCAAGGTCATATGCTACACTGACAGGAAAGGAGCAGAGTCTTGCCTTTTTTTTTTAAAATGCTTCTTCACAATTCAATCTAAACGTGGGGGGAGGGGGGGGCGCGGGGGGACTGATTTTCATTCCAATGCAAAAATAAATCTATACATAAACAAAGTAATTTGCTGTTAGGGTATTTCTTTAATGTCTCCTCTAGCATAAAACTACCAGTCTTTAGAGAGAAGCCTGAATATGAATGACCCTAAATTCCAGTGGGTATTAAAACTCAGTTCAGTGTCCACTTTCCACAGATTATCCCTTCTCTTCCTAACAGACTGTATCCAACAACCTAAATTTGAGATGTTATAAATCTAGACTTGGGTACAAATATTGGATCAGATCTCCCCACCCCCCCCCGGCCAAGTCCACTCCCTTGTTGGCAATTTGGAAGGAAAAAACAATTGGACAGGTGGATGTAATGGGGTGTGTTACCTCGCCCAGGTTCTGAAAGGGTTAGTGTGGACCTGAGCAGCCAATCAGGCTACCTGGCAATAGCTGAAGGGTGGGCCAATCTTAATTAAAGATGGGTCCCAGATGGGAGAGGAGCTGGATAATTAGTTTAAAGAGGGGGAGTTTGGAGCCAAAGGGGCCTGAAGGGGGACAAGAGGAGGAATTCACTCTCAGGGGCTAGATAGTAGAGAAGAGGTCATGGAGGGAGCCTGGAGGAGAGCCTTGGAGTCCTCTCCTAAGTAGCAAAGTCTGGCAAGAGGCCCAGAGATACTTGGAGCTGCCACAGGGAGTACAGCAGGCTTTGGTGGTGAGCCTGGATAATAGGGCATGATCTGGACTTCCAGCGATAGAGCACTAGGACGTGCCCAACTGAAGAATGGGAGGACAAAAGCAGGTTTACTTTTGTACTTCTTGTTTGGAATTTCGTTGGGAGGGGCATTTGCAGGTGTGAATCCTGTCCTGAGAGAAGAATGAAGCTAGAGGGTCTGTAGCGTGAAAGCTTGGGAAAAGGCTATAGTAGGAAGAAGCCAGGGGAGGCAGCAGGGGAATAGACAGCCCTTGCCTGCTCATTACAAGGCCCTGGTCTCTGATCCTAGGCTAGCCCCTGCAGATTGAGAAATAGCATATGTCACAAAGACACAAAGCTACCTTTTCCCTCACCTCAGCTTCTCCAAGTGCTTCTCTCCTGCTCCTGAGGGTTGCACCCATCTATTTACAAACTGTTTAAAATGACATAATAAAGCCATGTATGCGGTGTTGTTGTAGCTGAGTTCTGTGTGGCTTGAAAGCTTGTCTCTCTCCACAACAGAAGTTGGTCCAATAAAAGATATCACCTCATCCACTTTATCTCTCTAATAAAGCCAAACAGTAGAACAATAACTCTAAATCATTTCCTTGTTTGGCATTCTACAAATGGGCATTAATCACTTTCCGTTACACAGTTTGACCAACCAGAGGCAGTAGCAGTATTTGCATTTTAACAATATTCATGCCTATAAATGCTAATTGTTAGTCTCCTCTAATCTCATGCTCCACTACAAGCTAAATTGGATGGGTTTTCCTCTTAAATTACGGGAACAGAGCAGAGTCAACTGACAGTCTCCTAGCAAAGCTCAGATTCTCCTATGCATGTTTGTGGGACTCACTCTGGTTCTTTTCCTCTCTTGGAAACTAGGCTTTATTATGTCAGTTAAATCAGTTTGTAAATAGATGAGTGAAACCCTCAGGTGCAGAGAAAGCAGTTGAGGTGGGGGAAAAATTAGCTTTATGTCTTCATTATGGCTAAACTATGCTTGTTTATCCTCACACCCCTGTAGGTTTTTAGGTCATACCTACAGAACGCTCCATGGTACTATGTCAGCATAAAACGCTCATCACACTTAGGGTGCTATACTGATGACAGAGGAATATTCATAACAATAATAATTGGGATTAATGCACCCAATCTGAATTAGATGGACATGCTGCTGTGTTCCACCCCAAAGGAAGCTGCATTTCAGTGGCTGGCACTGTGTTCCCTGTTTATAGTCTATACAATGGTTTGAGAGCTTTTTAGAGGAACGGCTATAGGTATGTAATGACTATATTACTAACTTGTCCCTTTTCCTTTCCTGCTTAAGTGACGTTCGTCATGTCACCCACAAGAACAGCACAATGGCAGTGCTTGCTATCCAACCATCAGACTCCTTTGGATGGACACTAATGATAGTACTTGCTGCTTTGTCCCCCATCGCTGACTGAACTCTTCAGAAAAACCCTAGAAATGCTGTTAAGTATTTGAATACCTTCCCACCTTAAGTTATATAAGCCATTACTTCTTTAATCAGCCTTTTGTGTTACTCGGGTGACTGCTTGCACATTCTAGCGAAGTAGAAGCAAAGAGAATCAATTTCGTATGGCTAAGGAAGTATAAAGCTGAAAAGAGGCTTCATTCCAGAAGGTGGGAAGACAGATATATTTTTCTGTAGAATTCCATTAGAAAATGTATCATGCATTTTTAATAAACTCTAGCTGAATTGCTAGAGGAGGTTATTCAGAAGACAAAATAAAGCCCAAACTGTGGCAAGAATGCACTGATAATATGTGAAATATCCTGCATACATTTATCTGTCACTGTACTGAAATGCCTTACCTGCTTTTCCATTAGATAGAACTTGACTCTCCTGAAATGAATAATTAAGGAATTACTAACTTCATTGCCCTTCTGTGTGGGAAATCAGTGACAACTCTGAAAACAAACTGAATTCATCCTTCAAAGTCTGCTCCCACTTCTGTTGACTCAATGGCAAAAGTTTTGCTGGTTTCAAAAGCAACAGTATCAGCCCACCATAAACTGCACAGGGAGATAGGGACATCTGGGAGTTTTTCATAGGCAAAAATAAGCTCAAGGCCTTGCTCTCAAACATGAACTTGAACAGATGTACTCATTTAAAAAAAATCTCCTGTATTCTAAGACGTCTGTTTGTCTCCCTCTGAAGCTTTGGGTTGTGACAATCACAACCCTTTTCTCATCATGACAATTTGTTCACAGTTGTTTCCTTTTTTTTTTTTCTGGCCACTCTCAGGTGATGTGATAAAATGGGCCACACTGACAACTCCAAAGCCTGGCATTTGCAATGTATATAAACCAGGACACTGCAAGAAACTTCCCACCACACCGCCCTGCCAATGTATCTCAGACTTTGTCTTCCCTACTGAAAAAAGAATGTGAGGTAAATAGTTCTATAGAACCCTCCATGGTTTGAACTCGGCAAGTGCCTGTTCTTCACTGTGTTAACCTCAACACAGCACAGAGGTTAGTTAACCCAGGTAAAAAAAAAAATATTTTTTTAGCAAGGAAGACTTCAATCCTGATACAGAGGGTAAAGTGATGGGGTGCGGTTGGCACAGAGCTGGTGCTAGGCATAAGCAAACTAAGCAATTGCTTAGGCCACTGAGCAGCTCCAGGGCCCCCTCTATTATTAGTATGTGTTGAGTGTGTGGGAGGGGGGTGTGGTAAAATATTCCTGCTTAGGGCCCCCAGTGGGCTAACATTGGCATGTATTTTCCCCGCTCTCTGATAGAAACAGAGGCAGATCTCTCCCTCCTCTTTGTTGGTGTTGTAAGAGTTCCTCCTTCTCATTCAATCCACTTAAACCACCATGTGGAAGTTAACATCTATGAAATCCTCCCCTCACCAGCTCCCTGCTGGGAGACTTCACTGGTCAGAAGCACTGCCTGGGATTCACCCTGATCAGTGGGACTTTTGCCATTGACCTCAGTGCAGCTAGGATTTCACCCATGGAAGTCAGGTAGAGGTGTATGTGAACAACTACTGTAGTATTTCTAGCCCAACAGGAAGATGACTCTACCCTCATTCTTTCTCCTGCAAGAAGCATCAGCAGCTGAGTGCTTACTATTAGCTATTACAAGCAGAGCATCTATAACTATCTTCTTACACAGGATACGCAGGGGAGATGTTATCGAAAAATATCGCTGTGAACTCCATTCTTTAGTGAGGCTCCTTGCTCTAACTCCATATAATCCAAAGTGTTTATCAATAAAAGTCACCGCAGTGTTGTAGTGCTTAAAATATATTTCCTTCCCCCCATATGCAACATTGCACAATTGCCTATTTAAGTGTGCGTGTTTGTCTTTGCCCTCCTCTAAAGCAGCAGCTATTGGACCCAGGTCAGAGGCAGGGTGCTGGATTATATAGACTGGTGACCTAATCCAGCATGACAAATCCTCTGTTCTTTTGTGAAGTGACATTTTAAAATGTGCATTTTTTTTTAAATATACACCTGACGAAAAATCAAGTGACCTACAGCTGGCATTCCTTGCACCGGTGCCTACAGTTAAAGCTTTGCTGATCTATTTTTAGCAGGGTTCAGGTAAAAAAAAAATAAACTCAAACTTTTGCTTACACTTGACCCAAACATGGATTAAATATTCTTTAGCAGGTCTAAAAATTCATCTCGTGTTTACATGCCCTTGAATTTCAGCTAGGACTGACAGTGGAATAATGGAAGAATGGAACTGATACTCATTGACAGACTTGGACAAGCCAAGTTCTGTCCTGAATGATCATGGAGACAGAACTTTCCTAGAGGTAGGTTAGTGGATGTGATGAGATTAGAGACAGTGCAGGGAAGCTGGTGCTGCAGCTTCTAGGGCTGTATGTGGTCTGTAGATGAACAGTCACCTCCACTCTCCAGGACTGTCAATCCAGCAACACCTTTCACCAATTCTATATGTACTTACATTTTAAAAAATCTGGGAGTGGGGGAAATATCAAGTTGTTAAAAATGTCACTTTGCATTGTTCATCTACCACTCACAATAAAAATATCAAAGAGCAGGAGTCTGAGACTGCTTTTCCGTAACAGTATCTTGGCTTCACATCCCAACTTTCAAACCTCTTTCCTGTTCACCCAATTGACTGAGCTAGATAGCACTTAGATCAGTCAAATTGCTCCTATTGTGTGCATTAAAAAAAACACCTATCGAATTATCCAGATAAAACATTTATTTTAAAACATCTCAGAGAGGCTTAAAATAGGCGTAATAGGCAGAGCATCTATTCTTAAGCTGCTATTTTACACTGCTCATCCATTCATAGGTTCAATCCTCAAGCTGCGTGAATGTCACATCTCAAATTATGGAAGTTTATTTCAAATGAGTCACCCAAGAGTTTGGTGATGATTACTGAGAAATCCTGGTCCAACAGAGGAATCACAGTGCAATGAAATCTTCCTCTTAATGGGTGCTACCAGTTGCACAAAAATCATATTGATGAATACATACATATTTTTACTTGTTTCTGTTTTTAAAGTGACCCTACATTATGATGAGAAATCCAGTTTCAACCTCCTTGATTAAACACCACCTGGATTGATCTCTGACTGGATATTTAGTTTATGTTCACCAGTCACTTTCTTATTATGCTACCAAAACTTTTGGTGACCACATGGCAGTCCTGGGTAAACTCGCTTCATAATTTGCTGGTCCTTCATCATAATACCTCCATACCAAGAAAGACACTAAAACTGAACCAGCATTAATGGAGGCAGTTGCTGGGTTAGGATCCCAGTATCTTCATTTCTGATCTTTTCCTGCTAGTGTAATGTGGAACAACTGATGAAGAGGATAAGTGGAAAATGTCAATTTCGTGTTCTTCAGCCTTCCTTAGCACCTGTGTCATTACTGTATGTAGAGTTGGAATGCCCATGCTTCTCTAGATCTTCAGCTTTATAGCAAGTTTGATGTCACAGCATCTCCAGAGTGACTGCTGTAGGGCTTGAAATGTGGCTGCTGCTGGTATAGGATTGTCAGAATCTTTTGACCATCCTGCAGAACTGGAGATAAAAAGTAAAGTGTTGGATACTTTTAAAAAAGATTGCTAGCTAATGTGTTTAGATTGTTCCAGTTCATTCAATTCATATCTAGTTAGCAATCAGGAACCCCTGTTGTGTCCATATGCCTCAAATTTGGAAATCTTTGAGGTTCAAAACAGGTGACTAACTTCCTTTCTGTCATATTTACGCTTCTGATCATCTCTGAAGTTCATGTTTTTGCTAGGAGTAGAAATCTCACCAGAACTATGCTCTCAGAGGATAGAGTTTCAGGACTTAGCCTACACTTGTGCAAATTTCATCTGCACTTTGCTTGTGAACACACTAGCACTTCCATGTTCCCTAGAAATAACCAATAGCCTCTAACCGTAAAAGTATTTGAATAGCTTGTGAGCACAAAACCTAAGGGTTACATGCACAGAGGTGACAGACTATTTACAGTCTAGATTACATAACATGAGTTGGTGGGTACTCATACAAGTTATTCTATTGACTTCTGTAGAAGTACTTGTGAATAAGTCCTCACAGTTTTCAGTAAGGGATGTACAATGTAGCCTTGAGCATGTACAAGTATCAGCATGCACATATATAAAGATATACCTAACTCCTAGAACTGAAAGATCATTGAGTCCAGCCTCCTGCCTTCACTAGCAAGACCAAGTTCTCATTTTGCCTCAGATTCTTAAGTGGCCCCCTTAAGCACTGGGCTCACAACCCTGGGTTTAGCAGGCCAATGCTCAAACCACTGAGCTATCCCTCCCCCACTCATGTACTTACACCTGCCAAGGGAAAGTCCATGTTTGCATTTTGCACATATGAGGTAAAATCCTGGCCCCACTGCAGTTAATGGGAATTTTGCTATCTGGCTTCCATCAGTGAAATTCTGGCCCCATTGAGGCCAACAGAAGTCTTGCTGAATAGTTACTACAGTGTTTCTAGTCCAACAGGAAATCACCCTCATTCTCAGTCCTGGAAGAAGCATCTTAACATTCAAGCGCTATTCCAAATTGAACCAAACCCCTTCAAGGGTCTCCCTCTCCCATCTTTAAGGCAAGAGTATCTGAAGTGTAAGCATATTCTCCATTCATTAATGTGAACAAAAAAAAATCAATATAAGTGAAACAATTTTGAGCAAGTGCTTAGTGATTCATTTAAATCCATGAAGGCAAAAGTCTACTAGTAGTTTGAGACCATTTAGTGAATTCAATTACTTGTCACTTGTCTTCTCTTAATGCAAAAGTTTTAAAATATTGTATTTTAAAACTGTGGTGCAGATGCTGAAGAGAGTAGATGAGACAGAAATTCACATCTTAATCAGGAATAAGTCATATACTGTACAAACTTGGCATAGTACAGATCTTTTCTCCAAATTAATTAGGTTATCATGGACTAGAGTTAGATGATTGAATGCAGAGAATAGTCTTGAGTCTTTGCTGAATAAAAAATTATTCTTGCTCTCCAAAATAATGAAACTGAGGAAATGATTCCTGTAAACTGGTAGTGAAATGAGCTCTGCTATAATGAATAATACTGGAGTTAAATCCCACCTCATTAGAAAACACTAGATTTAAAGGAGTCAAGTGTCGCTTTTGTTAAAGAATTTATATGGGAGTCAGGATATGAAGTATGTATGTGCTTTAATTTAAAAAATCTGTTTGCTAAGCTTTGTACACCCACAATGAAATTGCAATGTAGTTCATGTGTAGTCATCTGAAGGCAAACATTTTTCCCCTGGCTTTTACTTTATTTTTGCACTGTTCAGAGAGTAGAATTATGAGCTAACCTGTTCCAGAAATTAAGCATACAATTAGTATTGGGTACCAAGCAGGATCCTGGCAATAAACTTATCTGGTGATTTGTTTGACAACAGATAACCAATGACCCATCAAAACCCTACCATAAAAGCTAATGATACTTAATGTCAGTTACTCACTTTGGCAGTTCAAAATACCCTGGCTCTGAGGAATGACACCAAACCACAGTGGTATCCAGATAAAGCAACGAAACATCACAGTGTTAAAGTCAAGGATTAAAACAACAAACAGAACTGCTTGACCAAGATTCTCTAATACAGGAAGTTTCACAAGGGAGTTCTCCAGGTGAAGGAGGAGCAAATACAGCATCTGTGGAGTAAGTAACTGTCTGCAGTGTGTGTGTTTGTTTGTGTTTGGGGGTTACTTGCTGTGTGCTGAGCTTGTGTTTGTCAATCTGTTTTGGTTGTTTGAAGGATCCTGTGCTGTAGCTGGCAATTGGAGGCTGAGCTACAAAGGAAGGTTTGAAAGCTAGAAGCCTCTGGTAATTGGCTGAGCCTTAACCAGTGGGCGGGGCATTCACTCAGGCCAGGGCTTTATAAAGCCGCACACAAGCGACCAGGGGCTGCAAACAGGGAATTTCGCAAGGGAGTTTGGAAGGGGAGTAGGAAGGGAGCGGGGGTCCCTTATCGGTCCTATCTGTGACCCATTAGTCCCTTGAAAACCTATTAACCAAACTACATCCAAATCCTCTCTTTTTAAAGCAGAGCAGAGCGGACAGGGAGCTGCAGACAGGGGAGTTTGAGAGGGAGTTTGACAGAGGGAGGCTTACGATGGTTAGGAAGACCCGCAACACCTGTGGCACCACTGCTTCTGTCGCTGCTCCACCTCGGCCGCTGTAGCAGACAGGGTGCACCCCCAGACTGCGCATGGATGCTTCTACCCAGATTCGGTGTGGTTTTGCAAGACTGTATTGCAATTTCCACTTACTGATATCCATGGCTGGGGGGGGGAGGGCGGGGCATCGATGTGAAAGGTGCTACTGGTGGAATCTCTCAGGCAACAGGTGGGAGAGCTACAGGTGAGGAGGTGGCTAGGGTGAGCATCCATATCCATGAGCAATTCCTGGACGTGTCCAGGTGGAGACAGCTGAGAGCTAGTCTGTCCAGTTCACAGACTGCTGACACACCAACGGTGGAGGAGAGATGGTTGGGGGACACTGCATCTAGTACTTCTGGGCAGCGCAGGCCAGCGCTACATTTAGCAGTGTAGGCAAGTCGACCTAGAGTGCCAGGATTATTCCGGGCCAGCGGGGGGGCGTCATTTGCCGGGGGGATGTGGGCTCCGTTCTTACCTCACCCTCACGGCGAATCGCCCGTGGGAGGGTCCGTTGTGTCCGCGGTAGAAGCTGTCCGCCAGTCATTGCCTGCGGCTGGGGGCTCGGGCTGCTCACCGGCTGCCGTGACGACCCGCAGGGCGACCATGACTTGTGGCAGCTCGACCAGAGCTGGCAGACGCCAATGGACCTCCCTCTGGGGAGGAATGACTGCGGCAGCTCCCACTGGTAGCCGCGGAGTATCAGTCGGGCACGGGGGTGCAAAATGCCTGTGCGCTTAGGGCGCGAAGAAAACACTAGCTCCCGTTCGACTGACTGCGAGCAAGAGCGAGTGTTCCCACCCCTGCTGCGAAACCCTCCTGCGCGGCAGCCGTTGGGTCTCCCTGACCCCGGGGGTAATAGGGTAACCGTTGATGCTCTTCCTGCACAGGAGAGAAGGAATCGCCCCCTACCAGTAAGAGATGAAACTAAGCCTCGTATCCCAAGGCTGAGAGGTCTCTGCCACCACTGAAAAAATAGGAAATGTAGGTGTGGTGGTCGGAGACTCTGGCTGCATGGGGACGGTAGGGCGCGCCCATCTGTCCGCCTGACATTTGCATCTGCGGCAGGTCATTGCTGTCTCTGCGGGGTCCCGTATCCAAATGTTACAGAGGCATTTTGAGGATTAATCCGGCCCTTCGGACTAACTACCAATTAACACACCCCATGGCTACTCACCATAACAGGGCATGCAGCATGTGTGTTGGGCACCAAATGTACTATGAGGCGTGACGACTGAGCGGATCAAGAGTGACACTAGGCTACTGGGATCAGCTCGAAGTAGCGTGAGAGAGATATTTTGGAAGACTAGCGGTGTGATAATCTCTTACTTGAGATTCTTGCTACTGTATCAAAGTTAAGGCAGCCAGGACAGAGACAGATGCCATACAAGGAGGTCGCATAGACCATGCGCGCTGCGAAGACGATGTAGGGCAGGAGGTCTTTGGCTTCCTCAACCATGTGGAGTCCCTAATTCGAGGAAGGACTGCTAGGCAGACAGGATAGCATTTACCTTTCATCCAGAGGGGAGGGGAAGACACCTATTGCAACGACAGACCTGGTAACCTAGTGAGGAGGGCTTTAACTAGGTTCAACTATGAGACTATGCTGAGCAGAAGCCCAAGGTAAGTGGGATCATGAAGACCTGGGAGATGGTGACGATGGAAGAGAGTGAGGCTCATAATAGCTGCAGAGAGAAAGCGGAGGTGCAGGGCAAGAACTGGGAAGACTCAAACCAGTATCTTAGATGCGTTCCGTATAAATGCGAGAGAGATTCATGTGGTAATAAGGCAGAGGAACAGGAATAGAAAGTCGCTAATGATAATAAATACCAGCTATACAGTGCATATCTGTGAAGACTTGAGTGGATACACAGCACACTGATTGGAATGTGGTGTGATGGTATAGTTGCTAAGGAAGGATAGACAGGGAATAAGTGGGAGGTAGTTGCTGATTCGATTATTGAATCAAGTACCACTACTTGGCAATAGAGGTGGATGGGACATAGAGCACGGAAGTGTTGAGGAAGTCTCTCGGGTAGGATCAAAAGGGAGAAGAAGCAAGTAGGTGATGTGTGCTAAGGAGTCTACTACATGCACCTAACAGGTGGAAGAGTGGCATGAGGCTTTTTTAGACCTAGCAAGAAGTCACGCAAAGCTCCAAGATTGTGTGGTGCATGGGGGACTTACTATCAGTATTATGTTGGTAAAATAACACCGTGGGCAGCAGCTATCCAATAAGTTCTGGACTTGCGTGCGAGACAACTTTTTTATTCAGAAGTTGAAAAAGCTACTGGGGGAAGCTGTTTAGACTTCATTTTAAACAAATGGGAGACACTCGTTAGCAATTTAAAGTAAAATGGAGTAAGGCCTGTCCGGTGAATACGTGGGTCTTGGATCATAGAGTTTGCAATATTTCTAAGAAGAGGCGCGTATAGAGGGATACAGCAAAATAGAGACCCAGGATTTTCAGGAAGGCGGGATTTGGTAGCTCAGAGACCTGTAGGTAAGGTCACATGTGTGCGAATCAAGACTGCTTGGGGAAACTAAACTGAGGAGAGTTGCGCAGTTGTTCTCTAAGGGAAACATCATTAGCTGGGTGCAAAGCTATTCCGATGGTAGAAGTAGGTATAGGAAATTGCTTGGCAAAAGAGCTTGGCTTATAAACGACATTGAGGCAATAATGCTATCAGGACCTTACAAAATAAAGAAAGGAGTCGATTAAAAAATGGGAATCATAGAGTCATGATTACAAAGGTGGATGAAGTTAGGCAGAAGCGACGATGCAGGCAAGATTGAAAGGCAAAGGCACAAAATGAAGCTCAAACAAGCACGCTATGTGATATGACTGGGCAAAAAGATAAGATCTTTTAGTCTAATAGCCATTAGACATGCATATGTAGGAGACCAAAGTGAGACTAGGATATTAGGTCTCCGTTATACCTGACTCTGTGCTGATGGCAGAGAGGAACAGTAACCGAAAGCGGTGGCAAGTGACTGGAAAGATGCTTAGAGGTTGACTTCTTCTAGTTCGGTCTTCACTGAGAATATAGGAAGTCCACATAGTGTATATGCTTATGTAAGTGAGTGGTAAGGTTCTAGTAATAAGTACAAAAGTAATAAGCAAGTAAAAATCACTCTGTAAAAAGGCGGTGGGTTGCGCTCACCAGCGGCCTTGAATGAAATGCATCTCCTAGAATACTCAAGGAGTTAATAAGGAGTATCTGAGCCTCATAGCGCGTCTTATATTTTGGGAACGTCAGGAACGGAGAATCCCGAAGACACTGGATAAAAGGGCAATATAGTGCTATCTATATAAGAAAAAAAACAACCACAGGAAACTACAGACAGTTAGTTTACTCTTCTGTGCCAGGGAATCAAATGAGCAAGTATTAAGAAAATCATCGCAAAACTTGGAAAGGTGTGTAAGGTGATAGGGAATAGCCAGCATGAGTTTGTAAAGAACAATTACTCTGTCAAACAATCCTGATCGCTTTGCTTTGATAGCGATAACGACCTGGTGGATAAGGGAGAAGCAGCTGTGTTGGTATACCTAACTTTAGTCAAGGCTTTGATACAGGTTCTGCATGAATATTTATCGTAAACTAGAAAATACAATTTAGATGGGCTACTATAAAGGTGGGTGATAACGGCTGGCATAACCTACTCAGAGAGTAGTTAATTAATGGCTCCCAATCTGCTGGAAAGGTTATAACAAGTGGTGGTTCCGCAGGGGTTGTTTTGAGGGAACCGGCTCTGTTCAATTCTTCACTCAATGACTTAGATGCTTGGCATATATAAAGTATGCTTATTAAGTTTGCAGACGATTACCAAACTGGGAGGGATTGCAGTTTTGGAGGTACAGGGTCAAAATTCAAAATGCATCTCGGACAAATTGAGGAGAAATGGTCTGAGGTAAACCGGATGAAGTTCAATAAAGACAATGCCAAAGTGCTCCACTTAGGAAGCAGAACAATAGTTTCACACATACAGAATGGGAGAGACGTCTAGGAAGGAGTATGGCAAAGAGATCTAGGGTCATAGTGACCTCAAGTTAAAATATGCTCAGCAGTGTGATACTGTGCAAAAAAAAGCAAGTGATATTGGGATGCATTACACAGGTGTGTTGCTGAAACAAGACACGAGAAGTCATTCTTCTGGTCTACACTGCCGTCACTGGTTAGGCCTCAGCTGAGATTGTGTCCAGTTCTGGCACCGCATTTCAAGAAAGTGGGAAAATTGGGAGGTCAGATGAAGAGCAATAAGAATGATTAAGGTCTTCAAAGCAATACCTATGAAGGAAGGCTGAAAATTGGGTTTATTTCAGTTGGAAAGAGGAGAGACTGACGAGGGGACATGTAGCAGTTTTCAGGGTGGCCTTAAAAGGGTGTCATCAGAGGCAGGGAGAAAACTTGTTCACCTTAGCCTCTAATCGCATAGAAGAAGAAGCAATAGGCCATATACTAGTGCAAGCGGAGATTGAGGCTTGACATTAGGAAAAAGTTCTACTAGTCAGAGTAGTTTAAACACTGGAATAAATTGCCTAGGGAGTTGTGGAATTCCATCTCTGGAATATTTAAGAGTAGGTTAGATAAATGTCTATCAGGGATGGTCTAGACAGTATTTGGTCCTGCCATGAGGGCAGGGGACTGGACTCGATGACCTCTCGAGTTCCCTTCCAGTCCTAGAGTCTATGAATCTACGAATAAATGCCATTAAACGAATGTTGGTGCTTTAGCATATTTACATAGAAGGAATGCTAATATGGTGTGGACCATGAAAAAAAGAATGACGTATATACAGTCGAGTATGATGAACAGGAAGAGGTTAGGTGTGAGGGGGGAATGAAAAACCCTGAGATTCCAGAACCCTTAAGAATGAGGAAAAGGGGGTTAATCCTTATTCTCTTTTGATGCAAGAACTGATGAAGTCTGAAACCATTTGACTTGCAGAGCCTGATGTAGTTTAAGCTAACTTTAGGCACTTGTGTTTGAAAATGTTTAGCACCTGAAGAAAAGTGAGGAGATAGATCGTCCAATGGTTAGGGTGGTGGGACTCTGCTCCCTGCTCCACCACAGACTTTATGACTTTGGGCATGTCATCTAATCTCTCTGTTCTAGTTTCCCCTCTGTCCACAAGAGTGTTGTGAGCTTAAATGCATTATAAATTGTTAGATGTTCAGACACTTTGGTAATAGGGGGCCTTATAAGTGCTGGAGCTAGAAAAGTGGCATTTTTTTCTAAGTTTACTGGGTACCCTTAATCCCCAGAGATGTAGAAGTTATCACTTAGCATCTTTAAAATACAATCAACACCAGTTTCAACATTTTCAAAGGTTGAAAAGTAATTCAAATGAATAAGGGGGGAAAAACAGTGGAAAACCTTCAGCACTCTGGATGCCTTAGCTAGTTCACAGTGTGCCATGCAGAGTAGCATTTAACTCAACAAATATGCTTACAAAAAGTGAACACATTCATGAGTCTTTTCATTAACTATAGTTAGTTAATGTCTAGGTATATATAATAATAAGGAGCCCAACAATCTTTGGACCACACAGATCTTTTTTCAAGGAAGTTTCTGAGATGTCTCCAATCTCAATAGTAACTGTATGATACATTTTCTTCCACTGCTGAAGTTAAAAAAGAACTGTGTTCAAAGTATTGGTCACAGCTTATGTCTGAAAAGTGACTGGAAATTGATATTCCTCGACTCCTTTGCTGCACTGAAGGATCTGCTGGTGCTCCTCTTTTTGAGACATTTGAATGCCAAATTTCAAAGTAGCCTCTAAGAAGTTATGCAGAATGTAAATGTGTATACATGATTCAGACTTTAGAGTTAACTGTCTCATCTGTCAGTACAAAAACATCCTTGGAATTTCTAAACATTATAGATGACAATCTTCTAACTCAAAAAATGTTGCAGCCAACACGGGGGAATTCTATACGTGACCTAGTCTTGACAGATAAAAAGGAACTGATCATAGAAGTAAAAATTAATGGTAGCTTATATGCAAGTAATAATGGTTTGAATCGTCTTTATAATGTGCAAATAAAATAGAGTCCGAACCAGTAATGTATACATGTGCTTTAAGGTGGCCAATTTCACAAACTGAAAACAATTATCAGTCAAATCAGCTGGGAGGAAGAATTTAAATAAGAAAAAATATGACTGATAATTGGGAATTGTTTAACATCACTCTACTGGAAGCCCCAAAAGCCACAATAGAGGAAGCAGTCAATTTTGGTGAAACAACTAATCCAGTTTTGGGGGAAAGTGAAGACAACTATTCTTTAATAAAAATATATAGCAAATAGAAGAAAGATGAAGTTGATAATAATGAATATAAATCTGAAGCTAGGAATTGTATAAAATTGGTAAGAGAAGCAAAAGGACACAAAGAATTCTATGGCCAGCAAACTTAAAGACAATAAGAAAGATTTTATAAAGTAAATGGGGTGAGTGGAGGAAGAGTCTTGACAATGGTAAGTCCATTACTAGAGGGAAACGGTAGAATTATCAATAATGCAGAAGGTTTCATATTTCTGTTCTGTATTTGGAGAAATAGGAAAAGATAATATATTCTCAGCGTACAATATGATAACACTTTCCATTCCACTAGTGTCTCAGGAGGTAAACAGAAGCTACTAAAGTCAGACATTTTTAAATCAGCGGATCCAGCTAGCCAGCTCTTTTAAAACTCTTAGATGCAAGTTGAGAAGCCTGCTGAACTGTTAATGTTGATTTTCAATAAGTCTTGGAAAATCAGAAAATTTCCAAAAGACTGGAAGGAAGCTAATGTTGTGCCAATATTTAAAAAGGGTAAATGAGATGACCTGGATAATTATAGATCTGTCAGCCTAAAATTGATCCCAGATTCTTAAATCTTGGGTCAAGTGCTGTAGCTATCGTTACAAATCTCACATTGGTTCATAAGAACGGCCATACTGGGTCAGACCAAAGGTCCATCTAGCCCAGTATCCTGTCTAATGACAGCAGCCAATGCCAGGTGCCCCAGAGGGAGTGAACCTAACAGGTAATGATCAAGTTATCTCTTTCCTGCCACCATCTCCACCCTCTGACAACAGAGTCTAGGAACACCATTCCTTACCCCTCCTGGCTATTAGCCATTAATGGACTTAACCTTCATGAATTTATCCAGTTCTCTTTTAAACACTGTTATAGTCCTAGCCTTCACAACCTCCTCAGGTAAGGAGTTCCACAAGTTGACTGTGCGCTGTATGAAGAAGAACTTCCTTTTATTTGTTTTAAACCTGCTGCCTATTAATTTTCATGGTGAACTCTAGTTTTGTACTAATGAATAAGTAAATAACTTTTCTCTCTATTTTTCTTCACATCAGCCTCATCACGTTATATACCTCTATCATACCCTCTTATCTCCTCTTTTCCAGCTGAAAAATCCAGCCTCTTCAATCTCTCATATGGACCCGTTGCCAAACCCCAATCAGTTCTCTGAACCTTTTTGAGTGCATATATCTTTTTTTGAGATGAGGAGACCATATCTGATGCAGTATGTCAAGATGTGGTGTGTTTACCATCGAATGATAAGGGCAATAATATTATTCTTCCTTCTTAGTCTCTATCCCCTTTTTTCTGAAGTCTAACATTCCTGTTTGCTTTTTTGACCGGCCTCTCAACTGCCGGACATCTTCAGAGAAACTATCCCGTGACTTCAAGAGCTGTTTTCCTATTCTTGTACCTTAAATATAGACCCCATCATATCGTGTATATATAGTTGAAGTTTATTTTTATCACAATGTGCATTTACTTTACATATCCACAACATTTCATTTGCAGTTTGTGCCCAATCACTTAGTTTTGTGAGATCGTTTTAAGTTCTTCACAGTGCTATTGGTCTAACTATGTCTTAGCGTTTAAATAATACACCCTCACTATTTATCCCTTCATCTAATCATTATGAATAGTTAGAATAAGAAAGGGCCTAGGAGTACCCTTGGGGAACACCATAAGACCCTCTCCATTCTTAGAATTTTACCATTAATTCCATCCTTTCCTCTGTCTTTTAACGCAGTTCTCCAAGTCATGAAAGGACTTTCCTCTTATCCATTGACAACTGAATTTACGTAAGAGCTTTGTGGGACCTTGTGAAAGGCTTCTGGAAATCTAAGTGCGCTGTGTCCACTGATCCCCCTTGTCCACATGTTTGCTGACCTCCTTCAAAGAACTCTAACAGATTAGTAAGACATGATTCCCCTTTACAGAAACCATTTGACTTTTGCCCAACAATTATGTTCTCTATTGTCTGACAATTTTATTGGCTTTACTATTGTTTCAAAATATTGCCCATTACCCTACGGTTAGACTTACTGGTCTGTAATTGCTGGCATCACCTCTAGAGCCCTTTAAATATTGTGTTACATTGAGCTATGCTTCAGTTGTTGGACAGAGCCCATTTGAAAGGACGGGTTACAAACCGGAGTTAAAGTTCCGACTTCACATGTTGATTCTTTGCAGAACTTTGGTGAATGCCACTCCGGGTCCAGGACTGTGTTAATGTTGAATTTATCAATTAATTCCAAAACCTCCTCTAGTGACACTTCAATCTGTGACAGTTCCTCAGATTTGTCACTTACAAAAACCGGTTCAGGTTTGGGAATCTCCCTAACATCCTCAGCTGTGAAGACTGAAGCAAAGAATCCATTTAGTTTTTTCTGTCATGACTTTATCATCTTTAAATGCTCCTTTTTTGTCTCGATCATCCATGGCCTCCACTGGTTGTTTAGCAGGCTTCCTGCTTCTGATGTACTTAAAAAAATTTTTATTACTTTTTGAATTTTTGGCTAGCTGTTCTTCAAACTCCTCTTTGATAACTTCTTTGCATTTTTTCAAATTGCTGTTAGAGTGTTCTGAAAACTAACATGCTGGGTCATCATCCAAGACTGCTATAACTTGAAATACATGCAGAATTGTAGGTAAAACAGAACAGGAGACATGCAATTCTCCCCCAAGGAGTTCAGTCACAAATTTAATTCATGCATTATTTTTTTAACTAGCATTATCAGCATGGAAGCATGTCCCTGGAATGCTGGCCGAAGCACAAAGGGGCATATAAACATTTAGCACATCTGGCAGGTAAATGCCTTGTAATGCCAGCTACAAAAGTGCCATGTGAATGCTTGCTCTCACTTTCAGGTGACATAAATAAGAAATAGACAGCAGTATCTCCCATAAATGTAAACAAACTTGTTTGTGTAAGTGATTGGCTGAACAAGAAACAGGACTGAGTGGACTTGTGGGCTCTAAAGTTTTATACTGTTTTGTTTTGAGTGCAGTTATGTAACAAAAAAAAAATCTACATTTGTAAGTTACACTTTCATGATAAAGAGATTGAATTACCATATTTGTATGAGGTGAATTGAAAAATACTATTTATTTTATCATTTTTACAGTGCAAAAATTTGTAATAAAAATAATATAAAGTGAGCATTATACACTTTGTATTCTGTATTGTAATAGAAATCAATATACTTGAAAATGTAGAAAAGCATCCAAAATATTTAATAAATTTCATTTGGTATTATATTGTTTAATAGTGTGATTAATTATGATTAATTTTTGTGAGTTAACTGTGATTAATCAACAGCCCTAGTTTTTTATCACAGTGTGGTAGACATATCCTGAAAGGTAGGAGTTACATACAAAATGAAAGGGAGAAGATTTGAAGCCTTCTTCACTCTGTTGCTTTATCCAAGGGCCTTCCAAATAGTTGTCAGGCATTGCAGCTGACCTTTCTGTACCTGTAAACCCAAGCAGTTGGTCACCTTGCTGTAACCTAAGTAAACATTGCAAAAGCAGGTGTTCTGAAATCCAGATCTTCTCTGGTTTTGTGTTAGCAATGAGGGTTATTCTAGTCCCTTTATTCAGGAACTTCCTGGAGAAGAACAGAATAAGAGATGCCAGCAGATATAGCTCTGCCAGATGAATAACAACAAGCATGAAGATGTTTGATTACCCTAGACCTCAATTTCTTCAAACAGTTCCCTGCATTCTTTGTTTTATCTTAGGGGAAGAATGTCATTCTGGAAAATTAGTTTGAAAATGAGATCCTTTTATAGGGCATAAAATGAAGACTCAGTTGGCTACCTATCACTCACACGCTTTACTTAACCTTTGAAAGTCATTTTTATTAATCACAAATAAAAGCTTGCATAAAGCTTTGGCACTGTTTTCCTTTCCCCTTTGTTTAATGCCCTGTGGGCACAGAAAGACAACTCTGGTTCAGGCAGAACTAATGGAGACTTCCCCAGGGACAGGACATTAATTTTCTGACACTGAGATAAACAGCTCAGAAGCCTCAGAAGTTTGGATTCCATGTGGGAAAAGAAGCAGTACCCGGTTAGTTTGAATGTGACGTTTGCTGCTAGCTGTACCATTATTGCTTCATTTCCATCCTCCTGAGAGAAAGCTCTGCTGGTACTAGCAATGAGATCTGTTCTTCCATCTGCTGCAGAGGGGGTTACAGGAATATCTGTCAGTGTTCCTTCACAGAGAGTTTTAAGTCGGCTTCTTTCTTGTGTTTGTCTTACCTAGGGTATTTGCTTTCCAAATAACCAGACATCATCTCTTCATCTGCATCACTACCATTAGCCTATTATAACAACCCAATGCTGACTTGAGGCATTTTCCAGTCAATAAGCTCAGGGTATATGGTGGGGAGACAAATCTGAGTGTGATGTTTCCATTATTCCCATCCTTCTGCTTTCCCCTTCCTATAGCATTACAGCCTATGCTATTGTTTTGATTTTAACGTTCTTACGGTTACTGCAGTTTGTGCAACATTCTTTTCAGAAAGTTAGCACATATATGGGCAGCACTGTAAATGCATTTTGCCCTTGTGTTCCAGAACCATCAAACGGCACTGAAGCAGACAAAAATAAGTAGCATTAGGTAGCCTCTGATCTTTTTAATTAACAAGTTGTTTCATTTTTTGAGTTCCCTGATATGTTAAAATTAGCACTTCTGTTAGCACAGGAGAATGGGAAAGAAAAGTCACCCCACTGCCTTTCCTCCACATGTTTCTAAAATACTGTCCAAGAAAAGTATATTGTTTCCTATCACTCTGCTATAGCAAACCTGACATGTCCTCTAGACTGTTATAGTCCTAGAGCAGTGTTTCTCAAACTGGGGTTCCAGCACTGGCTAATTTCCCTATATCATAAAAATTAATCAGTGTTAACAGAGGGTATAATATATATCTGGATGTCTCCTATTATATTTCTTTGGTTGTGCTGGGCATGTAGATCATTGGCAATTGGTTAATTCTTTCTCCTTCAACAGAGAAATTATCTCAGCTGTTAGCCCTCATTGCTGGAATGCCACAGAAACCAGCAGTGGGTGGGCTCAGCTGAAGGGAATTAGTCTATCCTGGAGGCTATAAGATAAGTGAGTTCTGAGGTGTCTCCCACTCTAGATCATGTTGGGTTAAGAACATTTTGGGATGAGAGGATAATGCTAATGATAGGAAACTTATTTGAAATTCTGTCTAGGAGAGACTCTTTAAAGTTATGACCTGATGTAGGAATTAATTGCTCAAATTCTCTGGCCTGTGTTATGCAAAAGATCAGACTACATGATCATAAGGGTTCCTTTGATCCTTAGAATCCATGAAATAAGTTCATGTTCACTGAATTAATTTTTGTTTGTTTTTGTTATTTCTTATTTGAACCACAAACCCAAGAGTTCTGTCACCACCTCTTGTCCTGCTTGAGCTTTCACACAGATATTCCCCAAAAGAGGATTTTAGTTGGTTATACTAATCTATTTTTTAGCATGGATATTCCAAATGGTAGTCTGGTATATACCCAATGTGCCATCCAAATTGCACTGTTTGGTCAGTAATGCATGCTGGCTACACTACACACTCGTCGTCGGACTCTTTTTTCACTCTCTTCCTAGCCTAGATGAAACCATTAGAGTGTGCTGTCCTTATTTTGCTTTTGGATTTAATAATTATGATGTAGCATTAGTTACCCGAGAGGGACAGCAAACCAAACGGTAAAGCTTTTTGTTGCACTCCATTTCCATTTATTGGTGTCATCCTAATTGTCTGTGGATATTTTTGCCTGACAACCAGTATGCATCACTTGAAATCCTGACTTACACTATGTAACATTGCATCTCATTGTGTTAGTTATAGCCTGATGTGATGAGATTCAACAAACATTACAATTTCTAAATGATTAAATGCAAAGCCATGGTATATGTCATAAATTCAGGGTGACACTTCAGAATTACAATTTGCAGTGTCCTTTTAAGGGACAAACCTATCCTGAATGTGTACCGGATCCAGCAGATCCTAATGCTATTATCTATGCGCTTCCCTGGCTCCACTGATAATTGGCAGCCTATATATTTCTGTCATTTGACTATAACTCCTGAACTAAAATTCAGCTAAAGCAGAGATCTCATAATAATCTGAGTAGCTGAAATTACACATCCACCAGAACACATCAGTTACTGGTGTGATAACTTTACTTTTGCACCTAGACTTAATTTACTAGCTGTTCCCTCCTAAATGTATGCTGCAAGTATCCTTGGCCAGCGCTTGACACACACAATCAGTATTAACATCTCACTTTTAATCAAAGTGATTTATTATAGTAGTTACATTTTAGGAGAAAAGAAAACAAGATCTAGAAGTAGCCTTGCTGGAGTTAAGATTTGCCAGTCTTTGCATTTAATAATAGCTGGGGCTTTCTCCACAAGTCTGTCTAAGCACCAGGAATGTACTATTTCCCCGTTTTACACCCTGTACTCAAGGTCCTATGTCTCTCAGCCACCATCCTTTCAGTAAAAAAAACTTGCAAGGCTGTTGAATTATACGAGGATTCCATCACCTTGCAAGAAGTAATCATGGTGTTTCTTTAGGGCCTCAGCCTTCCCAGCTCAATGATTGCCATACCAGACCAAGGAATCAAACCCTGATGCTCATAAAGGAAATACATGGAACAAACCATTCTGTTAAGGCAGAGATTCTCAAACTGTGGTCTATAGACCGATGGCGGTGATCTAGGGAGTTGGTTGGCACATAAAAGGTGTTGACTTTTCAGTTTCTCACCCACTAAATCTCAGTGAAGACAACTACAAATACATAAAGTGCTGAAGACTAATATTACAATTCCGTGTAAGTAATTGCTGTAGTTTCCATAGAGGTGTTATGGCAATTGGAAATGGGAGGAAGAAAGCTGTGTGAGAGGAGAGATGTCCAAAGGATAACATTTTTATTGAATGTGTTCCACTCTATAAATTCACCCCATCCCATGAGAAGGTCCAAGAATCCAACTCACCTCTCCTAAATAGCAGTGAAGCATATAAACCACTATGCCACCATGCTTTTTGTGCCCATTGGGCAGGAGGAAGTTCCTATTTAAGCTGGTATTTCCTTTCTAAATCTAATTTGGAAATTACAGGTTACACCATAATCTTCTGCAGAATATGAAAGAGGAAAGTTGTTTTCACACACTCGCAAAAGAAAGTTATGCTGATGATAGGTCGTTTAGCAGCACCACATCTATAATCTTCTCTTTGAATGTAATAAGTATGAAACCTGAGCCAATTTATTCAGATCTTAGTTTATGAGAGAGTAAGTCGCAATGCTTATCGTTTATGCAGACCTTCTATAACACATGTGTGACTGTGTGATCCTTCTCTCCTTTTGGGAGAGAAGAAAGTGGATGTGGGAGAAGGTACAGTAGATAGTTTCCAAAGTGAAGTAAGTTTGTGGAGCATTTAAAATCCAGAAAGATCATTTATAATTGAATGTAGAAGTGGTTTAGATGTGACTGTAGATGACAGAGAGTGAGGGATAGCTTGTTCCTTGACCCATAAGGCTGGTTTCACAAACTGCACCTGAAAGACCTGCAGAAAGCATATGATGGTTTTGCTGCTTTCTTCCATTTCCGCTAAAGAGCAAGGCTATAATCTCAACAGCAGCTCCAGTAGAAGCTGCAACAGGAATGATAGAATTATAGCGTTAGAAGGGACCTCAAGGGTTACCTAGTCTCACCCCCTGCCAAGATGCAGGATTTGTTGTCTCTAAACCATCCAGGAAAGATGGCTATCCAGTCTCCTTTTGTAAACCTCCAGTGAAGGAGCTTTCACAACCTCCCTAGGCAGTCTGTTCATTGTCCTAATGTTTTTACAGTTAGGAAGTTTTTCTAAGATTTAATGTAAATCTGCTATGCTGTAGTTTGAACCCATTGTTTCTTGTCTTGCCCTCTGTGACTAGAGCAGTGTTTCTCAAACTGGGACCACCGCTTGTTTAGGGAAAGCCCCTGACGGGATGGGACAGTTTGTTTACCTGCCCCATCCACAGGTCCAGCTGATCGTGGCTCCCACTGGCCACTGTTTGCCATTACAGGCCAATGGGAGCTGCTGGAAGTGGTGCAGGCCAAAGGATGTACTGGCTGCGGCAGGTAAACAAACCAGTCCAGCCCGCCATGGGCTTTCCCTACACAAGTGGTGGCCCCAATTTGAGAAACACTGGGCTAGAGAGAACAAATTTTCTCCATCTTTTTTATGACAACCTTTCAACTATTTGAAGATTGCTGTCATGTCCCCCCTTAATCGCCTCTTTTTAAAACTAAACGTACCCAATTCTTTCATCCTTTGCTCATATAGCTTGCATTCCATCCCTCTGATCATCTTTGCCGCTCACCTCTGGACCTTTTTCAGTTTCTCTACATACTTTCTATACAGAGGTGACCAAAACTGGACTTCATCTGGCTCTAACCAGCACTGAGTAGACCAGTATTATCACCTCCTGTGACTTGCATGCTATCCCTCTGTTTATGCAACCAAAAATTGCATTTATTTATTTTTTGCAACAACATCACATTGCTGATTCAAGTTGAGGTTGTGCTCCACTACAACTCCCAGATCCTTCTCAGCTGAGCTGCTGCCAAGACAGTTATCCCTCATTTTGTATTTGTGCATTTGTTTTTTCTTCTCTAAGGGTAACATCTTACATTTGTCTTTGTCAAATTTCATTTGTTGCCTATAGCCCAGTTTGCACCACCAGCCAACCTGGCCATTCCTTGGTAGTATCATCCACATTGAGGTTAAATTAGCCTTCTGTGAGTCCTCTACTGAAAAGGCAATTGTTAATATCTTGGGCCTCTGTGATCCCTCCCCAGATGCATTTTCCATTTCTAGTGTTCACACACCCTGGTTTACTCCAGTAGAAACCAACATTAACTAAGAGTAAATGTAGCCCATTATATAAAGGGTTTCTGATTACCATAAAAGAGGTTATTATTACCCATAATCTGGGTTGAAAGTGATTAAGGCAACAGTGAGGATTGCATTTCGGCAGAGGCAGGGTGAAGGGAAGGACATATTCTGGCAATGGGTTGGAGGTTTTGACAGGCAAATGATCAGGTACAGTAAGAGATGTGAGGGGAAATGTTCAGTTCAAGGTAAAGGGTGATTCCAAAGTTTCTGACCCTGAGGATAATTTTGAAATCTGAGTTAGGAAGAGTGAGAGAGGAATCAAGCCCTTGCAAAGATAGTACTTTTTAATCCAGAAAACTTCAGGCATTAACATATTGATGAGAAGGATGCATCTTTGGAATACAGTTTAGTAGTAACTTATCTCTATAAATACACTAAATTCTTTCCCTGCAGAAATCAGCTGCTGAGATAAAAATACTACACACTCAGTTCACTAGCTTTCCTTATCTCAGGATCTCAAAGTGCTTCACAACAATATCTAATTGTCTCATGCTGCCCTTGGGACTTACATAAGCATATCTACAGATGCTATATAAAAGTAGGTATCATTGTTAATATTACTTCATCTGGAGAAACTTGGTGATGAGTCCTATATTCTCACTGTTGGAGTATTCCTGAGTAAAGGTCAAAATATATTCTGGTTGAAAACTTTGGGATCCTTTAAAGTGATTGTTTTAAGACGGGGCTTGCTGAACCATTGGATGAGAAGGTGGCTTAAATGCACAAAACTCTTCTGTGTTTTCTTGAGTGCAGAAAAAACAGAGTTTCCCTTTTTTATCCATTGTGTTCTGAAGAATACCCAATCTCTATTTCCTCCTATTTGAATTTACCCCATTATAGATTTCAAGAACTGTAGAAGCAGCATTCAATGTTTTACACTAAAGAATGTGTTTAGGAACTGTGATTTCTGTGAAAATGCAATGCTATTAGCAATGTACTGTAGAGACGTGGATGAACAAATATGGAAATAGACACATCAGAGAATACAGGCGGTCACTAGAAGAGAGATACTAATTAAAAGTGACAGCCCCACTTCTGCTTACATCCATTCTCATACAATTTGCTGAGGAGAGAAAGTGAGAGTAAACACAGAAAGATCATTTATCAAATAATATCCTGTATCAAAGACCAAAGTTCTATACCATCAAATGTGCATCACTGGAAACATAAGGGTCCTGAACTTTGCTGTTGTCAATCATGTAACTCCACTGAAGTCAATGCAACTATGACAATTTTACACCAGCTGAGCATCTGCCCCACAGACTGAAGTATCATAGCAGAGAATATGTGCCATTCCTAATTATACTTCCTGAAATGGCAGTTGACAGAGACAGACACACCAATACACACTTTAAAAGAAAAGATTGTAGATTCAAATTTTCCAGTAAATTCCATCATTACTAATGGATTACCTGGCAGCATCTCATAGTAGCTATAGTCTAGATCCTGTCTGTAATACATTGTCCTTGTTTATTCCTACGCCTTTGTGTTGTACTCTTTGCCCCACCCATAGTTCTGTTAGCAGTAGTGCATGTTTCTCTGGCTATTGTGAAAGTGGTGAGGAGACCAAACACCTCACTGTTTTCCATTACCCAAAGAAAAGACCAAGGAAATCTTTCCATTATTGTTTGTGTGTAGTGCATGTCAAGCAGGGCATTTGTCCTCTAGTACGTGAGATCATCATAATCCTATTCTTGTGAAGGGTGACCAGATAGCAAGTGTGAAAAATCGGGACAGGGCTGGGGGGTAATAGGAGCCTATATAAGACAAAGCCTTGAATATCAGGACAGTCCTATAAAATCAGGACATCTGGTCACCTTACTCTTGTGTCTCACACCTCAGACTCCATCACTGATCACAGTTGCCATAAAAAAGGAGTTAGGAGTTGTTAGTATTGCTGCTGAAGAAAAGTCATGATGAGAAATAACATGAATAACAGCTGCCAGAAGCTAAATATCTCCCCTTCCCTCACAAATAGGTCTTCAGCCTGCTTATTGGCAATTCCTTGATATATGACCCTTTTCCTCCCACTGAGAGGAACTCCTCTCAGACCATCCATAAAGCTGCTCTAACAGTACTCTAGTAGGTAATACTTTCATTTTCCCACACTCCCTCCTGTCCTCACACCATGTCAAGACCAACTGGGTAAATTTATTCGGAATACCTAGAAGGAAAAAAAAGTCTTTGTGTTTAAAGGAAAGGACCGAGAGTCTCAAATCTGGGTTCAATTCTTAATTCTACCACAGACTTCCTGTGTGACTTTGGGAAATCACCTATTCTTTCTGTGCCTCAATTCCCAACCTGCAGCTTGTAAGTTATATTCCTTTCTCCTACCTTTGTCTGTCTTTCCTGTTTTGGACACAAGCTATTCAGAGCAGCAACTAAGGGTTAGAGCCTCTAAGTGCTACAAATTATACCTAGATAAGAACATAAGAATGGCCCTACTGGGTTAGACCAAAGGTCCATCTAGTCCAGTATCCTGTCTTCTGACAGTGGCCAGTGCCAGGTGCCTCAGAGGGAATGAACAGAACAGGTAATCATCAAGTGATCCATCCCCTGTCGCTCATTCCTAGCTTCTGGCAAACATAGGCTAGGGACACTGTTCCTGCCCATCCTGGCTAACAGCCATTGATGGACCTATCCTCCATGAATTTATCTAGTTCTTTTTTGAATCCTGATATGGTCTTGGCCTTCACAACATCCTCTGGTAAGGAATTCCACAGGTTGACTGGGTGAAGAAATACTTCCTTTTATTTGTTTTAAACCTGCTGCCTGTTAATTAAACCTGATGCCTATTAAAGCACTTGCACCACTGATTGGGCTTCAAATGCATTCTGCTTTCATTTTCATAAAATTTACCATTTAATAGCCATTTGAGAATCCCTCCTGTTGCTTTCCCCTAGATGCTTCAGGCTTCAGTTTTTGAACCCTAAGACTTGCTGTGATAAAAGGTTCATTAAAAAATTTAATTCTTATAGAGAGACAAGGTAGGTGAAGTAATACCTTTTATTGGACCAACTTCTGTTGTTGAAGGAGAAAAGCTTTCAAACTACATAGATAGACCTGTTCTTTGGGTCTGGAAAAGGTACACAGATAGTCAAGACTAAATACAAGGTGGAACACATTGTTTAGCCTAAACAGTTTACACATATTGGAAGAGACCATTCGTGGTGAAATGGCCAGTTAACATCTCTGCAGTCACAGGATAAAAAAGGGTGGTATGTGGCAGAGGGGTTAGCGGATTGCAGATTGTTGTAATAAGCCATAAATTCAGTGTCTGTATTAAATCCATGATTTTTAATGACTAGCAAGGTTTGAATACAAAGTTCCCATGCTTGTCTTTTAGAAGTGTTGTGCAGGTTTCCTTTGAGGACAATGACTGAGAGGTCAGATATGGAGTAATCATTTTGAGATAAGTGTTTGCCTGCAGGTTATATGGTGTGTTTTATAGTCATTCTTCTGTGTGAGTTCAACATTCCAAATCTTCCTGTATTTTTTTCTTAAAGATGTATTGGTCTTCACATAGGGCATCACTGAAAACTCCCTTGGATATTCTTCACTATGTGCGTGAACAATATACAGTTTCTGACTCCAGACTCATTATTTGCCCCATGAAAATAAGTAACGTGTTTTAAATAACTTGCATCTATAACAGTAAAGAAACATTTTTTGCTAAACATTAATATTCAAGAGGAGAATGATTTTGGAGAGCCTTGCAAATTGACTCAAAAGCTGATATATTGTATATACTTCCATTAGTCTGTTATCTGAAAAGCTTTTAAAACATTGTTGGATATTTTTATTTGTTTGTTGCCAAAGACCATTTGGTTATTTCTTTATACTCGGGGGATTTTGAAACTGCCGCTGTAAGAGATTACAAAAAATCAACTCAAGAGAAAACAATTTTTTTTTAATTTCCTTATGCGGTATGCTCGTCTGGGCAGGAAACTGAAATTTGTTCAGGGCCAGTCAGACTATGAAATGAATTCCCATTGGAATTAAGGACCATCCCACACCTCTGCACCTTCTGTGTGCAAGGCACACTTCTTCAGCTCACCTTCTCCAATATAATCACCTAGGAGAATGCACATTAAAAACAAAATAGAACTCTCCCGCACAATACCCTCCACTGCATGCACAATCCTCCCTTGGGAAGAAGATGAGAGCGAGATTAAACTGCACGTGAGAGTTGCTTGAGTACTGTGTTGATGCGGGTGGTATAAAAACTTAACTAGGATAAAATAGTATTTGAAGAGTTGAGAGGATAATTTAAAAAAATGTCCATAAAATAGAATATCCCATACAGGTTTACTGGCAGGAATGTTTACAGACTTGATACATTTTAAGTTAATATTAGAGAATATTTACATAATGCAGATTCTGAACTTGTGAACACAAGTATGTGGGCCAGAAAATAAATCTAAGAATCATGCTCGGTAATAAAAATGGTATTGTGTGACCTATGGTAGATGTCCAATCAAAACTAATCGACAGAGCTTACATTTCAATTAGAATATCAAATATTTATAATGAACTGCTTGCAAACAATCAACAGACCAGAGATAAAAAAAAAAATCCCTAGTCTATGAATGTATTTGAATAACAAATTTCAGAATATCATAAGCTGTTCTGGATAGCAAAAGAGGAAAACCAAATCAATGACAAAATCTCTCATTCTTAATTATTTGTTTTGTTCTATTATTTAAGAAAAACTCCCCAAGAATAGAAATAAAAAAATTATTAAAGAGATCAGTTCTGAAATCACTGAATTTATTTACTGAACTTTATTTTCATAAGAGCTGCCCGGTCCAGAAAAAAAATTTGGTTCCCAAAGAAAATCCTGGCTGTATCAGACTTAAAATTATATTTGCCCTCTTGTGGTCCTTACAGTCTTTTCCACATTCCAATAGTTATGGTGTCTCACATCCTGATACATTTATCTCCTCAGTTCTTGAGCGCAGGCAGTCCATGAATATTGCCAACAATCCTGTGAAGTCTGTGGAAGTTTATCATAATCCTGTTCCCCTACTAGCTCAGAGAGCAAGATTTTTGTAAATCTCAGTGGACTACCTTCTCCTATGTATGAAACCAACAGAGATAGTTTCAAGGAGATTGCATCATTCATATGCTGGATAAGGCTGGCCAAGCATACAAAAATTTTGGCCTGCAAGGCTTAACAGAAAATCCTTAATTACAGTTACCGAAGGCTTTCAACTAATTAGGTCCAGTGAAGCATATCAAATAAGAGCAACTGTTTTTATCCTGGATTGAATTGGGCAAATCACTTAATCTCTCTTTGCCTCAGGTTCCCCTCGGTAAAACAAAGATACTTCCTTTCTTCTATCATTTGCCTGTCTTATCTATTTAGATTGCAAGTTTTTGGAGCCAGAGCCTGTCTCTTAGTACCTGTGTACAGAGCCCTGAACACAATGGGTCCCTGATCTTGGTTAGATCCCTGGGCACTGCCATAATATATATAG
The DNA here is from genome assembly GCF_003597395.2 of Chelonoidis abingdonii. NCBI lineage: Eukaryota > Metazoa > Chordata > Testudines > Testudinidae > Chelonoidis > Chelonoidis abingdonii. The sequence continues at coordinate 24,067,317 of NC_133785.1, forward strand.
TGTGACAGACCCAGGCCAGTGGGGTACAGGAGTCTGGTAGAGGGCAAATATACTGGTCACCGGGTAAGTAGTTTTCTGTTCTCTGAGTGATCAGAGCAGGGGCTGCACTAGAGTATCAGGAACTTGCTAGAACCAGTTAAGGCAGACAGGCTGATTAGAACACCTGCAGCCAATCAAGGCAGGCTAATCAGGGCACCTAGGTTTAAAAAGGAGCTCACTCCAGTTAGGTGGGGAGGAGCTAGAGGAGAGGAAGTGTGTGTGAGGAGCTGGGAGCAAGAGGTGCAAGGAGCTGAGAGGGTGAGGGTGTGCTGCTGGAGGACTACGGAGTACAAGCGTTATCAGACACCAGGAGGAAGGTCCTGTGGTGAGGATAAAGAAAGTGTTTGGAGGAGGCCATGGGGAAGTAGCCCAGGGAGTTGTAGCTGTCATGCAGCTGTTACAAGAGGCACTATAGACAGCTGCAATCCACAGGGCCCTGGGCTGGAACCTGGAGTAGAGGGCAGGCCCAGGTTCCCCCCAAACCTCCCAACTCCTGATCAGACACAGGAGGAGTTGATCCAGACTGTGGGGAAGATCACTGAGGTGAGCAAACCTGCCAATAAGCGTAGGACCCACCAAGGTAGAGGAGGAATTTTGTCTCAATAGTTAAGAACAAGAAGAACTTGATCATAAAATTCTATGATGATATCTCTAATGCTTCAAGATTTTTCTTTAAATCATTTTTACATTGAACTGTATAAAAATTAGGTGCTGTATAGGCATGCAGATAATGTTTTGTTCTTTCTATGTAACTCTGGGAAACTTCTCTGAATGCTAGTGAAAGCAAAAGCCATTAATTTCCTTTGTCACATGTGTTTAGTAATAAACCTCACAAAGGGTATTTTTAATTGGGTTTGGACATTCATTCAATAGAAAAATATGCAGGGTCTGATCCTCAGCTGGCTCAGCTTGTCATAGCTCCATTGATGCCAGTGGAACTATGACAATTTACACCAGCTGAGGATCTGCTACCTGGTAGTTGTAAGAGTGACAGACTGCATGGAGAAGCTATCTGTATTGATAGCACTCCTCCTTGACCAATGTTTTGTCTGACTCCTATTTAAAAGAATAACTAAATCGATCATTTTGTAATCGTTTAAATGTGAGGCATGGAGCAACTGGTTGGAGGAGTTCTTATTTCAAATAATTTGTCTCCTAAATAGTTTTTATTTCAAATATTTGCTGTGTGCACATTTAAATACAAAATTGTGCCTGCTGTCCAGACATATACTGTAGGAATATGCCTTCCCTCTCTTACCAGAGTACAAATGGTTATATGTAGAGTATCCATTTAACTTCTCTGCTTTTTAAATGTGTCTTAATGAGCACAAAATTTAAAACAGTCAAATGACATTTGCTTCATTTAACCTGGATATGCTGTGAATCGATGGAACCATTAGATTAATATGTGTCTTGATGTTGAGCTGTGCTGCTTAGGCCAAAGCCACAGAAGCCACTGAGCCAGACACATCTCCTGGCAAGGTTCCCAACGAGGATCCTTTTCTGTTGTTTTCAATGGATGTTAACAGTAATAATAACTTGTATAGCAACTTCCGTCTGGGAATCTCAGTGCATTTTATACATACCTTGTGAACAGAACTTTGCAGCACTCCTGTGAGGCAGGCCAAATACTATCCTCTCAATTTTACACGTGAAAGCAAATGAGGTAGAGAGATTAAGTGACATAGGGGCCTGATTCTTCTCTCTCTTACACTGATGTAAATGAGGTACAGCACTAGCAAACGTACAGCATAACTCTTCTAACATGAGCGCACGCATACACACGTATTTTTTTTTGTTTTCAGGGAGAAGGGTGGAGGTAAAGGGACTCGGTTAACAAATCCTGTCCTCTCTCCTTCCTGCAGCCACTGGCATCCCATGTGTGGGGGTGGGGGGAATGGATAAGAAACGGGAAGCCCATGCAAGGGTTCCATAACATTATGCACAAATATAGAGAGGAGGTGTAGGATGAGTGGGCTCACGATCATATGAGGAAGAGTAGCCTTTCCCAATCTCCATCCTCTGTAGAACTCCTCACTACATGACCGTGTTTACATGAGCTGTGGTCGGGGACAGGATTCACCACAAAAGGTATTGCATCATTATTATGATCTCTAGTTTTGATGTACAATACCTACTACAATGGATGTCCCTAAGTTTAATGATGTCCCCACTCACTGGTGTGTTAGGATCACTTTGTGCCACCTCTCAAGTCCAAAGCAGACCCAAGCCTACCTTAATTGGCCACTGGTGTATTCTCCATGTGTTGTGGAAACCTACTATGACCTTCTGTCCACTGTATGCAGCAAAGGGGGCATGGCAAGGACTCCTTTACCCTGGCAGATTATTGGCTGCAATAACAGCCCCTGGGTGCCAGTAGCAATTGAAACAGGTTAGGGCTGCCTTCAGGCTGTTCTAATTTACACCAATTAGTGGACCGACATTCTTGCAGCCCCAGGATTGAGGAGGAAGATACAAAGAAAGCTATATTTTCTTCCACTCCTTGCTACTGTGAATTTTCACCAATCCCTTCTCAGTTACACTAGAAAATGTCAACCTATGTCTTTACTCCTTTTTGGAGGCACTTAACACAAATTGATTGAAAGCAAATCATAGTAGTAAGGAAAGTTTAGTCCATCGAGAGAGGCTGTCTGTAAAGATATATTAGAAAAAACTCCAAAAATTAAAGAGCTGGGATTTGCTGGTACGAAACCAGGTATCTGAAAGTATTTTTGGTATGATGGGATCTAATTAGCTCACTGCCTAGTGAAGTAAATCAAAGGAGATGGGTTATATAAGCAATCCTACTCATTGTGGCCCTGAACTTGTGAGGTACGAAATGCCCTCAGATTCTTTTGTTTTCAGTTGGAGTTGCAAATGCTTTGCCTCAGCATCTTGCAGCACCAGGCCTTGTATCATCAAATGGTTAATCAGATGGACTGTATCCCTTCATGGTCCTATCACTACCCCTGAGTATAGCAGAAGGGAAAGTCTGTCAATATCTTGGATAGTCAGCAGCTCACTGAATAATATTTCTGAGGAAAGGGTGATGTTTTCATAAGTATTTTATAAAGTAGCATTTGTTACAGAGAACAAGGAAAAAGAGAACTCTTGAATTATTTCTCTGCGGGAAAATGTTTTCCTAAACAGTGTATCTGTGCACTGGCATACTAATGCAATTGTTTCTTTGTTTCTCAAAACAATTGGTTCAGAATATATGGAAAATTTTTGCTCTTTCTTCCAGGAGCAGAACTACTTGTACTGGGGTAGCGTATGAGAAATACCAGCATAAAAATGATTGGAATTCAAATCTGATCTTCCCCAGTCTCTTCTCTGCAATAGGCCCTTACCTCTCCAGGGAGTACATCAGCCTCATGGTGAACCCGAGAGGGAACTAGCATGTGTTTCCCTGAAAACATTAGGGAAAGACATAAAATAAGTCACTGAGCTTCCCCTCCAGAAGATGACTCAAGGCTAAGGAAAGGATGAAGCTGGGATTTGCTGGGAAGTAGTTCTGTGAGGAGGGCTGCTTACAGGACACTTCCTTCTGTCCTTTGAGGCCTGGTGGGGAGACCTTCACCTCTGCAGCTGGAGTCCCAAGATGAGGAAGTATGCGGTGACCTACTTGGGGTTGGGGTAGGGAATCTTCACTTCTCCCTTTTGAAGGTCCCAGGGAGATCTTTTCCCCTCCCCCTGTCCAGTGGGGTCCTAGAGACTGGAAAGGTAGGGAACATTCAGCCAGCAGTTGGCCAATGAGCCCCAGCTGGTCAGGCAGCTCGTGGCACAGCTAGGAGCACACATCAGCATTTCTGTCATTTCTAACTTGTGGTAGCAGCAGCAAGGGGAGAGAATGAGCAAATTAATACTCAAATAGCATAAAGACTGTACACAATATTAGTCCCTATTCATATATTTGAGTATTGCCAATATTTGTGCTTGTTTGGAAAATGAATTATTGGATGTGCCATTCTCCCAAATTCAGCAGCCACAATAGTCTAACAATATTACTGATGCATCTACTTTCTGCAGGCTTTTGGGAACAAATACCTCCATTAATGCCTTAATTAGAGAACCATTTCCCCCCATACTATCAATATTATACTATTACAATAGCAGTGTAAGTACTAAATAGGTTGCAAAGCAATTACCGAATGCCAATTCACTGGATAAAAGATGCCAGACTGAGAGTTCTATATTATATATGCTGCAGAATGAGATTGTCTTCAAAGCTTCAGTTGGAGCATTCATTTTGCCACTGGAGGGCGTTGTGGTCCCAGAAAACAGAAAACTATTTTGTATTGATACAACAATCGAATTAGCAGGATTTATAGAGCTTTAATCTTATTTAGAATGTAGATTACTCCACTTCATTTAAAGCAGGGGGAGGAATGAGGCAATTTACATGTTTGTATATTTAGCATGAATTATGCAAAGATAAGAGCATCTCGCTGAAGCTTTTGAACACTCTACCTGAATCTCATTCACAAATTTATTGCAACTTTATCAGACACATTAAAAAATTTGAAGCTCAGCATGGGCCTCTGTAAAATTCAAGATAATGTGAAATAAATGCTCCTTCTCACAATCACACAAAGTTTCTTTATTTTTCTCTTCCACCAGCTACTTTAAAACAAATATTAGCTGATAATGAGAGCAACCATCCATTTGATTTTGTTCAAGCGTTTTGCTTCACTTTTTTGTCACAAAAAAGACGCTGCTCTCATTTTTGTATTTGTAAGTTCTTTGTGGCAGGGACCATCTTTGTTCTGGGTGCTGTACAAATATAACAACATGAGGTCCTGGCTCATGACTGGAGCTCCTACATGTTGCCACAATGCAAATAGCCTCTCAGCCCCACCATAATGCCCATACACCAGTTCTAAAAGACTCTGCCAGAGTCCAGATAGGAGGATTTATCTTATAGAAGGATTGAATTTGACATGTGGACTGGAATCCAATATCAGAGAGGTAGCTGTGTTAGTCTGGATCTGTAAAAGCAGCAAAGAGTCCTGTGGCACTTTATAGGCTAACAGATATATTGGAGCATGAGCTTTCGTGAGTGAATACCCACTTCGTCGGATGCAATTATTGGAATTCAATAATTTCACTCTTTGAGACCCTCTTTGTTTTTTTTGAAAAAAAGGTGTCCAGTTTCTCAATTGTAGCAATGAGGGTGTGGGGCGAAGGGCTTAATCATGGAACTGGTTACAATTCCCACACTCTGAGGCCAGTCACATCTTGTTTCATACCAGCCAAATCCCTGACCCAGATTGCTCTAAACCATGCCACTTGGCAATGACCACCAAAGGTCATTGGCCATCTTAGAATCGTGTTCTGGCAACATCTGATCCCTCCTCCTCCCCCTCCCCAATTCACTTCCTATGGTGGCTCTACAACCACAGAGGACTTTTCCATGTTGGAGGAATCCCTAGCTAGGGAAATGTAACCACTCTCTGCTGCTTTTGTGACACCTCAGCAGCTCACCAGGAGCAGAGCAAGCTTGAAAATTTGACCTTTAGTTTTCTTACCCATCCTTTATCATCCTACTCCCTTAACTTGGGAGATCAAAAGGCATGTTATGGATAAAAGTCACAGTAGCAATGAATACATGTTTGATACTGTGAGAGGAATAGCTTGTGCCTTCTGCAATACTGCAACTTGTGATGAATCAGATGCTTTTCTAATGACTTTATTCCGATTTCTCTTAAACAATGACACTGATTATGTTCTAAACCTGTCTGTGAATGCCTGCTCTCCCCTTTCTCATCAAGCCACTTAATTTCACTACATTTTTTAATACTATGAATTTATTTTTTTACTATTCCTGATGGGTGGTTCCAAATGCAGATTAGAACATATTATACCCATTTTGTGGGTTTGCCAACATATCTTTAGTTAACTGTATGAATGGGTTGGTTATTTGCTTCATCGCCTTGCTCAGGTTTGTATGAATTGGTGATAATGCCATTTCTACGGCTTCTTTGTGAAACCATAAGGGTTGATTACACATGTGTTAAGAGAGGAGCCATATGAACCGACCCATGTGTCTGCATATACTCCACCAGATGAGTTGGAGACTAAGGGCTTAATACTGCTAATTGCTTAGCATTTCCTGCGCATACAGAGCACTCTTCACTCCCCTTGCAGCATCTGCTCTCCAGAATCTTGTAAAAGGTCCTCCACACCTTGCAGGAATTAGGCCCTGTGAATGACGATGTCATAATTCTAATGACATCTTAATACTATATTATGAGACTAGCTACTGTAAAAGGTTCCATGAGGTATTTCACATCTGGGCAAAATCTTAATAAGGGCATAAAAGCTATGATTGAAGACAATAATAATAATAAATTATCTCTGCATGTACACATTGGAAATTGTTGCGAATTTCTGCTATTAAAGGGGGTTAAATCCATATTATCAAACCAATGGCACAATCTGTAAGTTATCTGTATGTATTATATTTTCCAACAGCATGCACCTCCTGGACTCCTCAAAACAATACCAATATTTTCTCAAGTGTTTTATCATGAATAAAAGGTAGGCTAGCATAAAACTGAATTGAATTCAGATGCACAAAACCAAAGGGCTATATTACTGCCATGAAAGCCAGTGGAGTTATTCTGGATTTATAGTGGCATAATTGAGAGCATACAGTTATCTGGCCAAAGTGCTTAGGGATAGTATTGATTTTAAATAAAAAAATAGAAGTGGAGTAAAATATTATGGGATGAGAGTCTTTATGAGATTCTGATGTTTTTTGTTTTCCTCGAAGTCCCATTCATTTTGTTTATGCTGAATTACTGCAGGGAAACAGGCATCTTAGAGTTTTATGATCAGACTCTTTGAGAGGATTAGTTTTTGTCCTAGGTTACTGTTAAATATCCAGGTAATTCATCTCGTGATGGTTGTCTGTGAGCGTATAGTGAGAGATTGGCTGTTACAGCTAGCTGCCTTTGCTTTGAAAAATAAAGTCAGAAAAGGCATTATGAGGGTCACTGGTGAGGTGACAAAGTCAGAAGTTCCAATCTCTCATTTTGGATGAGATCATAATTCATGTGCACCTTAAATTTTGACCTCATTAAACAATACAGCTAAGAAAGACTGATATATCTGGGAGATTTACTGACTACTCTTCCAGAAGATGTGGGCTTTGTCACAGCTTAGTTCAAAAATGCTTCTGTGAACTATTTAAAAAGCTATGTGTAAAAAATAAATGGCAGGTCTCCACCAGTTATCTCTGGCCAATAACAAGTTACTTTAGGCTTCCATATGAATCATTGGAGACTTCCTACAAGACATGATGGGATAATTGAGAATTACTGTTCAACACATACATACACTGTACTATGCCTTATAGGTGGATATTGCTCTTTAAACTATACATTATCAAGTACCCTGTTTGATCAAATAAATTACTCTGAGCTTCCTAATACTCTTAGATTACTCACAATAGAAGGCTGATTTTGTTCTTATTTTTAATTATTCTGCTTGTAGTGATCCTTTGAAAGGCAATAGAGGACGGATACTGCTTTAGTGAAGCACCTCTAGTGTTGATGCTTTTTTATGTGCTCACACTGTAGCATTTGGGGACAGACAATGTGAAGGATAAAGAGACTTTAATAGTACTTAGGGCAAATCATGGCTTTGTCACAAGCCCAGTACATAGACCTGTGAGTAGTAGTTCTGCCCCAGTAGCAGATTAGGAAGGAGACTGACTCAGGGTCACAATTTGTGTCCAATTTCTCCCACCACTTGCTCTGGGTGGAGGGATATATCCCATGCTAGCCGTATTCCCAGCAGAGAATACGTTTCTTCACACTCTCGTGCAGCTGTCCTGGCCATCTCATTGTGTGATAGAGCCAATGCTTCTTCCACGCCCCTTCCCACCCACTCCCTCTCCATTAACTATTCTAATCCATCCACTCCTACTCATGGAGGAGAAGCCAGAACAGAGAATTAAATGGGTGCCTTAATGGGTGTGAAAAATGGGCCATTTTCTGGCCCCTAGAATAGAAAAGCAGCAGCAGTAGATACTGACTGGCAAATATATATAATTTCCTGTCAATTATTTTTGTCAATGGGTTCTTCTTTTCCTCAAGAATCAATAAGAACTCATCCAAAGTATTGATATAGCCTGAGTACTTGAGCAAGGAGTATAATATTTTGGGGGAGAAGAGAGGGTTCCCTGTTTCAATAAGGAATATGGCTTTAATGGATATAGTACTTGCTTTAACTTTGATCACTTTCAAATATATTTTACAGGCAGTATACATCTTGCAAAGAAGCAGTCGCTTACAACTAGGGAAATCAACACGTTTAAAGTGATAGTTTTCCGTAATGCCTGAGAAAAGATATGCTAAGTTACATGAACTCTGGGCCATGCAACTGCCTGTCAAATATCAGGGATTCAGAATTGAAAACTCAACATTCATGCAGAGGTGCTGCTCAAACAGCACTGATTTAAGTGAGAAGATACAGTGGTGGCATAATCCTGAAATGCATTTGCATTGCATTTTCTATATATAGTTTTTTCTTCTCTGAGGAACCAGTGCATCTCACAAAGACCCACCAGGAACCACTTACTTTTTTTTTTCTTTACTCCTCATGATCCCATCCTCCTTCAATATATTGTGCTTCAACCAGTCCCACAATGACAAAGGTGCAATGAATGAATGATTCAGTGATGATGCTTGGAATGTGTCTAAGCATACATAAGTTGGCACAGCCTTTAAATGTTCTTTGCAATGGACCATGCAAAAAATGTAACCTTGTATCAGTCATGCACACTCTTATGATTTTTTTTAATTCACGATTGCCCATTTTATCATTCACAGGGCCCACTGTTGATAATTCCCAACCTTTTATTGACTCAGAAGCAAAAAGGCCTGATTAACTCCCATTAAAATCAATGGATCAAGACCTTAAGGGTTAATTCTTCTTTCACTAGTGTAAATCAGAAGTAACTACACCATGGGGGTTATACTAGTGTAAATGATAGGAGAATTGTGCCTCTATACTGGGGATACAGGTCTCCAGCATGACAATAAAGATGGCCTTTTGAAAATTACTTACAGCAGTTAAGGGTCACGTTGTCAGATATACATGAGCATTTTCCTACTTCTGATAATTTGATCCTTAATTTTTTTCACCTTTGGGGTCAGATTGAAATTGTGGAGTCAATAGAGAATCATAGGTATCATACAAAAATAATACATAATCTATTGCTATCTTCATATTGCCATTTTTTGTTGGATAAATTCCACATACGCAAGATATTTTGGACTGGATCTTTTAAACCATTGAACTTCCTAAAATAAACTGACATTCTGCTTCTGAGAACAAAGTATAAAATAAATGAAAAAAACCCACCTCTGTAAATGCAAGTACTGAAAACTTAATTTACAAATGCAAACAAGATAAGCTGCCAAGTTGCCAACATAGTTATCTAATTTGTTGACACAGAGATCACAGGCAAGATTCTTATTTAGTTCCATACATCTACATTTGTTTGCCATCTGATCAGAACTGTAATCCAGCTACCTCAATCTTAAAGAAAATTGCTCTACATTCTTCTAATTTTTTAAAGCCAAGTGACAATGTGTGAGTTTCAAGCTCCATCACTGACATTTTCTGCTGGCTGAATCTGTTTACCTTTAAGGCTCCCTGCAAAGACTATTTGTTTTTCCAAGCATTTGGGGGAGGTGGAGTTATGATGGGTAGAGTAAACTTGTTTGCTCCATTGATTTGAATATTAAGTTAGTTGTGTTAGGGAATTAAGTATGTCTTTATTTGCAGTCTATTATTATCATCCATTTTAAGAAAATTGTGTCAACTGAAGCCTAGATATATTATCTTGATTCTTGGCTTCAGGCAAGAGAGCTTGGCATTGCTCACCTTTGCTGTGACCTGATCGAGGGGCTGCCCTGCACTGATCTGGACCCCAGGGCAGGTTTTCCCTCTAGAGGTTATTTATTTATTTATTATTTTCATATGTTAACGTAATGTTGAAATGACCCAGTGAAATAAGCACACTCACTCCCATAGGGACACTGTACCTCACCATTAGGAATCTGGGGCAGCATAAATCTTCTTGTGTTGAATTTCATCTCACATGGAGAGTTATAGCCCTCACCAACCTCCTTAAAATTGCCGTTTGGCCAAGCCACAAAAATTCACTCCTTTTAATCGTCCCTCTCAAGTCATTCTCACCAGCCACTTAATCATTTTGTTGCTTGTCTCTGTATTCTCTCCAATTTGTCAAAATGAATGGCTTCCAGCAATTGGTGGCATTGAGAAGGTGGAGGGTGTATTTAACATAACAGTTATCTGCTCCGCAGAGAAAACGAATTTGTTTTGTTTTTCAAAGAAATAGGACTTTATATTTTCATCAGATTAGAGACAAGACTATCCTGCATACTTACAAGACATTACACAGAGCTACTTTCTATTGCAATATTTTGTTCTTTGCTTTATTCTTCTGTTGCATGCATCTGATGTGTGTGGCAGAAATATAAGCGTTCAGGTTTTTTATGCTCTGGAAAAGTACTCATTTCTCCATAGCTGGAGCAAAGGTTAGGCCTCACTATTTGCTATTTTCTTAAAGCCCATCCCATTTATCATCCCATTTCACTTTAGATAAATACACCTTGAAAGTATTTTCCAAATTAAATGTCAAATAAAAAATTGCCTCATTGACTACTGGGGTATAAAGCAAATCACAAACATAAATGTGCATCTGGAGGAGTACTGTCACAGTGAAAGGTATTCATTCACTGGGGAGAAGTCTAAAATTATTTTCTTTTCGGAAAGGAAGCACAATTTGAATGATATTCCAATGTTATATTACCTTGACCTCTGGCAAAGCTATGAGTTTTGATGAAATGCAGCAATAGTGCATCACACCTTCCTAATTCACCAATAGGCTTCACTTTGATTTATGGCAGGCAATAAATACATTTAGGAAACATCTTTTTTACTAAAACCTGCACAAATAATCATCTTTACTGAGTAGAACTCTGCCTGGAGATCACATCAAAAGGTTGTCCTCCACCTTTATAAGAAGACCATCTGTTTGATCAAATCTCGTAAGTGGTTGCTTAAATCACATTTTACTCTATTGCCATTGACTAAGCAGGCAAACAATTTAATATCATCAGTATATAAGCCCTCTTTCAACCCTTTGTTTCCATGATATCTGCATCTCATCAGCATCTAATGAATCAACTCAATTTCTTACCTACCTTGAAAGACCTTCCAAAGTTTCCATTACATTAATTTACCTGGCAGGTTGGTTTTTGGAGGCAATGAAGTCACCAAGGGCCTCATCCAATGAAATCATTGACATCTTTCCATTTGCTTCAATGACCTTTGGATTAGGTCCTAATGCATTCCAATCTTTTGACCTCAATTTGGTATTTAATATATGGGGGGAGGGGAAATAATCCAATCATTGTAATGTATTGCCCTGTATTATATTAATAAATCTCTATCCTCTGCATTGGGACACAACATTCTATAATAAGTATAGGATGGCAATACTCATAATCTTCTTCAAAATTTGTAATATAGCAGTGTCCATCCTAATGGCTTTCAAGCTTTCAAATATTATAGCAATTTTATAGCATCCAATCTAATACCAAGTCTGCAAACATTTAAATGACCAAATAAATCTCAGGCAAACCTTCATGCTTTCATTCTCTTCGGTGTCTAGTTCAGTTTCTCATAAATTTCCTGAACTAATCCACTCCGTTCTGGACAAAGGTCATTGCACAGGAACTTTGCAGGGTCATTTTAATTTAATTGAAAGCTTTTGACATAGCTTTGGTATCTGAGCTCAAACACCATAGACTTAATGCTGAGTGAGCCCAAACCACAGCCTTGACGCTGTTTCTTTTGTCCTTCTCTCCCACCTCCTCCCCCCCTCCCACTCCCCACCCAGCATTTTCAAATAGATTCATTCTGGATTTTCCCTGGGTGAAGTTTTCCCTCTGTCTGTTTTTAATGAACCCCCTGAGTTCTGTGCTAAGTTTTTCACTTTCCAGCCTTTCTGTTAATGGCACAACGTATCTTTGCAATTTAACATTAACACACCCAAATGGCATTTTGCCTGTATTTGCCGCTAAGAATGTGTTGTTGTCTCTAACACTCTTTGCTCTAAAATGCCATATATGACCATCTGGCTTAGAAATAATATCTCTGTCTCTCAATCTTCATAAACCTGTAACCCAAAGCACTTTTGGGTTTAACACTTTTCTACCTAGAGAAAGGTCTGTAACCAATGACCCCTTAATGAGAAATTTGCAGCCCCAAATCAGACTTCCACTTCCCTTTGTTACACCTAGAGAATACCATGCAGTAAATTTTGATATGACCATCATTCATACAATTTTTTTAAAGCCAAATGCATCATTTTAATATTGTCTGAAGTGAGGATTTTACCCAGCATGAAATATTATGGTTACCCTGAGTCAACAAGGACCAGCTAAAGAAAAGCGATCTAACAACTGCAGTTCAACCACTCATTAATACTACACAGAAGTCACACAAAAGATACCCCAAACATACTAAAATATTTCTGTGAATGAGGTCAGAGGAAAAAAGAAGGATGATATAATTCAAAGTTTCTGGTCATGCAAACACTTCATGGCCTATTATCCAGAGGCTCCTGTTCATTTCAGTTTGTGTTATGGATGACTTTGAAAATCAAGCCCATATACTGCTTGTGTTCTTTCAGCTCCTGATTCAGAAATGATTTCAATGGGATGTAGTCTATTCCCACCAGGTACTAAGCTCCCATTGCTTTCTGTGGAAATTAGAGCACTAATCATCTCTCAGGATTTGCTCAGCAACACTTTACAATATCAAGCCCTACGACTTCTAGATAAAAGCCCTTAGTCACAAATATTCTCAAAGACTTCATCCCTACACTGAGGTATTTTAAAAATTTCCCCTGGACCATCTCCATTTAGAAAACCTCTTCTTTATTTGAATCCCCAGAAAGGGTCTCAGCTCCTAACAACAGCATATTATTATCTCAGATATTAGTTCAGGAGATGTATTAGTTTAGGTAGTGGGATTGACTAGTCATGTGAAAAACCACAGTAACATGCAAAGTTTTAACAAACTAAACATATTTTGACTTTGTTTTCCCATTAAATGCTTGGTTAATTTAATCTAATCTCTGCACAATGTTTTATGTTTCAAATACAGCATTTGTTGAGTTGTGACTTACTTTTTAATTAAATGTTACGTAGTGCAAGGAATATATTTCAACAGTTCATCTCTTTTCATAATGCTGGATAAATTAAATATTAAGTTATGATTAGTTTATTATTAAGTGCCTTTCATCCTCAAGAATCCCAAATTGCTTTACAAACACCCCATAGACATTACTGCTCTACTACTGGAGAACTGCCGCATGCAGGGTGAAAAATGGCAAATACTCAGTACTGGTCTTCACCACTACTCAGCACTTTAGGACAGGGAGTGATGAATATCTTTTCCAGTGGGGAATTTTATATATGGAGAGTGTAATTATATAAGTATTCCACATAAAATTGACTTTCAGAGAATGGTTTGAGAGCTGTGCTTTGAGAGGCATTTAATTTTGATGTCTTTCCCTTAGGTTTATTTATGTTAGGTTTAGCGTACAAATGATATATCATCCTTGCTATATCATAGCAAGATATCTTAGATGGGGGTCATTTCTAGACTACTCACAATTTACTTGTAACTTCTATTTTGTTATCAGTTACTTATGAAAGAGCTACTGCTTCCTGGCATATTTCTTTTAAAAATTGGCATAGATTCTCAACTGGTGTAAATTGTCATTATTCCATTGAAGATTTCACTAGAGCTATATGATAGCTAACACTAGCTGATAATCTGCCCTATAAACCCTGATCCAAAGCCCAGTTACGCAATGGGAGTCTTTCCATTGCCTTCACTGGGTTTTGAATCAGTCCTATGTATTTACCATATACTTTATATTTTCCAAGTTTGCTTAGTAAGGAAGATTTTATGTTCAACAAAAGCTCTCTGTTTTGTAAGCTGTGTTCTCCTTCTATATGATTGATTCAGTAGTCTCAAAATGGAATGTTCAGGATTTCAAAATTCACTACCATGCAAGAGGCATGAATTAATCAGACAGGACAGGCAGGCTAATTATAATGGAGAAAGCCTCTATTTATTTCCAAGTATCTTGTTAATCAGCCATAATGAAAAAGGAAATAGGGAGAAATGACAGGGCAGTTAAGTGAGTTTTTGGTAAAATATATATTTAAAAAAATTAGTTTAAGTGTCTTTAAATCACAAAAATGTAATTTAATTTAATCCATTAACAATATGTAACTTGATGTTCTTTCCCATTATGTTTTTAACAAAGGAAGTAATAAAACGTATAGTGACAAGTAGATAATGTTTCTGTTGCAGATTTATTACCCAAAGACATGACAGTTTTTATTTGTTAGCTTTAGTTTGCTTTGATATTAGATTTTTTTTTTTAACTAAAGAAAGACTAGGGGGAACAAACTACAGGCAATGTTATACTGAAGTCTAATCTAATAGTTTACTTTCTTCCCCCGTGAACTAGAAAGAGGTTGGATGTAGTGTAAATCAAAGCAGAATTTGGCCCAAGAGAGATATATGGCTACGGCTATTTTCCTTTTCTCACCTTTCCAAACTACTGTGTTGAAACACAATAACTTTGTACATAGATCAACCGAAATAATCAGTTCCATATGGTATATTTTAAAGTTAATTTGGGACAGAAAATCCTTATTTGATACTTTACTGATATTTTACAAAGAGGATTTATTATGTAGGTATATAAATACTAATACTCACCAGTGTACTCTCCATTCATGGCTTTAAAACTGTAGAAGACTGATACCTATTGGAATTACCTGGGCTTGAGGACAGCATTTGTTAGTTGAGTTGGGGAAACTGCATTGATGCCTCTCATTTTGGAGGAATATGCCCCCCATTTGCAAGAGAGGTGCACAAAATAGATATGGGGTTAGCTCCTGGGCTGCTCCTGGCTCTGGCCAACAGCACTTTGTTCCATCTCCTTACAGTGATAACAGTATAGCTTCTTCCTCTGATGCACACTTTGCTACAATCACCTTTGCCTTTGTCGCGTCAAGACCAGATTGCTGTAATGTGGTCTACCTTGTGACCATTCAGACGTTGGAATTAATGCAGAATGCTGTGGTCCATTTAATTAAGTGGAGCTGCACACAGGACCCTGGATGGGCACCTATTCAGAGTTCCTTTTTTTCTAAAAACCAGAACCTGAAAGAGGAAAGTGGCAGTAAATAGAGGGCTGCTCTGAGTTATGCCATCAGCAGTCATCTCCCAGGGACTATTCTGTCATCCAGAGTTCACCAGAGTACAGAACAATCTGCCCCATATTCCTCACATTCCCTGTCCTGTGTGGGAGCAAGGGGCACATGGTGCGCAGCTGGCCAGGCTGTCTTTATATCACCAGTGGTTTCCCTACATCAGAGCTATCTTGTTACAAAAATATTTGGTTGTTTTGCAGTGCATGAGCAGCATAAATCAACCCATAGTGCTGAGGATCCAGATATTTGCCCCTGGAGATATTTAACAAATGTTCCATTAGTCTTCATAGCTATTTCCATTGAATTGCTTTCCTGCAGTTACTTTTCCTAGGGTTTTGTGTGTGTGTTTCCACTGGGTCTGCTTCAGACTGCTACCAACACAAAACCTAACTGTACCTATCTTCTTTTATATGAAAGCTGTAATTAAAGAAATATTCTCCACCCATCTCGAAGAAGGAATTAAAAAAAAATGAATAAAAATGCACATTCATTCCTCTCTCACTGATTCCAGTAGCAGTTTTTATTGAAAATAACAAGAGTAGGTGATGGGGAGGGGAAAGGAAGGGAAATTATGCCAGGAATATTAACAAAGCTGTTTTGTCAGAATTTGTTTTGCACTGTAAAGCTGATTATCCTAGGGTCTTGAATATACTGAATCACAGGTTTTGTAGAACATAATTTAATACATTTTATCCCATTCAAACTACCTGCAGGTGAATTATATGATTACCTCTGACAATTCTATTTCTCTGCCCATTTCTGTGTATGGTCAGGGTCTCAGTGGAATTATTGCTATTATTCTATGAAACAGCAAAGTTTGCAGTGCCAAGTCCCATCCCAGAGGATCAACTGACTCTCTTTCTCTACAGTGCTACTGACTAAAGTGTTTCATTATCTTGGCACAAAAAGCAATAATCACAGCTTATGAGAGCTCTGAACAGCAAAACCATTCTTTGGATATATGTTGGGCCCTAATTTTGGCAAAGATTTCTATGTCAGCCAGACTCCATTTCAGGATCAAGCTTTCAGTCTCCACTCAGCATATGGCAGTATTTGCTTTTCATTTAGAATCTGTTTTTGGAGGTTTATGTTTATCAGGATATATGGAGTTTACTGATTAGAAAAAATGAAGTGTTAAAAATCAAGCTTTGATCCCCTTAGGTTGCATAGAGATATTTAATAACAAATATCTTACGAGCTGGAAATTTAATCTTACAGTACTTAAGCCAAGCAGTCTAGGAAAATTACGATTAAGGCTGGAATTATGGGGAATCAGAATGAAAGGGTAACACAAAGAGTCTGAGTTTATTTCTACTCCAAATAAACCAAACTTTGGTTGAATACAGCATTTCTTTGAAATAATACTTGTGGGAAAAGGCTGGGCATAGATCAGCAAAGGAGTTAGAAGTATTTGCTCATAGAAATAGGATATTAAAACAGATAAGAACAAAGAAATGTTTTGTTTTGGTTTTTTTCATCATAGTGCCTGAGATTGGAAACCCAATAGGCGGTCCGTTACCTGGGACACAGGAGGATTTGCTGCTGTTTCATGGGGTATGTATACAGATATTTAAGTCATTATTGTCCACATTCTCCACCTGTAGCATCCTGGAGATGCTACACTCCTATCCACTCTACCAAGACATGTTACATCAACCTAAAGGAGTGGAAATGTTACCATGTGCCTGGGTTACTAATCACAGAGCTTAAATAATAATTAATGAACAGTCAAAGCAAACAGTCCATGAGCAACCTATGGGCTGAAATCCTTCGGTAGAAACTATTTGGCTAATCCATATGATACACAAAATATATTAACAGACCTCAAGATTGCTTTGAGAATGAGTCACTACCCCAACCCAGGGGCTACATCTGTAAGCGAGATTGACAAAAGAGAAGAAGATGGTAGGATTAATGAGGCAATGCATGGCAGCTGTCTTGTGTGTGTTTCTTCACCACAGGCAGCATGCTACAAGCCTAGATTCTCCAACCCAAAGATTTTGTGCCTCCTTGCTCTTTGATGCTGCTTGAAAACACTATAGGAGGCATTTTTTTTCTGGTTGTTTTCTGACCTGTCTTCTGGCCTCAGGCCCTAGCTTTGGTTGGTGAAATTTACTTTACACAGTTGCAGTCTCAGTTACCCCCTCTTCCAAAAACTCTGGAGATTGTATTTGGATCCGTTCTGCATCCAAAAGACAGGTCTGATTTGCAAATCGTTGAGAAATTTAGCCCATAACATTTTAGAAAGGTATCTGAAAATTGAGATAGCTCTATTATTAAGGGACTGGAGATTGTTTTGCTTTCACCTCTGCAACCAAACCATTAACATGCATTTGAGTTGGTGGTTTTGAATGTGGTTTTTCAGGCATTAATGTCCTAGCTTCTTCCTCATTTACTTTTGTGCTGCGATATTGTTCCTTGAAAAATGTCTTTTAGGAGCCCTGCTTTGTAGAGTCAAGAGAAAAAAAATGATGGTGCTGCTGACAAGGGTCCTGAAAAAAGATAAAGTAGAACAAGATTGTGCAATTGTGTTTTATTCATATCAAGCCATATTTTAAAGCAACCTAAACATATTTTCTAAATATACACATTTAAATACCTATGATCTTGGTGCCTCAGAACACAGATTTTCATTTAGAACTCAGACAGACACCCTAGTGTCTGGCTTGCAAAGGTTAAAACCCTTTGCATGTATAGTGCTTTCTTTTGGAAAATAGAGCAAATTAAGAACCTAAAATAGAGCATGTGGGGCCATTTTTGATCATTTTGTTTATAATGCTTAACAGTTATTCATTGTATTGATTACTAGTGCTATTAATATTATAGTAGTGCCTACAATGCACTAGCCATTGCCCATACTCCCAGTAAGATTCAAATAATTGGTTAGAAATGTGCAGCTGAACCGTCTTTGATCTAATCATTGTCCATATCTCTTTAAAAAAATAAATAAAAGCAAGATCGTGATACTCTGTCCATGTTTTGACCACAATGCACCACTTAGGAGCAAGACTAAGGTCCAGCTTGATCGTGTGGTAGCTGGCTCCTACCCCAAATGTCCCACTCCCACTAGCTGCTGTTGGAGGCTCACTGGGCAGGGCAGAGTAGACATATGCCAATTTTCAGTTAGCTTATGGGGCCTAGGGTACTATAGTAAGCTGGTGTAAATTAGAGAAGTCCCTAGACTGCTCAAACTTCTACCAAGCCCAGTGCATTTGAGAATCTAGTGACTGTAATTGGGTTCCCGACTGCTCCTCATGCTGAGCAAATTGTGGCACAGGGATTGAATCTGGGCCTGAGTTTTTAAAGTGCTGAATACACAGTACAGTGCCTAGTGTTAAACAACTGAAGAAAAATAAATGATTATCAGCTCCAAAGAATGTTCTGACATTAAAGAATGTTGTTGGTTATGCTTATCCAGACATTTTCCCAAAGCACCAGTGCTTACTCTGTACCTTTTCTATCAATTAACTAGATACTTTTAATTGCTGAAACAATCATAACAAAAATGTCAAAAGAAACCATACCTTATTTTTAATTTAGTTTTCAGGCGGCATATCAAACTGTCAGTTTCTAGTCTTCCATAAAGCCTTCAAAAAAGCACAGAAGGGGCAGTGGTAATGGAAGGTTCCCAGCACTGCCCCACATTTGGTCTGTTATAAAGGGATCACTCAGCCTCTTAGGGTATGTCTACACTACGGGATTATTCCGAATTTTACATAAACCAGTTTTGTAAAACAGATTGTATAAAGTCGAGTGCATGCGGCCACACTAAGCACATTAATTCGGCTGTGTGCGTCCATGTACCGAGGCAAGTGTTGATTTCCGGAGCGTTGCACTGTGGGTAGCTATCCTATAGTTCCCACAGTCTCCCCCGCCCACTGGAATTCTGGGTTGAGATCCCAATGCATGATGGTGCAAAAACAGTGTCGCGGGTGATTCTGGGTAAATGTCGTCACTCATTCCTTCCTCCGTGAAAGCAACG
>NC_133785.1:24088287-24120329 GCF_003597395.2 Chelonoidis abingdonii
AATACTGTCAATTTGCGGCCACACTAACCCTAATCAGATATGGTAATACCGATTTCAGCGCTACTCCTCTCGTCGGGGAGGAATACAGAAACCGGTTTAAAGAGCCCTTTATATTGATATAAAGGGCCTCGTTGTGTGGACGGGTGCAGCATTAAATTGGTTTAACGCAGCTAAAATTGGTTTACATGCATAGTGTAGACCAGGCCTTAGAGTTGTTATGGCAACGTACACATTTTCATGTTCTCTGTATGTGTGTATATATATCTATATATATCTATATATATATATCTTCTTACTGTATGTTCCATTCTACGCATCTGATGAAGTGAGCTGTAGCCCATGTAAACTTATGCTCAAATAAATTTGTTCGTCTCTAAGGTGCCACAAGTACTGCTGTTCTAGCGGAGAGAGCCACTATAGTCAATCACCCCTGTTTCCTCTGCTAATATTGCTAAACATAATAGCAGTTAGGACCCAATGGGGAAGTGGTTTTGTAATAAGGAATGCTTATCCACTAGGGACTGGACTGAGAGAACTAATTCAATTCACATACACCATCAAAACAGCCATTGGATGGTAATGGCTTTCAACTCACTATTGACCTGGGCTTTGCATTGTAATTACTTTATCAATAGCTCTTTGTCAGATAGGGACACCTTTCAGCTAAAATGCCAGAATATGTACTAAGAACAGTAATGAACTGCAAACAGAGGTGAGTTTGAGCTAGGATGACACAGACTCAATCATAATAGACATTTGAATTGAGATATTTTTAGACAATTTCTGTCATTCAAAACACTTAGTGCATTTTTTTGGTAAATTAATTTATACTGCATACTAAAGACTAAAATGATATTAAATACAAGCAGTATATAACTCCTACTGTTTCAAAGTGATGCACATGAGTTTAGATAGGCAGATCCCAGTGATCTTTATTTTTCTCTTGCATGTCATTTTTTTATTTTAAATGTCCTTTCATAGTTCCTTCATTTGACCTTAGCATCTTTTTAATTCAGTCTCCATTATATCCAAACAATACAAACCATCCTGAAATGCTGAGAAGCAGCTACACTAACTTATATTAACATTGGTATTATCTAGAGGCAATCTCACTTTTTTTCAAATTTTGATGAAATTTAAAATTTTCAGAAAGATCAAGAGAAAATTTGAAAAATACCCCAAATGTCTTTACTCTCTTTTCTGACTAGCATTTCTATTATTAATCATCATTATATATTTATGTGGTACCATACATTTACAATTAATACAGCACTTTACAGAAGGATGATAAGACATATTCTCTGCTTGGAAGAACTAACGCTTTATGGGATGGATTCGGTGTGCAATGGGATGAAGTATAAGGAGCCCCTCACAGTCGCACCTTGCACACGGTAAGTGGAATTACGAACTCTTCAGTCAGGAAAGCACAGGGACAAGTGCAGAGTTAAAGCCAGGCCTCCACTGCTTATGCTCAAGCTGGCCAGAAGCAGCCACACCTCAAATTGGAATAGTAGTACAAAGATTCTGAATAACTGGCAAATATGTAATATCCATCTGGTTCGATTTAACAACGTAATGTTACTGTGCTAAAATAAAGGTAAATGCACAAGAAATGAAGCTAACTCTCCTTGAGTTGTTGCTAATAATTCATGTATCTCCTACTTATTGTATACACTTTAATGACTGTGATAGAGTTGAGATATTTGATACCCTTATTTTAGTTGAGTGTTTTGTATTAGATGCTGTGAGGCTTTCAAGGGGAAACATCTGCTTAGCATCAGTATCAAAAATAAAACTGTCCTTTTGATGTACTTTACCTCTTTGCTCTCATGGAAGATATTAGATGATCTGCTATCAGTGAATATTAATGAAGTAAATTATCTCAGAAAATATCCCACTGTGTTCTAACTACAGGAGCCAACATGCCTCATTAGACTGCTGTTGATTAGAAATGTTAAAGTGGCTTTGTCTTTCTTTTACTTGTAATTAAAATAAATTTGATAAGCTATATTTTTTTTAAAAAAAAAGGAAAGAAATTACAACTGGTTAAATCTCAAATCTTTTTAAATTAGAAGAAAAGTACCACTTTCTTGTAAATAATTGATTTGGGCTCAGTTCTGCCACCCTTCCATCAAATTTTACCTGATATGTAAGTAGCGCCATTGATTTCAATTAAAATGTTCATGGAATATGTTACCAGTCAGTGTGGATAGGGGTTGGCAGAGTCAGAGACCTTGCTTAGCCTGCTTTTTCTTTTATTGCAGAATTTCACAGCAGCCAAAACCTTGGTTAAGAAACTTGAAGTTTTGGGGTAGATTCTAAGGAATCAATTTAAAAGGAGTAAGCTACATATTCTTAATCAAAGCTGCTACTTACACAGAAAAACAGACTGGGCGTGATTTTGCAAACTCAATGCATGCAAATAGTCTCATTGTTTCCACTGGGAATAATCACATGGGTAAGGACTACTTCCATGAGTAAGGCAAGCAGGGCTTGATCTCAGAGCAGTTGTCAGGACATGATGGCATTTGTCTTTTAATCTCCACGGAGAAGCCAGTTGGTATACATATTTATGTGAATCTGGTTGATTCTAAAGCTGGCACTGTGATTTGAACAAAAATAGACCTTATTCTATTGTTGATTAAGAATGAGCACATCTTACAAGAAAAGCCAAAGGAAACATTATCCAAGAAAATCTGTGCCCCAGACTGTTCTCTCTGGGGGTAGAGTCTGTCCTGGAGTCATAGAATCAGAGGCTATGCCTACACTACCAAGGTAAGTCGACCTACACTACACAACTCCAGCTACGTGAATAACATAGCTGGAGTCAATTTACCTTAGGTTGAGTTACAGCAGGGTCTGCTTCACGGGGGGTCGATGGGAGAAAATATTCTGTCGACTTACCTTACTCTTCTTGTCAGGGGTAGAGTATGGGGTCAACTGGAGAGCGATCTGCAATAGATTTGGTGGGTCTTTAGTAGACCCGCTAAATTGATCGTGGGTGGATTGATCTTAGAGCGTTGATTCCCTCTGTAGTGTAGACCTGCCCATAGAGATATAGGGATGGAAAGAACCTCCAGATTTCATCAAATCCAACTCTGATGAGTGTTTTCTCTAGTCTAACCTGTTCTTGAAAACCTCCAATTATAGGAATTCCACAACTTCCCTTGGCAACCTATTCTGATGCTTAACTATCTTCACAGTTTGAAAGCTATTCCTAATATATAACCTGAATCTCCCTTGCTGAAAATGAAGCTGATTATTTTTTGTCCTGTCTTCAGTGGACATGGAGAACAATTGATCATCACCATCTTTATAACAACCCTTAACACATTTGAAGACTGTTATCAGGTCCCCTCTCAGTCTTGTATTCTCTAGACTAAACATGGCAAATCCTTTCAACTGTTCCTCATAGGTCATGTTTTCTAAACCTCATCATTTTTGTTGTTCTCCTCTGGAGTTTCTACAGTTTGTTCTCATCTTTATTAAAGTGTGATGCCCAAAACTGGATACAGCACTGAACCTGAGGCCTCACCAGTGCCAAGCAGAGTGAAACAATTATCTTTGCCTCTTACATTTGTCTTAATATACCCCAGAATTACATTTGCCCTTTTTCACCACAGGATCACACTGTTGACTCATATTTAGTTTGTGATCCACTATAGACCCCACTTCCCTTGCTGTAGTATTACTCACCTTGCCAGTTATTCTCCATATTGTATTTGTGCATTTGATTTTTCCTTCCTAAATGTAGTACTTTGAACTTGTCCTTATTGACTTTCATATTTGATTTCAGACCAATTGTCCAATTTATTAATATCTTTCTAAATTTTAATTCTGTCCTCCAAAACTGCTTGCAACTCATCCCATTGTTGTGTCATTCACAGAGTTTACAAACATACTCTCCATTCCATCAACCAACTGCCAGAACTCTGCTTAATGTAGGAGATGGTGAATGAAGACGATTCCTGCTCCTTGATTCTGCTATAAGGCAATGCAGTGGGGCTAAGGCAGGCTCCCTATCTGCCCTGGCTTTGTGCGGCTCCCAGAAGTGTCCGGCATGTCCAGTTCATAGGTGCAGGGGCAGCCAGGGGGGCTCCCCATGCTGCCCCCACCCCAAGCACAGGCTCCGCAGCTCCGATTGGTTGGGAATTGCAGCCAGTGAGAGCTATGGGGGTGGTTCCTGCAGGCGCAGGCAGTACACAGAGCCCCCTGCCTGCCCCTCCACTTCAGAGCCGGACATACCAGCGGTTTCCCAGAGCTGCCTGAGGTAAACACTGCCTGACTGGAGCCTGCACCCTGAAACCACTCCTGCACCCCAACCCACTGACCCAAACTTAATCCCCCTTCCATACCCAAACTCACACCTGGAGCCCCACACCCCCTCCCATACTCCAACCCCTTGCCCCAGCCACGAGACCCCTCCTGCACCCCACACCCACCATTGCTGCCCCACCCCAGAGCCCACACCCTCAGCTGGAGCCCTAATGCCCTTTTGAGCCCCAGTCTCTTGCCCCAGCATGGTGAAAGTGAGTAAAAGTGGGAGGAGAGCAAGTGACAGAGGGAGGGGGATGGAGTGAATGGGGGCGGGGCCTCAGAAGTGGCAGGGGCGGGGCCTTGGGGAAGGGGTGGGGTAAGGGTGTTTGGTTTTGTGCAATTAGAAAGTTGGCAACCTACAAAGGTTCCATAACTATCATTGCGAATCTGGCCCTCACTGTTTAAGCAAAGAGAGGTTTGCTTGAGGAGTGTGTAATGCAAATGAAAAGACAAACTTTAACTACAGTGATGTGACTAGTGTGATTATAGTCATCATGTATATGCTTAAAAGTAAGTACATCTCTGCATCATTGATACACATTAACATGGTTTGTGTTGTTGCTGTTGTTGTTTTGGAGTCTAAACAGCATTTTATAGTAGAAGTATTTACTACAAATAGTGTATCACAAACACTGCAGCATAGTTACAAAAAGATGGAGTTGCTTTTTGTCTGTTCATGAGGACAAAAATGTATTACAAACAACATCCCAAGAAATGAATTCTAGGCCCGGTATATACACAGACTCTGTAACAGTATAACTATGTCGGTTAGGGGTGTGATTTTTTACTGACATGACTATATCAGCACAATCCCCTAGTGTGGCTGAAGTTATGCTTTATGCAGGAATAGCTTATTCCATTCCCTTTATGGAAATAGCTAAACCAGTATAAAGCACCTTGATTAGGGCCTGATCTACACTAGGGGGCGGGGTCGATGTAAGATACGCAACTTCAGCTACGGGAATAGCGTAGCTGAATTCGAAGTATCTTATTTAGACTTACCTCCTGTCCTCACGGCACAGGATAGATGGCCACAACTCCCCCTATTGACTCCGCTACCGCCGCTCGCCCTGGTCGAGTTCCAGAGTCGACGGGAGCACGTTCGGGGATCGATATGTCACGTCTCGATGATCTGGCTGGTAGTGTAGACATACCCAGAGATATAAATATTTCAACAGTAGGGGGGCTTTGCTGATGCAGTTATGACATTTCCGTTAACTTTCAAGAGTAGACAAGGCCCTAGTGAAATTAGCATATACACCGAGACAAAACTCATATGCAGACAGTAATGATCCCATTGCAATAACAATCATTTTCTCAAGCTAAGAGAGTATTTACAATTTGCCTAACTCTATCAATGCTAGCAGTCTTTCAAAACACCGCTGGTTCTTTTAGCAAGAATTTTGCTTTCCAATCTCCTTTAAAGAAGCCAGGCCATTTTGTTAAAACAACTTATTCAGGCATTAGGTAAGGCAAATTTACTGTACACAATCTTGTTTTAGCAACCAGGGGTGAAAGCTCAATGTAATAACATAGCATTGGCCCCTACTGTCACCAGATGCACAACATATTAGAGCCAATTATAATGTTCTCTGAATAAGAGGCACACAAGGGAAGTGGAGTGTTAGAAAGTATTTAATCGCAACTTCCTTTGGGATTTAGAGACAAGGCAAGGGATAAGATTCATGGCAGATTACATCTTTTGTTGTGGGTAGGATCTAGGCAGATTAAGTACAGCATTCCTTGTGGTTACTTTTGTTCTCAAGATGTAGATTTGGGTCAGAAAGACTCTTTAATGCCCTAATAAAAAATCATGATATGATATAGGAAAGCTTTACCTATCAATGGAGAAGCAAGAAATCAAGCAGGCTTGTTCTGTCTGTCTGTCGCTCTCTCTCTCTCTCTCTCTCTTTCCCCTTGTTAAATACATATAATTAGGTTAAAGTAGCTCTTCACATTTACAAACCAGAAATGAAAGGATGATCAAAGCACAAGAACCAAACTCAGGAAGTCCATGCCTATGGGCTCATTCCTACAATGTGTGGAACACTCTAGCCTAATCCTGCAAACCACCTAAGCACATGTTTAACTTCAAGCCTCAATAGTCCCACTAAGTTCAGTACCAAAAGCCCTCTGCTGGGGATGTTACAGAACTACTGCCCCCCTGGGGAGCACTGGGAGCCATTCTGTCCTAGGGGAGGTGCATCTGCCCTTCATGAGGTGCAGCCTGATCCATTTTACACACTAGTCTTGCTCTGCAAGCTGGAATGGAAATTATAACAACCAGGGCCAGGTCTTGCTAGTAATCTATAAAGATGATGCTTGATTACGTTTCTGACCTGTGGTGCCCAGGGCAGCCCTCACTGGAAATGTCAAGGTCAGGACAGGCTGCACAAGGGAGAGCAGATACTTCCAAGACTGGTGGGTAACACTGAAGTTAAACTCCCCAACCAGTCACAGTGTGCTTCTGATCTCCCAGGCTGGTTACCAAGAAGCAAAAAAGAAATCATACAGCCCCCTTTATTGCATTACAGTTCTCTGGCTCACAGTCAGCACCTGGACAGTGGGAAGTTATTTTAAATCCTGCTCACGTATACAAAAATCTTCTTCTGACCGCAAAGAGTCAGCCACATTACCAGGTCAGTATAGGTTTGAATCGTACCCAAAATACCATGTTGCCAGCCAATCCTTTAGTGTCTAAACTAAAGGTTTATTATAAAGAGTAGTTCTCAAATTGGGGCTGCCACTTGTTCAGGGAAAGCCCCTGGCAGGCTGGGCCGGTTTGTTTACCTGCTGGGTCTGCAGGTTCGGCCGATCACAGCTCCCACTGGCCGTGGTTTGCCGCTCCAGGTCAATAGGGGCTGCGGGAAGTGGCGGCCAGTACGTCCCTTGGCCCATGCCGCTTTCTGCAGCCCCCATTGGCCTGGAGTGGTGAACCGTGGCCAGTGGGAGCCGTGATCGGCTGAACCTGTGGACCTGGCAGGTAAACAAACCGGCCCGGCCCTCCAAGGACTTTCCCTACACAAGTGGCGGCCTCAGTTTCAGAACCATTGTTATAAAGAAAAAAGAGCAAGAAGAGAGATGTTAAATGGTAAAGCAGTCACATACACACAAAAACTTCAAAGTCCATATATCAGGTTCCTAGCAGCATTGGTGAGTTTGCTGGCTTGAAAGTCCCTCTGGAATACATCCGCAGCTTGGACGGGTCATTCAGTCCTTTGTTCAGAGCTTCAGTTTGTAGTAAAGTTCCTCCAGAGGTAAGAAGGAGGATTGAAGAGAAAATGGAGAAGCAGGAGCTGCCTTTTTAGAGTCTTTTGCCATTCGGCTTGTGCTTCCTTTGTTTCAAACACAAGCTGCCCAGCAGCACATGGCTTGAAAACCTTGGAGTTCTGTCCATAGGCATACTTTGCTGAGTCATAAGGTGTATCCTTTGCCTTCCCTCAATGGTTCAATTGTATAGCTGCAGGTGAGGCAGTGTGGATGCCAAACTGTCTGGTGGTGT
The DNA here is from genome assembly GCF_003597395.2 of Chelonoidis abingdonii. Classification (NCBI taxonomy): domain Eukaryota; kingdom Metazoa; phylum Chordata; order Testudines; family Testudinidae; genus Chelonoidis; species Chelonoidis abingdonii. Next base: position 24,096,107 of record NC_133785.1, read on the forward strand.
CACCCAGAAGCATAGCACAAGTTTTGTAATATATACATATCTATAACCCAAAATATAAAGGTGATACGAACATATACATGAGATTATATTTGGCAAATTATAATGTTTTGGCAGATATCTTACATGGCATATCTGGCACAACTCATTGCAATTCTACAATATTAATATTCATAATATCCTCAGGTGTCACCCAGATTCCATACAGCGTCACGATGTTATACAGGAATGTGTTGAAAAGTATGTAGGCCCTAAAATCTATTTTGTAAAAATAGGTTGCACAACAGTCAAGGGAGGCCTGCTAAATCTGAGTGATGTGAAGTGAGACAGCTCAGAGGCAAGTTAGAGATATAAGTTAGGACATACCCCCAGGTCACGTTGCAAACATATTTTGGTCCTAACTGGTTATTACAAGTGTTTTAGATAAATAGTTAATGTTTAGGCAAATGCTATCTAGATTGACAGTTATTGATATGGTATTTATGCAGATGCTAATTAAGATGATGTTAAATAGTCAATGAGAAAGTAGAGAATATTTAATTATAGTGAAATGGTGGGTTTAATGTTCATTAATTAAGGGACATGTGATTATAAAAAGCGTAGCACGCTAGTTTTAGAGTCATTGTGCCCATCTACCATCAAGGCACTGTTAGAGACAGAATTATACCAATTCTCCTCATTTAGATTGATCATCCCTAAGTGCATAATTTCATCTTAGAATGTGAGTATCGATACAGTATGTGGTTATATTGTAATGCCTGTTTGCTTAACTCAGCATTAGATATTAAATAAAGTCTTTAATTTTTTCACTTGTGTTATTCACAATTCTCCACTAAATTAAATTAGCTGTAACCACCCTGGAGGCTCGAACCTTAAAGAATTCAATTTGGCTTTATTTCTTATTTTAACTGTTTAATTGGGAACACACACATCAAAAGTTGCATGCTCCTTCTCAATAGCACATAGACTTCAATTCAGCCAGTTTCTTAGCAATGCCCTGCCCACACCCCCGTGGAGTAAATAAATATTATTATCCTCATTCTTGAAGACAATCAAACTGAAGCACAGAACACTTAAAGCCACATTTTTTGTAAGTGGATCATATTTGGGGGTATCTCCATTTTTGGGGTGCCTTTTGGAGGCTCCTGAGCCTGATTTTCAGAGATGCTGAGCAGCTCCAGCTGCAGCCAACAGTGTTCAGTATCTCTGGAAATCAAGCCCAAGGTGTGCCAAAATGGAAACCCAAAATCAGAAGCTGCTTTTGTAAACGTTGGCCTAAAGTCACACAGAGATGCTGTGGTGCAGCCAGGCATAGAACCCACATATTCAGGAGCCCTGTCCTGCATTTTAATGACTCAGCCACAATCCATCTTTCAATGTTATTATTTGTAGTAGGGTCACATGAGAGGCTTTTCACACAAACAGCTTCAGTCTTTGCACTCAAAGAGCTTATGGAGGCCCACTAAAATTTGTCCCAGAGAGGACAGTCATCATGAGGAAGGATGAGCTTGTGGATAAAGCTCTAGCCTATAAATTAGGAGATCTGAGTTCAACTCTTGGCTTGTCCACAGCCCTTATCTGTAAAATGGAGATGATATTACTTCTTTTGTCTGTTCTGTCTATTTAGAGTGCATGCCCTTTGGGGTAAGGACTGTCTCTTACTATGTGTACGTATAGTGCTTTGGAGCCTTCTAGACACTACCATAATAAATAATAAGCAGTAATTCCAAGAGAGAATGAATAATGAAACTATTTTTTTAGAGCTTCATTTTAACCCTATTTTAAACCTGGTTCATTCAAACAAAGTAGAAACAAATACTTGCTCTTCTATCTCCACTTGAGTACTAACATTTTGGAATTTAGGGGACTCTTGATAAAGACTGTATTCTACTGAGTCCGAGGCGGATGCTCGACTCTCTGAAAGATAATTTTGAGCAGCAACCAGGATTTGAATCCCTGTTATTGTGCTACTACCTTAGTGTTCTCTCTTTGGAATCTCCTTATTGAGATGAAATAACTGTTTTGAGAAATGGTTTTACACCTTCGGTGATTGCATTATTGAACCTCTCAATACTTTTCAACTTGTTCCAAATCCTACTCTCAGACTTTGCAGGAGCCTCTGGAGGCAACATTAGAGTGTAGGCATCTGCGTAGCCAGAATGAGGTTGTTTGTAACTGCAAAGCAAAATGGGCCAGGTGTGAGTCTAAAGGGTATATCACATGTTGTCCACCCTAGGGCTGTACAGGGATTTGCTCACGAGAGTTTTAAACCATGAAAAATGGCTCATTACAGCCCTAAGAGATAAGCACTTCCATCCTCAAAACATGCTATATAAATGTTTCCACTTTCCATCATTTCTTCCGTTCAACTGCTGTGCTACCTTTTATTTTGATGCTTGCAGGTACTGTCCTGCAGGGATTGAAAACAAATTTTAGCGCTTCCTATCTGTAATAGGATCAGCCCTCTAGGCAATAGCTGTCATTTAACTAGACATGGGGAAACAATAAGGTAACATCTCCTACCTAATAAGTAACTATTTATGTGCAACTGGCTGGGATTCAGATTCTTAACATCAGTAATCGAAAGGATGTCATGTGGCATACACTAAATGGTTATGCCAAATATGTTATAATGGCAAGCCAAAATGCTTATGCAATTAGTGCAGCCTTGGCCAATGGCCACAACCAGCAGATGTCTTGTCTGAATCCTCAATATACTTGGAGGAACAGTACATACAGAAAAAAAGAACAGATTTTCTAAAATTAGAAGGAACTGTTGCATTTCAATAACTTCATAACATTCTGCACATATGGGGCCAGATCTTCAGCTGGCATAAATTAGCATTATTCTTCTGAATGCAATGGAGCTAGAGTGTTTTACAGCCTATCCTGTATAGTGCCTTTCATAGAGCTTATAACACTTTGATTCAGCTTCACAATACTCATATAAGGAATGATTGATATATATAGGCATGCAGTGTTGAAGTGCCTGGCCCAAGGTCACAGAGCCAATCAAAGGCTGATCTGAGATAGAACCCAGTAGTCCTGAATCTCTTGTGCTACATTAGATTACATGGGTTACAGAGGAGCAAGACTTTTAAGGGAGATGCTACAGTGCATCTCATTACTTTTGTAAACTTTGTTGACAGTTCTGCACATATCCTCTTTCTGAAGTGCTTGCTCAACAACCAGAATCCACTTTAACTGTACCCATTTTGTAATGCTTTCATAAATGCAGACATTCTCAACACCAGGTGATTATTATTGGAACCGTACATTTGCGATGAAAAGAGAAGGAGCCAAATGTGCTAAATGTATTGATGGCTTTGTCCTATAATATGTTTGATATATTGCTGGAAAATTGGTGTTGTGCCTATTCTTCATTTGCTTTTGCTGCTGAGTTCCAAAATCAACCAGCCATAGGTATTTTGAAAGTCAATACTAAATAATGGGAAATGGATAAATACAGCTGGCATGAGCAACCTGAGTGGTAATAGAATGGAGAAGAGAGGAGGAAGGATGTGTAAGATAGACTGTGGCTTTTAATGGAGCCAGTGGACTGTTTTTAGGCCCTGCTCCTGTTAAAGTGAATTGTGGAGTTTTGCCCTTGTCTTGAATAACAATATGTTGGGGGTGGGCAGGGTGGAGCTGGAGGAAGAAGAGGGGAAGTTTGTACATTTCCAGTGTTTCTAAATTGAGAGTTCATGGCATTTTGTAACATTTTACTTCCTCCCTACAATGTCACTGAAAATGACGTAGGGTAATTCTCATGTTCATACTGTGGCTGGATGTTCTATAAATAATGCAAATACGCTGCATTGGATGGTGTATTTACATATTTCATTGGGTGATCTTTGCACATTTGCTACACCGTCTTACACAAAGGGTTAGAGATGGTTCTGAGAACTGCTGGAATAGAGCAATCATCTGTTCAAAGCACCAGATAAAATTCGTGTTAAATATTGGTGTAATTTATAGACCATCTGAATTTACTTGTTCATTCTTGGGATTGAAACTAAACCACAAGTAGGAAATTAAAACATATCCATTTGGTTTTGTGTTTCTTGAAAAGGGAATTAGATGTTGTATAAACTTTGATCTGGCTGTACTACAACAGAGTTTGTTTTCATAAAGCGGCTTCAGGGTTTAAGGCATCTTGCAGCTTATAAAGTAGATTTTTAAAAGAATATATTGGGCAGTGAGTCACCATTATTGATAACCTAGCTACTCCATAGACTGGGACATCAGACTTACAACAGTGAAAAGAGTTTGCCAGGAATCTTGAAGCCACCAGAAACCATGAATCTTTTCAATTCATGGACATCACGAAAACACATGAAAGGTTTAAGAACCTGAGCTGAAGTTGTTCACACATCCCTCCCAACTCACATACATATCATTCCAACTAACACCAGCCCTAGCCAGAGTCCTATCTTCCAGCTGGCCCTGCAGGCCTATCTTCATATTCAGATTGGCTGGTGACATCAGGAAGAGGAAGTCCAGAACTTTTGGTTGGCTTGGTGATCTGACTTCTTTATGATCCATGCTTTTAGGGATGGGTGGCCTCCTAAGTCACCTCCTATAGATCTTCTCCTTTGACCTTTTACCCACCCTCCCACCATGAACCTCAGGGTGGTCTATCCAGCAAGAGCTGCTGCCTCATGAATCCATAAATGTTCATCAGGAAAGGCCCATAAATCCCAGTTCAGCCCACAATGCCCCATGTAATATCCATTTTTTTCCTTTTCTCATCCGAGCAGTATTGCCTGAAATAGATCTGCAGTGCATGTAGCAGTGTATGGATTTATGTGGATTCACAGAAGGTGGGTTTTCAGTTGAGTGACTCACACTCTTCATGCCAAGCTTGTGCTTGGAGATCATTAACTATGACCCAAATATGTAAAAATCTGTATTTTCTTTAAATCCCAATGCACATTTTCAAAGTTAGAGTTTTTTGCATATTTTTGTAATACTAGCAGTACAACTAACTTGAAAGCCCTGCCTGAGGTCAGAACTCTCATTTTATATGCAGTAGACAATTTGGAAAGGATTACCATGCCTCTGTAAAGCTCATATTTTCCTGCCATTTGTAGTTGGCATTCAGCACAGACCATCATTAAAGTTAGGTTAACAAAAGAAGGCAGTGACTGGTTTTGCCATTTGGATTTTGTCTTATTGCTAGAATTTTAAAGAGGGCCGAAAAATATTTGAAGGAAAATCTGACACACCTCATGCAACCCAGAATGGTGTGGATAGTGCTAAATGTGACAGAATTTGTGCAGTTTTATTGTGTTGGAAAGGGGAAGGTTCCGGATTTGTGAGCCCAGGCAGGATTAAAGACCGCAGAAATAAGAATGTAAGAATAATTATAAATATCTGGCCAAATTGGTGAAATTAGAGACTATTTCCCAATCCACAGTGAATCACATAGTTCCATTGAAGTCAATGAGGCTTCTGTATGTTTATTTATATTAACAGGATTGGAGTCACAATGTTGTGATTTCTAAAACCACTCATATGACCTCCAGCTGGAATGTCAATTTACAGCAACTCAGCAGCTATCCCTTGAGTCTTTCCCCCTGTTTAAATGTCACTGTAACAGCTACCTATTCTCTTTAACTTATAATTGCCTCTTTTAATTAAGCACTTGACGATGGATCTTATGAAAAATTCTATATAAAATAAACTGTATTGTAAACATGCTTCTTATAGTGAGCCTTTATTAAAGGCTATTGCAGTGTTTCAAACTCTTCCAGTCTTCTTTCTCAGTTTCTGAATCTGCCACCCTTCTTCTTATTCAGTAGTACCCATTGAAGTCAATGGGACTTCCCATGAATAAAGTACTTCCCAGTGTAAGTGTGGCAGAATTGTACAGTTAGGACCCACCCCTACATACCCACTCCCCATGGACCTATACCATTTGCAGAGTATTATGGCATGCAGTGCCTGTTTACTTCTGCATATCCATCCCCAACGTCTGCCTGTGTAAGGAAGATTCTTACTTCCCCTGCATATGCATGGGGTTCCACTCACAAAACGAACCTTAAGGGATTTTCAACCTGGCCAGCTTTCAGCTATCTCAAGGCAGTTAGTTAGCTCTATTTCTCGTTCAGATCAGACTATGAAGCTGAGGCGCTCCAAATTTAAAAAAAAAAAACAACCTCCCCCTCCCCACACGTTTTTCAAACCAAAAAAATAAGACAAAAACACTTTAGTTACAATTTTGGGAGAAAGTTTAGGAAGTTGAAGGGGGCTCTTTTTTTAACTGAATTGCTTGACTACGCCCCTAAATTACTTTCTGCAGAGTATTTGCAACAAAAAGTCCATAAATAATTAATCACATGCCCACAAAAAAAGCATACAACGGCTAAAAGCCCTGCATTCTGCCAAATGTGTCCCTTACTGTTGCCAGAGTTAGAACTGGGCCATTTATTTAAAAAACAAGTCTCTAATAATCCAGCCACTGAATGTATAGCACATCTGCTTGCATGGGTCAACTGACCTTCGAGTACCCCACACAATCTTTGGACTCTGTACATCTATCTTCCTATTTGGATGCACTGCTACTTTTTTTGTGTGTGCCACTGCCCATTGTCACACACCAATAAAGATGCATCTGAGGGTCACAAGCAGTCTTTCTGGGGCCTGCTGGAAACCTGATCCATAGAATTTTACAAAATAATGCGTCTCTCCTGAAAAAATTCTAGATAAAATAATATAAGTGCATTTTGCGAGCAACAAATGATAGGTTTCATATGCTTCTACTCATTGTATTCTTGCAGCTTGGGATGAGGGAATAACATACATTCATTTTCAGAATCACATGTCAGAAAGTTAGTTCTTTTATTTTCCCTTGTGCAAAAATATTTATTGTGCCTTTATATCAAAGAAATGCTGCCCCTTTGAAGAACACAAATAGCGACTGTATTGTAATGACAACATGAAATTATTTCTGTAACCCATGAAGACACAGTGACAATGGATATTATTCACTGTCAATTGGGTCTCAGAAAGTACTCTATTAAATTGCCTGCTGAGACTCAGTAATGGGTTTAATTATTTAGGCACCTTCATTTACAATATAACTCAGTCTTTTGGCTTAGCAGTCTAAAACTCCTTTTGAAGAGACACAGAGATTTAGCAAACCACGTGAAATATCTGTTTAAATAAAGGATGTGTGGTTTGCAAAGCAGGAATTCAACCTGCTGCAGTGCATGTGCAAAATTTTGTTTAATAGAACTTACCTATATTACTATATTATTAAGTAATATAGATCAGTTCTTCCATTCTTTTTGATATGCAAGCTCCCAACATCCCCCAAGCTTCTTTTAATCTCTGCAAGTTAAAAAATACAAGTTAAGATACATTCAGAGTGATGTTGTTAATTTTGTTTATTGTCATCAGTTTGTGGTTGTGCCATGTGCAGGGTGATGTCAGGTGCCAAGCTGACTTGAGCCAAATGTAAATGAAGCTCAGGTGTTCACAGGTTTAACCTAGTTCAGGTGCTGTAAAACATGGGCAGCTGCAACTGATAGCTGATTGTTGATAAATGGAAATCGTTACAAAAATATAGATTTAAAATTCCAACCGTGAAATGGATGCTAGCTATTTGTTGCTAGTTAATTCAGCAGTGTCACTAGGTAACAAAGAGCGATTGCTCTGTGTGTGTATCATTACATAGCCCAGCGGTAGAGTGTAAAACATTAATACTTGCTCTGTGGAAGCATCAGAAAACTATTTAGTGGGCACCTCTTTAAAAAATGGAAACAGCTTAGTTAGCTCCAACTCACAAAATGACTAGTGATATGGGCTATTTGTTTCCACTCTCTTAATTCTTCACAAGCTAAGCTATAGTCACTGCAGCAGTTCTCAGTGATTGCTTTCTAGAACTTCGGATGACTGATGAATGCAGTAATGCCACACTCTCCCTACAAGACCTCAAAGTGAGAGGGGACCTGCTAAAGGTGAAGAAAAATTAAACAAGTAGAGAGGGAAGAAAGGCAGCTCCATTTGTTAAGGGTTTATTCCTATCTGAATCCTGTACTCCGCTGGTTTCACTTTTTTCTTTCAGTGTTGAATTGTTTGCCGGACTTTTACCCTTGCCGACTTTCTCCATAGCATGTTAGTCTCACAAACCTATAGCTGCTCCCCTCCACATTACCAAAATGCCATCTCGGTGGAGCTTTATTTCGTTTAGGATTAGATACAAAATATGTCGGGTATTTTTCTTCAGTTTCAATTCATTTTAACTTTATTAGTTTACTAGTGCATCCCAGGTCAAAACAACATCACGTGCTGCTCTATGTAATTATACAATCTAAAGACATTACAGATGTGCACATCACTCAGTCTTTGAGAGGAACCAAATGTTGGTCAGATCTTCGACTTGGGAGAAGCATCATATCACTACACTTCTCATCAAAGTGCCCCAGAAGATTCTTCAAACTAACAAAGAAAATCAATGTGTCTGCCAGAAAAGACCACAGCAAACAAGAAAAGTTGGAACAGGCACTGGAAACTGCAGTAGTAGAGCACAGCACAGATATTGAGGAAAACTGACAGAAGCTCAGAGATGTCCCATATAGTATGGCATCCAAGGTTCTCAGTTTTGTAAGACGGAAACTCCAAGACTGGTTTGATGAGAATGACCCTGAGATTGACCAGCTATTGAAGACTATGTGCAACACATACAAATCTTACATTTTGGACAAGAAATCAGCAATGAAGAAAAGCAGGTAACATCAGGCCAAACAAACACTACAAACCTGATTAAGTCTATTGAAGTATCTCTGCTGAGAGCAGAAAGCTGTAGAACTGCGGTAAGCGAATGACAAGCATGACATAAAGGCCTCCCACAAAGGTCTCCATGATGTGTATGGCCCAAAATCCAGTAGTACAGCCTCTCTCCTCACAGCAGATGGTAACCAGCTGCTCACAGACAAAGGCAATATTCTCTCTTGCTAGTCTCCTGAACTGTTAATCAACTATGTCTCATGGAACCATTGACTCACTCCCACAACATCCTGTCCTGCGTGGATCCTTCTTTAAACGGGGTTACTAATGTGATCAAACAGCTGTCCATGGGCAGGTCTCCAGGCTCCAACAGCATTCCACCTGAAGTGTACAAATGTGGAGGTGCCCACGTGGTCAGGAAATTCACAAGCTTGTTCAAAAGAAAAATCAAACCAAGAAATTTCCCAACATGTAGGTCTTTGTTAAGAAGACAATAGTGTATAAAATAACAAAACTCAGTACATGGTTTAGAATTTTATTCTAAGAACATTTTTGAAGATTCCACTGAGTACCTAAAGTTTTGAAACCATCCATCTTTGGTTATATTTGACTATTTTCCATGGCTCTTAATCCCCTTTCACTTTTCTCGGTTTCTGGTCTTATATTGAAATCCATAGTCCATAAAATGAGACCACTTCAGCCCATTCATAGAGCTGAAGAAATTGGAGAGAGAAAAGACCTATTACATTCTGCAGTCCATCTTTCTTCCCAGAATAGACTAATGCTTTCTAGAATACATTGTGGAATACTTTGTCCCAGAGATCAGCAACCTTTGGCACACAACCCGTCAGGGAAATCCACTGGAGGGCCAGGACAGTTTGTTTACCTGCAGCGTCCGCAGGTTCGGCTGATCACAGCTCCCACTGGCTGTAGTTTGCCATTCCGGGCCAATGAGGGCTGCGGGAAGCAGCAGCCAACACATCCCACAGCCCGTGCCGCTTCCCGCAGTGCCCATTGGCTTGGAGTGGTGAACCGTGGCCAGTGGGAGCGGCAATCGCTCGAACCTGCGGACGCTGCAGGTAAATAAACCGTCCTGGCCCTCCAGTGGATTTCGCTGATGGGCCGCGTGCCAAAGGTTGCCGATCCCTGCTTTATCCAGTATTACTTTAAAAATCCCAAGCAATTAGTGCTTCTGCCACCTACCTTGGGAAATGATACCACAATCTAATACATTTCTCTGTCAGAAATGCATTCCTGATAATCATCCCCTAATTTTTCTTTCTTCTTATTCGATTACTGTTCTCCATTTACATCCCTGTGGGCCACACTAAGTAATTCATCTCCCTTCTTGGTGTTAATGCCTTTGAAATCTCAGTCACATTTTATATTAAGGTTTGTTTCTATTAAGGTTATCTTTACAAGGGGTTAAAAATGATTGCTAGATGTTATAAAAAAATTACAGACATGAGTAGTGTGTGCTATAGGTAGTAATAAGCACATCAGAATGATGATTATGAAAGATGTCTGACTCTGTGACAATCTATTAAACATTTATTAAAATGTCTAATAATCATTTACTATTCTTTTACAGGCTATTTATGAATGAAACCTTAATATAACCTGTGACTGAAACATCTACAGACTCTTAACATGTGTCCGCTTATTAAGTGCTTAGCCAAGCTGTACATACTTAGGTCTTTAAACATTCCTCATCAGGTGGGCATTCTTTCCTAATTCAGTCTATTCAGCTCATTTATCATTTTTTGTTGCTTTCCTCTAAACTCCTTCCACCTTCTACATTTTTTTCCACTAATGTGGTGTCCAGACCAAAACAAAATATTCTAGGTGTAGTCACACTTGTATCATTTATGCAATATTCTCTATTCAATACCTTTGAGAAAGATTGGTAGACACAATATATTGTTATGTGTAACCATTTCAATTCAAGACACACCTTCATTTATATTTTCTTCTGCACACTGGTTTTAAGACTAGCTCTAATTTGTAAATGTTGATAGAACTTGTTTTCAGTTGTATAAAATCAAATTTTCACTTGTCAAAAGATATGAAGTGACTTTGTTAGAAGTAAATGTTTCAAAAGTACATTCACTGGACCCCCTTCTGTTTTATACTTTTTTGTAGATCACACTAGGACCCAACTGGAATGTTTTACACCTTTTCCTTCTTCTTAAATTATATGTATCAGGTGTTCCTCATTTCAGTATTGTCATTTTTTTACATCTATAACATATCTTTCAACTGAGTTTTGTTTGTCAGATACAAGAGAAGTACTATTACAGATAGTGACTCACATTTTTTCCAGCAACTTTTATCTTCTGTCTCAAAGGGTTCCAAAGAATTTTGGAAGCTTTACATGCCACTGTTTTCTTTATGTGTCCCCACAAAATATATGATGAGGTGTGCCAGAATTATGTCAGTTATGCAAAACCACCTTAATGGTTGCCAGTAAAACTTCTATACCATAACATCAATATATTTTATTCAGCACATGCCACTGCCATGTAGCTTACAGACATGGACTGTTTTCAGAATGATTTAGAGCCTTTTTAAAAATTGTTATTGGGTCTTCAAATGAAATAACCTCCAAAACCCTATTTTACTTTAGTGTCTATTTAAGTGTCACAACTTTGAAGTCTAGAGTCCATATCCGGCTAGAACCAGGTGCTGGGTCCCACTGGGAAGCTAGGTATTTTCGAATCATAATTTGGATGATCAGAATACACACATGTGGCGTTGCCATGCATGTGTAATGTAGGTAGCCCAAACTCATGCCGATAAATCATTTCTGCTACACCTCACTGTCATGAGCATTGTTCTATAACCCCTGGTCCCACAATTTATCACACGAGTCAGCAGTTATCACTTGGATACCAGCTTCACATGGGGGGGCATAAAAATGAAAATAATTCTTGAATGTACACCATCACACACCATCTCTTTCATCTTGATCAGTTGTAATCTTGGATTCATGCCTATATGGGGCACAATTTTAGTCCTAGTATTTATCGTAGTGATATGGCAAGAATGATGTTCCATTTAACTTTATTTCAAACCACCACTATGAAAGGCCAGTATACTCAGTCATGGTAGACCTGTTTTTCTTGATCAGCTCCTGGCATGAGTTAAAACATTTAATTAAAACTGCATGTCACTTATAAATATTTATTTCTTCTTCAGAGCAACATACATTCATTCTGAGGATCACCAGAAAGCTTGAACAAGACCTTTAATAAAAATTTAAAGCTGCACAGCTTACATTTTCCTGATTACTCAAGAATAAAATATAGGGTAAGTCATGAATGGACATTAAGCACCGAAAACCTCTGAGGACCAGGTTTGCTTGCCTATCTGTGTAAAGAACAGAGAAGACATGTCCATCTTGTAAATAACTGAGATATATTCAGTGCATGCTATGGCAATAATTGGAAACCACTGCACCTAATATATCTCATTATGCTTTCTGAACTATGAGTTTTGGATTAAACTATATAAATCAGATACTTTGTAGGCTCATTAACATTTTATGATACATATATAAAGTCGTTCCTGTTGGTGTGATGTGTATTATGAATTTATTTTCTTGCTTTAGCCACAGGCATTGAGATGTTGTAAGACTAATAGATTACTTCATTAACTTCCAAGTTGGAAAGTGCTTAGTTTAAACATATTGGTGATCTCTGCTATGGTGTTTTTTCTTCCCAAAGGAAAAGTAGGAATTGGGAACTTGCTTCTCCAATCTATTTATACTTTACTTTAAGGAATAAAGCTGCTATTGTCAAGCAATGAGAAATTCATTCAAAATAATAGTGATAGACAAACAGAAAATCTGTAGGTTCAGTTCAGATAGAGATGGTATTCTGAATTTTGGTTCAAATTTTGGCCAAACTTTTGAAGATTTTTTTATCTGATCTGAATAAGGGTTTGCTATTCTCCAGAAACTACCTGGTCTCTTTTAATCCCAAGGGGTCTTCCATAACATCCACTTATCTGTCAGCAAGGTGAAGAATCTTTCATTACTCACATTGACATTCAGCTATACTTAATAGTCTTACAATAAGCACAAATCTGTGTTCTCCATAAGCTGCTCTGCCACAGAAATACATTCACCCCACCAAGAACGATAATACAAAGCCAAAATGAAAGCTATTTTCCCTGAGATAGTAAACATAAATGTTTATAGTTTTTCTAATGAAAGTGAGCTTTTGCGTACCACAGGGTGAGTACATACTAGGAGAATAAGCATAAACTTGTATGGCACAAATATAAGTGCTGCTCACTATTCTGGTCTGAGCTTCAGAGGGTTTCCTTATCTCACACGGTGCTCAAACAGCTGGGGAACTGGTGGTTCCTGCTCATTCCAAATGTTAGGCACATATTATTATATTATGTGGCAGGCAGTAAGATACACCTTGCAAACTGCCAGACTCAGTCTAGGGTAAGAGCAGAGGCTCCATTGGATTCTCACTCCTGGCCCCTAGATCTTATGGAACCTTTTCCCTGGATCTGGGATGGTGACAGTAGTGCAAGTGTGAGGGAGAAGCATGGAACTTTCTCTGCTGCATTTAGTAGGCCTCAGCTGCAGAAAAGAATCTGTCCATGATATCTGGCCATAGCCAGTCCTCAGAGTCTGAAGCAGAGTTGTGCAAAATACTTGCCTTGAAACTCAAGCTTGCTCTGGTTAATGTATTTCTACACTAGAGCCCAAACTCATGAGAAGTACACAGATATTAGGTGAGAGTTGTAATCATCACACAACCGAACAACCATCCAAGTCCTCAGATGATGATGGACATCAGTATAAAACCTGAATTGAATAGATCTGGTTTTCTCCGCCCCACTTGGAGAACTCCTGGAAGGTATTCCCTTGCAGATTCAACCCCAGAAAGTGTTTGCTTTGGTTCTAATCCCTGTGAATCAAATACTTCAGGGTTTGTACAGCTTTGGCCTAATCATTAACATTTTGTGCAAATCTATTGTGCATATTCCTTTTCTTTAGCTATTGCTAAAAAAAATCTACTTAGTTAATTTTATGTAACCTTTTAAATAAATGAAATAAAGGCATGAGCACTAACAGTTCTGTTCTTCAAAATCCCTCTGCCAAGGTATACTAAACTCTGTTAACAGCCCAACTGTCTGATTCACTTCCACCTACAGGCTGTCTGTGTATAGGTTATAGATCAGATGATTTATTTTTCATCCAGTTATTTTTCACTATGTCCCACTCAGCTCTGCTTCAGGGTATCACTGAAAAAAACAGCTCAGCAAGACTCAAAAGGGGATTAAGCACATGGATTAGAAAAACCTCTGAATTTATATGAGTTAGGCTGAACGTTATAAAGGCTATTGAACCTCATGCTGCAAGGCACCAATTGGAGCAAATCTGGGGTCAAAAAGATAACTAGCACTCCCCTCCCCCTTGTAAAATATTATAATGTGCATTGTGATTTATTTTCCTTTCCTTTAAATCTGCATTTGTAAGTCACTGGTGAGAAAAGGCTACTGGACTAGACAGACAACTGGTTTCTTCTATTGTAGTTCCTCTGGCCATTCCTTTAGGGTTTCAAAGATCAAACTAGCATCAACCCATCAGTGATCATTTGAGTTTCTGCCTCATTTCTTCATTAACCATTTTTCAGAAAAAATGTTCAACTTTAGTTTTGGGATCATTCCTCTGTGATGCAGTACGTCACACCTGGTTGGGTCTCTCAATAGCTCCGTGGAATACATGCCTTGTGAAAACAGGATTGGTAATGAGGGAGAAAGAGAACACAGACAAGATCATTGATGCGGGAGGGGGCATGCTCATGGTAGACTTCTTGTCGGTAGGGATCTACAGTGCAGATTTTGCCTGCAGAACAAGCAGAAACCATTGCGTGAAAGAATCTGGGCTAGTATTTACACTTTTTATATATAGGGTTGGATTTTCGGAAGCATTACTCAATGACCTAACTGCTCCCATTGAAACAAATGGGAGCTTTACCATTGATTTCAATAAGATCAGAGATAGGCCAAAGGTAAGTGCTTTTGAAAATATTGTCCATAGTGAAGACAGTAGAGGCAGATTTTCAAAGGTGCTCAGCATCCACAATTGGGCTGCCAATTGTGCTGGGTCCTAAACTCTTGTGAAAATCTGGTTTTACGAGTATACATTTATGGCTCAGTCTTGCAAGAAAGCCCTCAGTATCTGTGACTAAGGTCACTTCATGACATTCAAGGGAAAGTTTTATGGTTGTCAGGTTCAAGCAGACATTTATTAAATGAGCAATTTATCCTGACCTTGATGGAAACTATCACTAACAATCTAATACATAAATTTGATCATAATATTTCAAGACTAGACTTACAAATGAATTGAATTTATCTGCTTTTGACTGTTTTTCCATGGTAGGGTTTTTTAAATCTTGCACGTTTTCTTTCCTATTTGCACAGATGCATATATCATGCTGAGAACAATGCTATACCTAATTTGCTTCAGCAAATGAGATCAATTAAAAATAACTCAACAAAAATGATACTGAATCTTCAATTACTTCAAGAAGATGAAGAGCCAGACATACAGTAATTGACTTGTTCATCTTCTTGTCCTTTAAAACTCTGACATTAAACAAATTTTAACCTTGGATTTATTCATGAACTGGTATTTGCTGTTTATTATCTGCATTCTGTGAATGGTATCCTAAGTCACATGTTATGATTTTTGTTCTCTGATTGGGTGACAAACTTTGGAAGAGAGAGGAGCACTTTTCTGTTCATAAATGTTACAGAAGTGTTCAATTAATCCAGTATGTGAATAACAAAAAAGGTTTTGCAAAAGGATTATGAGAGTATTATTGGCATGTATAATCTACAGAATATTTGTTTCGTTCCTACATTAATGATGACTTCCATTTGAGCTGCTGGGTGCATAGCACTCCTGAAAATTAGACCACTTATTAAGTGTCTAATTAGTTACTCTGAGAATGCAAATTTCAAAATACCTCGTTTATTCTGTCTAAACCACTGAAGGAGTCTGAGAATTTATGTTCAAATGAAATCTGATCTCCTTCCTAATATGTTCTACCTTGGTTGTAATCTGCAAAATGTTTCACAATTAAAGTCCCAGTCCTGCAAACTGCTCTGTGCAGTTTGGAATTCTGAACCTAGGCAAAGTCCCATCTAGTACTGCATGGGTGCAAGGGCCTACCCGCATTCAATAGTTTTCAGGATCAGGACCCCCAAAGTTTAGATGTCAATTTAAAATGTAGCTGAATTGTACGGTTATGTCAAATTGTCTGTGAATTTGTCATAAATCTTTGTCATGGTCTTTTGGCACTAGGATGTCCAGTGGTGCCTAGAATTTAGGAATACAGAGTCAATTAAAAATATGTGTGTATAAAAGTTTAACCAAAGTCTTTCAAGTTTCTCTATTTGAATAATGGGTGAAGATTACCAGAGGGAGGCGGGTAGGGAAGTTAACGCATTGTTCTGATCTGCCTTTTCCTTTTAACCAACTCTTGCATAAGGCTATTATGCCTTTACCGCTGCCTCTGCTGCATTTTAACACCTCCTTCCTGACACTAGCACCGTGTGCGTCCCAAGAGGGTATTATGCTAGAGAACAATCTTATAAATATAGACGAAGTAGCTACCCTTCAGACTAAGGAAAGTGTGAGTGCGCTATACATTATGCCTCCTTTTTTACATTTGCTCAGATTCATTGGCAGTGCAATTTTTCAATGGAGCAAAGCAACACAAACTATCAGAATAAACAGCATGGCATAATCAAAGGAAATATATCTTGAATCTCTAAAACAGGATCCTGCAAAACTCCCTCTGCTAAGTTCATTTCCACCAATAAAATTAGCAACTCTCATGTCACTAATTAGATGGATTTTACAGAGAATGCACATTTCTGATTAGTGCTGTATTACACATGCTACTAATTCACAGTCAAACTCTTTTTGATGAATAGTGAACATCTGTTCCTGATAACACCATGATATTGATCTTCTTCCTTTTAATTTCAGGAGACATTCTCCATTGAGTTCCTGAAGGGTCTCTATATTAAGATAGACGAATTAGGTCAGCTTCCTGGAAGATCCCTGAGCTGTGAATTATTTGGGCATTTTATCTTGAAAAACAAAACTCATGAGAAGGGACAAAAGCAAATTACATTTACATACAGTACAGTGGTTTGAGCACAGTAATGGGAATCAGACATTCTCAGCACTGCCACTGACTTAGTGGGAGTGACTTAGAGAAAGTCACTTTGCACCAGATTCTGAATACCTTCAGTCAGGCTGATCAAATATCTAACTCCATGATCTGGACTAATCAGAGTGTTAGGGCTTGTCTACAAGGGGCACTCAGGAAAATTAATAGCAATTAACTAAAAGTGTGAATTTGAAGTGGATTAGTTAAACCACATTCAACCCCTGTGTGAACACCCTCATTCAGAATTCAAGTGGCCTTAATTCAGCTCAGTTTAATTCATTTCCAAAGTGAATTAGATGCTATAGGCAGATGTTCAGTTCATGTAAATTCTCATAGCTCCATTGACTGGAAGAAAATCAGCTCCCAATTATTCAACCTCAGTAACGTTATCAGAATATCACTTAAAGGGTCCATCCTATGAGATGTTGAGTAGAAATTATTTTTTTCCCATGGAAAATTGATTTACAAGTGTGCTTTTGTAGATATTTTAGTTTATCCACAATTTTTTGGATGAAAATCTTTTGTGTGTTTGTGTGTAAGTTTCCATTTAATCTAACAGACATTTTCCATCAAAAAGACATACTAATGAATAACATCCAACCAGCTGTAGTGTTCACAGCATCTTGGTCTTTAATTTCATTGCCTCTTTGTTCCACCATTTTACATGCATACTTTCTCTGCCATTATGGAGGTGTGGCAAAACTTAATTGATGAATAGCTATTAAGGTTTTTTAAGTCCTTGGATGAAAGGCACTATAAAAGTGCAACATTGTATAATTGTTTATTCAGATGAGCATATTGTGGTCTTCTAATTCAATTACTAAATTCATGTCCTTTTGTTCAGTTCTAAAGAAACATTTCAACCTTCACATAAAAAGAAAAAAAGAAAAAGCTTTTATATTTAATGGGGGATGGCACACTAATTACAGATGAACCTTCATCAGGAAACAGAAGTATTTCCACCAGAATAATTGTGAGACTTCCCTCTTGTTGCAGTCAGTGTAATCTTGAGGCCATTGCATATATCTGCTTTCTTTGATCAGACAATTGGGGGTTATCATTTTGATCCATGAAACTTCCGAAGTCCATATGTATTACATAAAACGCTTCAATTTATATTCACAAGTCCTAGATTGGATTTCAAAAGCTTCATATGAAAGATGTCTCGCCTCAGAGAAAAAAATAATGTGGGTCTAGAGACGTGAGTGAATGAGTTTGTTTTGGGACTTTGATTCTTGCAGATTCTTGTTGTTGTTTTTTTAATGCTATTGAATATCTGTCATAATCTCCTATGAGGTATCAGGATCACACAGGAAATCTATTTTTCTGTCTCTTTTAACCCGAGTGAGATGGTTTCCTTGTCTTCATTGCTAAAAAAGGTGTATTTTTTTACCTCAGGGTAATTCATGCACGAGCTATGAAGAAGTAAAAACACAGTAAGGACCAAGGACTTTATTTCTACTATTAAATCACTGAGGTCAATATGTGGAGAGGGGATAGGGATGTTTACCTTATAGTTTACTTCAGGTAGAACTAACATGCCTGGTCTTCAATGTGTTTTTGACTAAGCATAGCAATGAAGACCATGCCACCAGCTCACTTTCATTGTAAGAGCCATGACTGTTACCTTGAGGTAAAAATGCATGTTTTTTAAGCAGTGAAGACAAAGCAGGCATTTCAGGCTCACCTTGAGACACACCCACTATTCCTCATGCAAAGTGGAGAGATGATCTTGTGGTTCAGACAGTGGACTTGGAACATGGGGCTGGAGATCAGTTCCTATTTCTGCCACAGACTGCCTGCATGGCCTTTAGAAAGTCACTCCATCTCTCTGTGCCTGAGTTTCCCATCTGTCAAGTGGGGTAATAATATTTACTTTTTCCTACCCTTCCTCTATCATGTCTATTTAGATTGTAATCTCTTTGGGGCAGCAAGTTTCTCTTACTTTGTTTCTGTACACTGGCTATCACAGGGCACTGATCTAGGCGTTACTGTAACACAAGTAATAAATACTAATAACTGCAATCAGAAATTCATTTTTGATACCTTAAATATTATAATATTCACAACGCCAATATTACCCCATCGGACACCAAAATCAAACATCTTTAACAGGAAAGTAGTCTATTTGTATATCTTCAAAGATATTTTTATATATATCGGAAATGATCATCTTTTATTTCCTTACGAAATTCATACAATAAGTACCTGTGTTTTGTGAAAGCAGATGGTGACTTTTTTTGCTTGCGTAGCTGCAATTGACATGTCGTACCTTGAACTTAATCAAGAGCCAATCTTTGTGAAAGCTAGAAACTATGAAGTGAAACATCATTGTTTGCACATCAGTCAAAACTTTTTCCCCTACTTAATACGCTTCTCCTGAGTGAATGCTTTTGAAAATGTGACTAGTAACACAACACTTCTATAGCACTTTTCCTGCTCAGATTGTTCTACATACATTAATTAAATGATCCTACTCACAGCACCCATGTTAGGTAGATAAGCACGCATTGGTATTATTCAATAAATATTTGTATTGTGGTCACAAGCAAAACATAACTATTGTCACTCAAATTTTGTACCTCGAGATAGAGAGGCATCGAGTTTAAGTGATTTGCACCCTCAAATCTGCAGATGCAGCATCTGAACTGCAGAGTTACTACCTCCCAGTCCTCCACACTAACTACTAGAACCCTCTTTAAAAGATACATGGCCAAATTCCATCCTCATTGATGCCCATTTCCTCAGATCTTCTGCTGGTAGTGAATGGCATAGCTACAGCGAATTCAAGGGAGTCATGATCATTTACCCCAGTGGAGGGTGTGACCAATGTCTTTCTACATGTTACAAAACAGAATTGAGAGATTTGATTAATTGTGAAATTGTCATTTTCTGAGTATTGTAATCCTGTCTAAAATTTAACAAATTACATAAAAATAACATGGTGAAAGATAATAGTACTGTGGGATTGATATTTTATGTGATTCTTGTATGTGAAATGTCAGACTTTTTTTTATAAAAAGGTTCTGTAATAGTCAGAGTGACCCTGTGGAATATTCCATTGGCAAATGCAATAAAAATCAATTTTATTGTTTGTACTATGAAAATTGAGACTTTTTTGAACAAATATCTAATGTCTCCAGAGCTAAGAAGATACCACAACATGTTGAGTCTGGTTACTGTAGATATAATTATGAGAATGAAATGGAGTACCAAAAAAACACTGCCCTGTGGGTTCATTTTTGAGAAGTGGTGCCAACAGGATTAATTTAATCATTTAGGGATATTGAGCAGAAATTAATTTCCCATGGTTGTGATGGCTTAGCAGATGGAGAAGAATGCACAATGCAGTGTCTTTGTTGATGTTTTTAAAATAAATATACCTGTTGTTATGTGTTTATATTACAAAAGCAAAGTCAAATAAATGCACAGACAAGCTTTACTGGTATTATTGAGAGTTCCATTGTGCCAGAGGAGTGTAGCTATCGACCATGATCTTCATCCCAGAGCATCAGACAATCTTTTAGGTATCCTGTGCCCAGGTGATGGAGTGCTTTGAAGATAAGGAGCAAGACTTTGAACTTGACTGAAAATTATATGGAAAGCATAGGTCTGATGTGCTCACAGTAGTCTGTGTTGCTGAAAATACACACTGCAGCATTTTTACTAGTTGGAGTTTTCAAGCGCTAAAGGTTTCATGACCAGGTATATTGCATTGCAGTATTCTGGCAGAAAAGTGATGAAGACATGAATAATTGAGGGGAGGTCTTCATCCACCAGAATGGAAAGGAGACTCCTAGCCAAACGGAGATGATAGAAAATATTATTCTTGACTATTGCTCTAGTTCTGCCTCTCTTTGTGCTACGCTATAGAGATTCACCCTAGAAACTTCTCCAGTTCTCTTTTCTGGTTTCCTACTACCATGTTTAAAAAATGCACATCCTCACTGAACTCTCACCTATCTTTGCGTCCACAACCTTTAAATGCATCTCCTCCTATTTCTGCATATGGCTGGGACCTACCTATGGTCTGAGGGCTAATTCTTTGTTCACCTGAAAGCCCCATTGAAGACAACAGGAGCTTTTGGTATGTAATTGACAAACCTCAGTGGGTTCAGTGCTTCACCAACTCATCCAGTCACTTAGCAGCTTATTCAAAGGCATCTAAACTAGACAGATTACCAGTCGTCAGTGAGCGGGATTGAACCAGGGACCTCTGGAGCTTAGTGCATGAGCAGCTACTGCATAAGCTAAAAGCCAACTCTCTCTTAGCCAAGGATATAGAGCAGACTCCTTTAACTCTGTCTCTGAGTGGTCTCAGTGCCACTAGACGGGACAGAAAACCACACCCAGGGGGTATGTGGGTTACACTTACTCAAATTGTTCCAAGCAGATGGCATCTTATCAAGAAACACTTTTGTATTAAACACACAGATATACAACTAACCATACATGCCAAAATAAAAGATCTAAGCAGTCAACCTGTATTCCGGGTTTCCTCCATTTCACCTGTAATCATGTGGATGTGTTTAAGTTTCTAAGATATCACCAAACTTCACACATTTAATATTTTCTGATCCTAAAATGCTGTTTTGTTCCTGAAGATAGGATTCTTCAGAATTAAATTCCAGATTGAAAATGCTTTCATAATTATTTTATAAGAAGCAGTTAGCAAACAGCTGGAAGGATTTTGTTTGAGGATTTCCAACATTCCAGATTGCCTTCAGCATTTTAGATCGTACAGATTCTGTTGTCTCCCTGGAAATGACACATCTGTTTTTGAGGAATTACTCATACTCCAAGCCTTACTTTTCTGCACTGTTTGCTACGGCCAACAAAATCAATGTAACTCTTGGAACAGTAAGTGACAAAAAATCACTGTAAAAGACAAGTTTATCACCTGGATGTGACTCAATTTCTGTTCACCAAACCAGATTTCTTCTGATAAATAATGGATAAGTAACCTGTGTGCCAACTTGGATTTTGACATTACTATAATAGTATTATTAAAGTTGAGTGCCTCAAACAAGCCAGTCAAAAGAATGAAACTTTACTTCTTAAGATAACGTTCAAAATATTTATTAAATGTTACAATTGGAAAAAAACAACCTTTACATTGTTCTGGTGCATTTATTTACAAAATATTATGGGCAGAGGGACACACATAATCTCTTAGCTAGAAATCATTACAAGCAGAAGCACATTCTTTTCGCAGAGGAACAGAGGAACTTTGGCACTATAACATCCATTTGAAAGCTCAGTGGATCCTGAATTCTTATTGGATAATGAATATGTGTAAGTTATATACAAGCAGGCTTGAAAGGCTTAGATGAAAAATATTTCCATTGTTAATAATTGAAATGGATAGATTGGAAAGTAAGGAAAATGGTGCTTGAAAACTTATTAGAGTTTGATTTAAAGCTATTTAAGTTGTATATTTTAACCCATGATGTTGACAATTTGTGTATTAATGGTTATAAAGCTTTAACTTTTTTAAACTGTAATTAAATAATTATTATCTGGCCACCATCTCTGTGATTTCCCACAACTGAACATTTAACTCTATAAAAATAGGAAAAAAATGCTTAAAAATAAACTTTGATATTATAAAAAATACTAAAAGTTAATTCTGCCAACCTTATATACAAGGTATTGCCCTTGTGAACTGTGCCCCCACTGACAAACTTCTTGTACCATATACCTTGTCCTAGTATCCTATAAACATTTGAAACTAGATCAAATAAAATTAAAAAAGAGAGTCACCAGAGGAACTTGGCAAACTTAGGATATGAATTTTTTAGCAGCATCACAATACCATATAGTGGATAGAAAATTGGCAGTGACCATATGGTAGTACCTAAGAAACCAGGCTATAGCAATATACAACACTAGACGATTAGAGGACAGTATCAGTCATTAGCTACATCACAACCTATAGTCTTCTAAGATTTCCTTCAGACCTTAAGGGACAGGGTAGAGGGAAAAGGAAAAGCTGGGAGATGTGGAGCCAAATTAAATGTACTCCATGTGAAGGAGTATGAGCCCATTTCTAGTGACTAATTGTATCAGTTTTGGGGATTCTCTGTTGCCAGTGCTTAAATTCCCACCCACAAATCGCCTTCTAACTCTAGCCTGCTATCCTGTATTCCAGCAGTGACTGGGCAATCTATCAAGTGATCCATGCCTGTTATCCAGTGCCAGATGCTGGCAGTCAGATATTTAGGAACATCTGAATATGGGGTTGCATTCCTAATCATCTTGGCTAACAGACATTGATGGGCCTATCCTCCATACATTTATGTAATTCTTTTTTTAACTTTCAGCCTTCACAATGTGACCTGACAATGAGTTCAGAGGGCATTGCATGAAGAAATACTTCCTTATGTTTGTTTTGAATCTGCTGCCTATTAATTTCATTGCATGACGTCTGATTCTTGTGTTATGTAAAGGAGGTAAATAACACTGTGTTATTCACTTTCTCCACACATTGATTTTATAGACCTCTATCATATCATCTCTTTGCCAAGCTGAACAAAAATCCCAATCTTTTTACTCTGTTCTCATATAGAAGCTGTTTCTTAGCCCTAATCATTTTTGTTGCCCTTGGGCAACCAGAACTGCAAACAATATTCAAGATGTGGGAGTATCATGGATTTTTATAGTGGCATTATGATATTTTCTGCTTTATTTCCAATCCCCTTCCTAATGGTTCCCAACATTTGGTTAGTTTTTTAGACTGTCCCTGCACACTGAGCAGATATTTTTAGAGACCTGTCCGTAATGATTCCAAGATCTCTTTCTTGAGTGGCCAGCTAATTTAGACCCCATCACTTTGTATGTAGAGTTGGATTACATTTTCCAATGTGCATTATTAAATTTCACCTGCCATTTTGTTGCCCAGTCACCTACTTTTGTGAGCTCCCTTTGAAACTCTTCTCATTCAGCTTTGGCTTTAACTATCTTGAGTCATTTTGTAGTGTCTGCAAACGTTGCCACCTCACTGTTAACCCATTGTCATAAACAGATAGTTAAGGACTAATGCCTCTTTTACCTTTAAAGGGTGAAGAAGTTCACCTAGCCTAGCTGACACCTGACCAGAGAACCAATGGGAAAACAAGATGTTTCAAAAGGAAGGAGAGAAGTTTTTCCTTTGTTGAGAGTTTCAGTTTCAGCCGGAGTGAAAAAGATCAAGGAACCAGCCTCTTATCAGAGTAGTAAGTTTTAGAAAGGGATAAATAGGTTTATATTTATTTTCTTTGTAACTTGTCTTGGTACCATTA
>NC_133785.1:24120503-24132874 GCF_003597395.2 Chelonoidis abingdonii
TGTTTTAAGATCCAAGGGGTTTGGATCTGTGTTCACCAGGGAATTGGTGAAGTCCCTCAAGACTACCCAGGGAAAAAGGTGGTACTTGGGGGTGGTGACAGCGATACCAGATCTAAGCTAGTAATTAAGCTTAGAAGTGTCCATGCAGGTCCCCACATCTGTACCCTAAAGTTCAGAGTGGGGAAGGAACCTTGACACCCTTTGTTCCAGATCATTTGTGACTATATTGAACAGCATTTGCCCCAGTCCTTGGGGGACCCTGCTATTTACCTCTCTCCATTGTGAAAACTGACCATTTATTCTTACCCTTGCATGTTTGTGAGTTTTTTCAGTGTGCTTTCCCAGCTCTGTGCAGATAGCTGGTTGAGCTGAAATGTTGCTGCCTGGGTAGTGCTGTTTAGGCTGCTCAGGGCTTCTGTCTTGGAAGCTTCAATGTTATTAGGAGGTAGTGCAGCATGTTAGTTCAGCAGACTTTGACATTACTCATAAAGAAATACCACAGGCATGGTTCAGGGACAAAAGCACTCAGCCAGGTTTATTGCTGTCAAGACACAGTCCTAGTGTCCTGGCTCCATGGTTATAGGTATGCTAACACCTGAGTGCTCCGTGGCAAGAAACAGCTCAGTCAATGACGGGACTCTTCACTGCCCCCTCAGCCAAACAAAGAATTAAGGCAAACTAGCCCTACATTTATAGACAAAAACAAATAACTAATATACACAACCTACATACCATCTCACATATTTTATGACATCTGTCTGTTACCTCTCCTTGTTCCTGATATCTTAGACAAAACATCCCAATTCATTGTTTGGTCAAACCATCTTATCTTGTGCTAGATTGGGATGTATCTGTACTAGCTGGAATATATTTACATAAATATCTAGTGCCTAGTACACTGACAACAATTTTACCAAGTTTGTGTACTAGACAGTGCATCTGTAAACATCTGCTTTAATACCTGGCCTGACTTTGGTTCACAGCCTCTGGGTCAGGCCTCAGATCTTTCACCAGGCCAGTGCTCTCAACTCTCTCTCTCTGTCTCTACTATACTACATTATTCATCATCATTTTGATGTTTATGTTTCATGGATTCCATGCTTATATCTTTGATTGAATAAACTCCACACTGCATGGGTGCAGGAAGGGGTTAATTCTCCACATGGGTACAGGGGCCGAAGCTAGCCCTGTCCCACAACACCTGTCAGCAGCATAAAGGCTGCAGGGGAAGGCCTTCCAACTGATGCTGCAGCCCTGTGGCAGATAGGTTTTGGAGGATGGACTGGGCAGACCTGACCTAAAAACTCTAGTAGCAGCAGATTAAAAAGGAAGCTTGGATGAGGCTTTATGTTTTCTTATTATCAATACATTCAAACCCCAGAAACACTGCTCACAGGTGTGGGGACTCATACAATATTTTTTTGTATTTTGCTTAATAAATCTAGTTTATTCATTTTCACTGAAAATTGCCTTTATTTCCTAATAAGAGTCAACTACAGACCAAGGAAGAACAAATGTACAGCCTGAGGGGAGAGCCCAGTGTCTGTGCCTCCTTTGTAGCAAGCTGCATCTGAATACAAGATGGCAGATCCCTCTCCAATTAACGGTGATTATCTCTAATCAATGGTGCAGAGAACAAATAATCACAGATCCGAGCCACCTTGTGGCATCATTTGCCAGGGTTCAGCTATTCTAGACAGAGATCTATAATTGGATCTGCACAAACACAAAGCCTGCACATGTATCTGACACCAGGATTGGAGATGTAACTTCGGACTGAACTGTAGAAATAAAATAATCTTTAGATGATGTGACCTGAGAAAGTCACAGAATGTTCTCCTTATTACAGAGCCATTATTCTGCAGCAGGGTCATTTGCTAGTTATTACAGAGCCGTAAAGATTAGAGATGTTCAAATAAATATGGAAAAAAAATTGTGAGTTCTTTTTTTTCCTGTTGTTTTTCCAGTTCTTACTCAGAGGAACTGAGATGACAAAAATTATTTAGCTAATGAGTTTCATCCTGTAAATTATGTTGCATTGATTTAAATAGAATACTCCAAAACCCCAATCTATGCACTGCATTTCTTCCAAGCTATTTACAAATAATACACACTATATAAACCTAAAATGTATGTCTCCTGCATTGGAACTACCATTGCATAATGCTTTATTGGCATTAATAATGAAGAGCCTGGTGCTCACCTCCATCAGTGCAGGCAGAAGGGAGCAGAAGTTGAGTGGACAATGAGACAGACAATGCAGGAGATGAGAATCTTTTACTGTATATTTCCCAATTTCCTCTACTCCATAGGATCAGGGATCTATGGAACAGAGTGGGGCCATGAAGCAGCCAATGCCAATGTATACCCATGTGTAGTTAGTGTTGTTCCTGGCATCATTAGCGCCAACTCCACACCAGTTGGGGAGGGGCCTATTGCCCCATACTGCCCCCTAGTGGTGATAGAGTGCCAATAGCACCTATTAAAGTAAGCTCTGTTTCCAGCAGGAGGAGGGATGCATCCCTTTTCAGGATTAATGCCTCCTTTCCCTGCGGATTGGTGGCACCTGCAGGATGAACAGTCCTACCTCCTTTGATCCATTGAACACTCCCTGACCCAAGGAGAAAGTTGGAAACCCTTTTGAGGAACCTTGAAGGCCTACATTACAAAGTGCTACTGTGTCTGAACCAAGTTGTCAAAAATCAACATAGCTGATGATACCAAGTGAAGTTTAGTGGTTGACGTACACCAGGACAAACAGTGATCAGCTTCATGCCAGCTCATTGTGATTGAAAAACTCTTTGGTCAAGTGTCC
Source organism: Chelonoidis abingdonii (assembly GCF_003597395.2). NCBI lineage: Eukaryota > Metazoa > Chordata > Testudines > Testudinidae > Chelonoidis > Chelonoidis abingdonii. The sequence continues at coordinate 24,123,319 of NC_133785.1, forward strand.
ATACCTGAGAGCCATGCTCAGACACAGTAAATCATTGCCATTTAGACCAGGCCAATGAGGAGTTTTATGAACTGTAAGTCCCCATTTACTATGGGAGGGTATGGTACAGATGTATATTTCAGGCCATTTGTTTTGTAAATGGCAAAACTAGAGTTTATTTATTAAAGATATAATATAAAAACCCCACAATATTAAAACAGAGGGAATTTTTCAAGATCTGCCTCTCCACATAAACCTTTATCCTGAGACCCAATTTAGAATGAATAAATAATCACTGCTAGTTCATTTTCAATCTTTTCAGATTAACTGCTTATCAGAACACCTGAAATAGGAATGATGAGGATCTGAAGAGATTAAGGAACTCTGTGATTACCTCATCAGTTTTAGTCTGCTACAGCATAGTGAGAAGTTACTCCTCTAATCACAATATGATGCTTAGTCCATAGGTATTGCAGTTCCATTTTCATGCTACATGAGACAGAAGAAGCCTGTTGCTCTTGCATTTTCCATTCTAAGTACAGTGTGGAGAAAAGATAGTGATGGTTTAAATGATTAAAAATAAGGCACTTTTAACATTGCTTTTGAATTACAGGCGCCACCTAAACCACTGTGAGAATGTCTTGTGAAATGACAAAATATGAAAAATTCTTGCAAATTCTGAAATGTTGAATAGAAGTTTTATGTAATTTGGGCCTCAAGAACACTGTTTCATCATGTCTGTCAATAAGGACAGGTTATGCATTCAGAAATTATTAAATTTCACTTAGAGAAAATATGAATTTTCATGACGTTACCTATTGGAGAAATGGTAGATTTTTGTCTGAAGAAATAAAAGAAACTTTTGCACTGTTTGTGTAATGTCTCCTGGAAAGTTTCCTTTATTTCCAATGTGATATTTCTCTGGTGGAATGAATGTTTCCATATTTATAGCAGTTTTACCATATTAATATCCACACATGAAAAACATGTTTCTTATAGGTGTAGTCTCTCTAGCATGATTTAGCTGCATAGTTTCCCAATTAGCACAGTAGAAGTCTTAGAAGTCACAGGATATTTTGATACAGTTTCAATGTTTCTGAAAACTATCAAGATGATATTTTTCACTTAGATTATACTTCCTGCAAGTGTCTGAAGGCACTTTAAAAAGTTTAAAGATACAGTGTGAGGGAAGTTCTCTGAGAAACAACTAGGATGGTTGGGTATGAATTATGGAATTAACACAGGATGAGGAGGGAAGAACTCCTGAGTTATACTCCCAGTTTTGAAAATGATTTACCCTGTAGGCATGGGCAAGTCAGTTGACTTGCTTGTGCTTTGTTTTCCCCAACTGTAAAGCTGGGCTAGTACTATTAGCTAATCTTACTCACAGGGGGGCCATTGAGATGAAATAATGTTTGCAGAGCTTGAAAATGAAATGTGCTAAGTATTAAAGCCATTATTAACAGTGGTAAACATTGATCAGATTGAAATAACTGTAGCTGTAGAATCTAGCACGATACTTAACCCTTACTCAACTCTTTACATCAGGGGGAGACTTTGGCCCTGAGTCAATGAGATAGTTTGGTATGCACCTAACTATAAGCACATGAATAGCCTCACAGGCTTCAGAGAAACTACTCATATACCTAAAGTTAGAATTGCTTGAGTACCTTGCTTTAGGGGCCTTTGGGATTTAATTCTATGTGTGAAAGTCCAACTTAATGTCAAGTCATTTCTCTGTCTTGATAGTCCTTCTCAGCTTTTTTATAACCCCTGTGAAGCCACCAGCAGTATTTAAGAACACCTGATTTATTGTTTAAAACAAATCTGTTTTTCAATTCACAGAGGGACTGATTCTGCTCTCTTCACTCACACTGAATAGTAAATTGCCCTTCGAACAGTCTCCGTAAAATCACCTCACAAACCCACCCAACATACAAATGAAGTTATAATTGCAGTTAAAGCTATTAAGACTTACATTGCTGTGCAATAACTCATGCTCAGGTGTTGTGACTAACACAGCGTATCAGTGTGAGTAATTGTCCAATATTTCAAATCCTGGTATATCTTATTAGTGAATTAAAATATCATTCACGCGGTAAATTATTCCTTGCAAATCTTGGTATTTTGTCAACATTTTTATTTGTCTAAAATTATGTGGTAGTAAAAAGAAATAAATATGGCAAACTGATGTTCTTCCTGAAGGTATATGGAACCTGCCTTTGGGATATATAGAAGTTACACACCAAAGAGAAAATAGACTCACTAGACATTTCCATGCGTACTTTGTATTTATTTTAGTGTTCCAGTCCCTTAGTTCCATTTAAGTCAATTCATTCATTGCAGGTGCCACAGATAGAGCACTTCCGTGCCAGAATTCTGCATTACTAGTCTTCAGCCGATGGCACCGATTGCCACTATACATCTACTAGGTTTATTCATCAGCAGCAGTCAACATCCTATGGTGCACAAACATCATTTTGAGGACCACCAGTAGTGCACTTATAGATGTAAAGATACATTACGCCAATGAGGATGTAAGGCTGTTGATCTGGGCATAATGCACACCTGACTTCATTGTGAGCTTTTCCATTGACGTCAATAGAGCCAGGATTTCACCCCAAATTTATTCTAAGGATCAGAGTCTGACTTCAGATGTGGATTTGTGGCTATAGATTTTAATGGGAGTTTCACTTCTTCTCCTCCCAGTCAGCTAGTGTTTTTCACTTTATGTCTTTCTCACACCTTTCACTTGATGCTTTCTACTCTGAGGTCCATTCTGTGGAACAATCTCACACTTCAGATCCACCCATGTCTCTTGTTCTTAAAAACAATTTTTTCCAATGATCTTCTCCTCGTCTCCTCTCTCCCCTCACTAAAATGTTATCCTATGACTTGTGTTTGTCTTGTCTATCTCAGGCCTTGATCCTGCAGTGAACTTTGGGCAGGAAAACACAGCCCACAGAGGAATTTGGGACCCAGCATGGGCACAAGGGTCCACCCACAAGGATCTAGCTGCTGGGTGCTGGCTGATGAGTCTTGCCCACATGCTCAGAGTTTAACTGATCACCATATTTGGAGTTGGGAAGGAATTTTTCTCCAGGGAAGATTGACAGAGCCCCTGGAGGTTTTTCGCCTCCCTCTGCAGCGTGGGGCACAGGTCACTTGCTGGAGAAGTCTCTGCACCTTGAGGTCTTTAAACCATGATTTGAGGACTTCAATAACTCAGACATAGGTTAGGGGATTGTTACAGGAGTGGTGGGTGAGGTTCTGGGGCCTGCATTGTGCAGAAGGTCAGAATAGATGATCATAATGGTCCCTTCTGACCTTAAAGTCTATGAGTCTATAACATTTTGTTTTTCAGGGAGATGAACATAAAGTCTTTCTGTCATGTTCTAGTAATAATCAGAGTCTACAGACATATGAACTCCAGGTTTCACCCTTTGCTTCTACTTCTTTACATGGTATTTCACTTAAATTTATGGGTTCAACTATCTAGCAGAATGAAGTGCTTTTTGTTAATATTCAGATACTACCTTGTTTTAGCCTGAAAAAGAAAACTGTGAGGAGAGCTGCCTTTGTAACATTACTGTTATTTATCTTAAATATTTCTTAACTGAGTTTTATCATTGCCAAGCAACATTGAATATTAAAATGTTCAAAGAATTCAAGGAGCATGTTTGAACTAATTCCTACGGGTGAAATCTTGGCCTCATTTAAATCAATGGGATTTTTGCCATTGCATTGACTTCACTTTACTATATTTCTGAAAGTGTTTTGGGTTGGATGAATTGGGCAAGATTCTTAGCTGCAAGGTACAATTGGACAGAAAGCTGCCAGATCTGGCTAGCTGAGAGGTCCCTGGTGTGAGAGAGCTCTCATATAGTGCTGGCTTCTGTACCACCCTCTACCTCTCCTACTCAGCCCCAGTGCTGAGGCCTGTCACAATGGGGATAGGCATGGCTGGAAAGTGCTGGGTTCTGGCTATTCCCAGCTGGTATGTAGTTTCTCAGGGACCATAGCCAGTTAGTGTAAGTCAGAGAAGCCTCCAAGTTGCTTTAACCAATATTAGTGCAGATTCACTCTGCGAATCAGGTAGTTGTAATAGGTTCCTTGCCAATCCCTTTCTCTCCTGTGCCAAGCTAAAGCTGGGAACTTTGGAGAAACTGAACAATTATTAAATAATGCCCTGTGCCTGATTATAATGACACATACTATACTTAAAATCCATGGGCTTATCTGATCATCAGACTTCCTCCATGATTATATTGTCAGAGATATAAGAGTAACCGTGCATTTAGTTTCTTCTATATGACAAGCCCAATTATTAAATCATTTCTGCCCAAGTACGATTCTTGTCAAACTTAAATTTAAATGAGATCAAATATTGCAGGAAGAAATACAAGACGGTCAATGAAAGAGAATGATTGTTCCTTATCTGCCTGCTAGGAAAACCAGATTAAAGTTCTGGCAGTTTCAAATTCTGCATAAATTTTACTGGACCCCATCCATGCTTTTTCAGACAAGGACTGTTGAATTGAAATAAGTGATAGAGTTGAACTCTAGAGGAGGGTGGAGATGTAATCAACGTTTTATAATCTCAATAAACTTGCTCACTTTTGTGGACAAATAGTTGAGGGCTTCATGACTGGGAGAAGCCAAAAATAACATTTTCAAACTTGGGTTACCTAAAGTTAGGAACCTATAAAAGTCCCCTGATTTTCAGAGGTGATAAGCATCCGGGGGCTCCTACTTAAGTCAACTTGAGTTGTGGGTGTTTGAAAATCAGGTGCCTAAATGTGAATATAGATAACTCATTTTAGGCACTTGCTTTAATAATTTGTGGTGAGCTTTTATGCTGTCCCTGTAAGAGGCACAGCAGAAGAGGAAAAAAGGCCCAGAGAGAGGGGTAAGTCAATTTTGGGCTGCTGTAGAGATCAATGCAACCTTCACTGTAATTGAGACAGCCATAAGGAGCTGCTTATAGTGGACTACATCACCTGGGATGCACCAGGGTCTCCTCTCTGATTGAACTGCTGCATTGTGTTATGGAAGTCCTATGATTGTGGTGCATCATTGAAGATATAGTCTTGCTGGGGTGCCTGGTCCATAGATGTGAATGGAGGCTTATGATACCTGAAGTGCAGCTCCCATGAGGCACTGTGGAAGCTCACACAGATGCAGTTCAATGCTGACACAAAATGAAACATGATTCAGTTCACCAAGCCAAACCAAAACGTCAATATTTCTGAACAGAAAAAGTCTGGAGCTCTCCATGGTTGACAACTCTGTTCCTCAGGCACAATGGGATGTCCTATCATCAGGCTAAGCTCATGTGTGCAGGAGACAGTGCTTTCTCAGGGACTTCGGAATAAATTGTCACAGGAACTAAGGACTCCAAATCTTGCCACCTTCAAAGTGCAAGGTGCACTTTCACTTTTCCTTGTCAAACATAAACACAGAGCAATGGGTACATTAAAAAACAAAACATATCAACCCCCCTCCCAATCCTGCCAAAACTAAATACTGTGCTGCACACACAATTATCCTTCTGTGGAGAATCTGAGAGGGAGAATGAAACACATGTGACAGATGCTAGTCCCAGTGCTTAATGCCCTACTGGAGCAGGCTCAGATACCCTGGTCTGAGAGTAGTATAATAACTTTGGTGGATTATAATAGATCTTTCAAGACAGGAGGGACATGGATCGAGGTTACCAGACAAAATTTCTTCAGAGTCACAGGCAGCAGAAATGACTGAAATTCAGCTAAAGGATATGTTGAACCTGAGCCTCGGTGGATGTAAATTGGCAGGACTACATTGGAATAAATAGATCTATGCTGATCTACCTCACCACATTTTGTTCCCTCCAGACACTCAAGCACCCAACCTGACCAAAATTCAATTGATTGAATCTGTGTAGGAAATACAAAATTCCTCACAGTGTGACAAATCTTACCACTTGTCTCGTTCCCATCCTGGCTTTACATTTATCTAAGTTTTGGACAATCTTACTGTGATAACATCTGTCTTTTGATATTTTTGTTACTTTTTCCTCACCAAGCTTAGGAGAGAATGGAAAGTTCGCTATTTTAATCAACCCCACTTTCTGATCAAACGTGATGATAGACTCCAAAGTACAGACTGGGCATCTACATTTTGTGAATGGAGCTGCAGAGTAGTGTCTATGGATTTAGTAGCTGCACTCTCTGAGGATTTCAGCTCTGACATTCTGCCCCATAGGACAGTATAATTCAGCTTGAATGTGTATGTTTGACTACAGATCTACACTTAACACTGCTTCCCACAGAAAATAATTTGCATTTGTATTTTTCCTTTTTTCCTGTGTTACGGGTGACAACATATAGTATCTATCCTAAGATGAGAGAGATCTGTAGGAAGGATGTGGAGATGAAGATTTCTTCCTATTTATTTTTAATAAGCTCTATATAAATAATGCAGTTTGGAATTTAAGATCAGAGACTTCTTACATTTATACAGAAGTTTTGTAATCCTGTCATAAAGTAATGTGTATATATATGTCACTCATTTTGCAACATTTTGTTCTGTTAATTGAGAGGTACATTCTTTATCATCCTTTTCTCTTTACATTAGGATAAATAGCTAAACATCTTATTTTTACAGTGAAATTCTGGGATTTGGCTTTGAACAATACAAAAAAACTAACAGGTGAAAGGAAATCCTAATGATATACCCTCAGTTTCTCTGAAATATTTTACAGCCTGAACTACAAATATGGGAAATTAGGGCCTGATTCTTACCAGGTATAAATGGGTGTAGGGCTACTGAAGTGAAAGGAGCTGTGCTCATTTACAGCAGCTGAGAATCTTGTTCTTACCCATCACTTTGAACCACAACTATTTTTCATTTTGTGTTCCTAGTGGTGGCTACTATTTTAATATGGAAAAAGGGATATGAATAAATCATGATAGAAGCATGTCTTTACTATACTGCCTGTGATCTTATATATATATGAGACAGTTGTGTATTTTTTTGTTTCTCAAGATAACAGAATTAAAAGGATGTTAATATTATTTGTGCTGAGAGACGATCAAAACCAAAACTACAGTTCCAAACACTGTTGTCCTAAGGGAAATTCAACTCCAGATTTTAACTGTACAACTGTTCCCCAGCTACATAACAGGCCAAATAAAAGCCCAGGATTTGAACATCGGGGAAGTTCAGGTGAGAAATCCTGGCCCCACTGAAGTCAAAGGAAAAACTCCCATTGACTTCAATGGGGTCAGGATTTCACAACAGGTCTTGATCCAATTTTTGCAACTTCGGTCTATCTCTGTTTGTGATATAGTCCACCAAAAGCATGGAAATTCATTTAATCCATTACTTTTTGCAAATCATCTGACACTTAAAGCTCCATCTCTAGTTCTGCACAGCTCCAGTTCAATAACAGGATAGTTATGTATTGAAATTAAAGGGCACATTTTCAAGTCAGATTTTGCTTAGCTGAAGCAGCACACATGCAAAATCATTCACTCACATACTTGTGCCTTCGCTTTTCAAAAGCAAAACTACACAAGCATAGTATAAAAATGTCCCTTACTTGCATTTGCTCTTCCAATGATGGTCATGCAGAAGGCTGAATTTGCACCAGTAAAAGTGAATGGCCTTTCTGGGTACAAATTCAAACTCTTGGATGTCCACACCTTTGTTAATATAAGTTGTCAAGGTTCCTTCCCCACTCTGAACTTTAGGGTACAGATGTGGGGATCTGCATGGACACTTCTAAGCTTAATTACCAGCTTATATCTGGTATCGCTGTCACCATTCACATGCACTACTTTTCTTCCCTGAGTAGTCTTGAGGGACTTCACCAATTTCCTGGTGAACACAGATCCAAACCCCTTGGATCTTAAAACAAGGAGAAATTAACCATCCTTCCTTCTTTCTCCCACCAACTCCTGGTGGATCCAGATCCAACCCCCTTGGATCTAAAAACAAGGAAAAAAATCAATCAGGTATTAAGAAAAAGGCTTTTAATTAAAGAAAAGAAAGGTAAAAGAAAACCCTCTGGGGAAGATTAGCATACCAGCTACTCTCACAGACAGCAGATTCCAAACACAGAGGATGTTCCCCTGGGCAAAAACTTAGTTACACAAAAAATACCCACATACCCAATTTTGATAATTCCCTTAATGCTACCAAGACAAGTTACAAAGAAAGTAAACATAAACCTATTAATCCCTTTCTAAAACTTACTACTCTGATAAGAACTGGTTCCTTGATCTTTTTCACCCTGGCTGAAACTGAGACTCTAAAGCAAAGGAAAACTTCTCTCCTTCCTTTAGAAACATCTTGTTCCCCTATTGGTTCCTCTGGTCAGGTGTCAGCTAGGCTAGGTGAACTTCTTAACCTTTTACAGGTAAAAGAGGCATTAACCCTTAACTATCTGTTTTGACATAAGTGTAACCCACTCCTGGGTGTGGTGTTCTGTCCCATCTAATGGCACCTAGTCCACTTAGGGAGAAAGAGATTGAGACTGCTCTACAGCCTTAGCTAACAGCCAGTTGGCTTTTAGCTTATGTGGTACAGGTTCACAGGTCCATGCACTAAGCTCCCAGGGTTCGTTCCCACCTGCTGAGGACCAGCGTCTGTCAGCATTACATAAGGACACAGGTGGTTAGTTTCCTTCAGAAGCCAAGGGTGTGTGCACCTGCCAATGATAGGCATAATTATGTGCAAAAGCAAGGCCGGCCTTTAAAAGAAATAGGTCTAATTGTCCAGCAAAATTAACTGTTGTATAATTGATCTCATCTTGTATCATTGTCTAGTGATGTTTTCCTTTGAGTCAGGGCTAGGGGGAGCATTATAAACATAGAAATTATCATTTCTGTTCTTATTTGTCCCCAGATTGAAGAGTACAATCAGATAGGCAAGAAAATATCTTCTAATATTTATGATCTTTTAAAAAATCATTACCAAAAAATCAGATATTAGAAAGCTTCTAATTCTCAACTGCATTGAGACTGTAAGTTGTCTGTTACTAAGGGGATTTCTATGTCAGTTGTAGATTATTTCATTTTGCGTTTTTTGTTCATGGTTCCTATCTCTGGTATCTTTTGTCTTCCTAGAAACTTTTTTTTGAATCTACAAATGAAGGTGGTTTTTTTTCTTTTATTGTAGGGATAATTTAGAACGTTAATTAAGCTAACTGCTTATGTATGTAGATAATGGCAATTTCTCCCTGCCTCCTCACCCATATCTAAAATAATGAATGGGCTTTGTTGCACAGATCTAACATAAGAACATAAGAATGGCCATACTGGGTCAAACCAAAGGTCCATCTAGCCCAGTATTTGTCTATCGACAGTGGCCAATGCCAGGTGCCCCAGAGGGAGTGACGCTAACAGGTAATGATCAAGTGATCTCTCTCCTGCCATCCATCTTCATCCTCTGAAGAACAGAGGCTAGGGACACCATTCTTTACCCTTCCTGGCTAATAGCCATTTATGGACTTAGCCACCAGGAATTTATCCAGTTCCCTTTTAAACATTGTTATAGTCCCAGCCTTCACAGCCTCCTCAGGTAAAGAGTTCCA
>NC_133785.1:24133082-24143228 GCF_003597395.2 Chelonoidis abingdonii
GTGAGGAGACCACATCTGTACACAGTATTCGAGATGTGGGCATACCATGGATTTATATAAGGGCAATACTATATTCTCAGTCTTATTCTCTGTCCCCTTTTTAATGATTCCTAACATCCTGTTTGCTTATTTGACCGCCTCTGCGCACTGCGTGGACATCTTCAGGGAACTATCCACGATGATGACAAGATCTTTTTCCTGACTCGTTGTAGCTAAATTAGCCCCCATCTATATACATCTGTCATGCCAGTATGTACTATTGCAACAATTCTCAACCAGAAGCCATTCAGGGGGCTGTGGAGCCCTGCAGCTGAACCCTGGTGCCCCGAGCCTCAGCCTGAAGCAGAGAGCGGCGTGCGGGATTGAAGCTGGTGCCCCCTTACTCCAAGCCGGCAGCAGCATCCTCCCCAAGCAGGTAGCGGTGCGGGGATGATGCCACTTCCCCCCACCCAAGGCCCCAAATCTGAGAGCAGCGTGTGGCTGAAGATGGCAAACCTCCCCCCAGAAGCCAGGAATAGCAGGGCGCTGAAGCCGGAAGCCCCAGCACTGCCCTGCTGAAGCTGGGAGCCCCCACCCACTGAACACAGCCCCTAACTACTACCTCCCTGCACCCTAAGCTACTCCCCTGCTTGCACACAGCCCCTAGCTCCCCCCTCCCTGCACCCTGAGCTACTCCCCTGCCCGCACACAGCCCCTAGCTACCCCTTCCCTGCGCTCTGAGCAATTTTCAAACTTTTTGAGCTGAGTCCCCTCCTTTGAGTTATATTTTGTTCCTCCCCACTACAACCCAGACAGGCTGGGTGGCCTCCTGAGTGAGTCAGGGATGGAGATGGTGTGCCCTCCCTGGACCCCGCTGTGCAGAGCTGGCTTGAGCCCCGCCAGCCCTTGCATCACCAAATAAAAGTAAAACTATGCCTATACCCAAGGGTCCAGCCCTGGCCCAGAGTCCTGATTTCCCCCCACCCCGCCCCGTTGGGCATTTTTATAGCACGTTGATGTGGGCCTCAGCAAGAAAAAGGTTGAGATCCCCAAATCTAGTCTGACCTCCTGCACATTGCAGGTCACAGAACCTCACCCACTCACTCCTGAAATAGACCCCTGAACCTCTGGCTGAGTTACTGAAGTCCTCAACTCATGGTATAAGGTCTGCAAGATTCAGAGAATCCACCATTTACACTAGTTTAAACCTGCAAGTGACCCATGCTCCATGATGACGAGGAAGGTGAAAAACCCCAAAGGTCTCTGCCAACGTGACAAGGGGGAAAATGCCTTCCTGACCACAAATATTGCAAGAGGTTAGACCGACCAGGCAGATACCTGGGAAATAATTTTCTTTAGTAACTCAGAGCCCTCCCCATCTAGTGTCCCATCACTGTGTAAGTGTGAAGAGAATCTGACTTTGATGGTAAAGCAGAACTATCTGCCTAATTACTTGGTGGATCAAAGAGTAATATAAATATAAGCAAAGATCTGTTCTTGGAGACATCTGTTTATCCATGATTGGGCAAATGTAAAGGCTAAACTCCCATCTTCCCTTCTCCCTAGCTGAGTTGTTTTGTGTGTTCCTCAGCTGTTGCCAAGGTTCTAGGCCTTTACCTACAATGTAAAACCTGATCCTGCAAACAGGTGTACTGGAGCATTCTGCATAGAGTCTCACTTATTTTATCGGGATTCTGGGGGGCTTACCATTGACTTCAATGGGGCCGGCGTTTCACCCTGTCCATGGCACAGTGACCTCCATTAGTACATATGTTTGCAGTCCCTAGATATGTACTCTGCTTTTTATGCAATTCTTGCATTCACTTAACTTATTACAGAAGCAGCATGAAAGTGTACTGTTGTCTTGATTTTTTTTCAAATATTAGCATAATTCAGATGATGTAGTATCATATTCTTTATGTGCAAAAATTTCTGAAAACTCAACCCACTTAAAATACACATTTAAATATTCATTGCTTTGAATCAAATGCTAGAAATTTGCTGAATTAGCAAAATAATTCACTATTGAATTTAAAACAATTATCACTCTAGGATCCAAGAGCATCTTTCCTCTGCCTTCATGTTTGTAGACAGAATAATTATGGGCAAGATAAATGTTTAAGATTTTGGGTTAATTTGAAACTCTAAGTGACAGTGATGGAGTATGACCATGAACTCAAGCGGGTCAAAACCAAAACTGACCCCATTCAACCACACTTACTCACCCTCCTCCATTAAAATCAACCTTGCTTTTTGAAGCCCAGGGGACTTCTTGGGTAACAGAATCTGGTCCAACATCTTTGGGTAAACCAATGATGTTTGCTCTGAATGATCTTTTTGCCTTCTACTGAATGGCATATTGACTACAGTAGCTTGTTACATATAACTAAAGGATTTCTCCTTAAGATCAGTGCTAGGGGGTTGTATTTGTGGTGCATAATACAAAGCCCATTAAAGTCAATGGTAGTCTAACTACTGATATGAACGGGCTTTGGATCAAACCTTTTATGTTGAAGGTGTGATCCTTGCTTACAGCCATTAGTTTGTGAACAGTGTTACATTCATATGAACCCCTATGTTGTGAAACCACTGAGTTTCTCATACTTTTAACAGACAATTACCAAACACCAGTCCTGATTCTGCTCCCACTGGATCATATCAATAAGAATTTTACTGCAGATCTTAGACAAAGCAGGACTGAGCCAACATTATACAATTTAGCAGCTATTTTGAGTAATCCTAAAATATAAACAAAAACTAAACTGTTAAGGCTGAGATTTTCAGAGATGCCTAAGGGGTCTGGATGTCTAATTTCTCTCAAAATGAACAAGGATTAAGTGTTTAAATCCCCAGAATGCCTGAAAATCTCAGGGAATAACCACTACAACATATTGCCTTAATTAAATGTTATTAAATGTATAAATGGCCTATCTAAGAGTCCAATTCTCCAAAGTTAAGTAGGATGTCTTATGTGAGTAAATATTACTTACTGGTGAAAATGTACTTTCACTTAGTTCATGCACATACCTTTCCACCACCCCACTTCCCCTTTCCCCACCACCTGAAAAGATACTAGCAAGGAAAGCAGCTCACTTTCATGTACACCAAGAAACATTAACATTATTTTTAAAATGATAAATGAAGTAGGACAGATATAAATTAGGGAGGATTATATGTATCCTCCGTAGCAAAGCAAAGCAATAGCCTAGAAATCATTATGGGGGAGAAATGGATACACAGTAAACACTTGCAACTTCTCAGTGGCTCAGCAGCTATTTCTGCTGCTGCCTATAAATTATTAGTTTCAGCCTTTCTGCACCCTCTCTTCCTAACTGGCATAGTATGAACACAAAAAAAGATTATTACTGCTCTTTTATGAGTGAACCAAACTCTCTGCAAAGAATAAGCAGTTTTCCATCAGGGGTATTTGCTGTTTATGACATTCAATACCAGTTACTAGAGCTTTGGATGATTTTGGATGACTTGATATATTATTTCATTGGATTAGCTATTTCATGTGCCATTCCTCTCTATTCATGTACTGAGCAGCAATACCATGCCCTCTTGCATGGCTGTTACATTCTGATGGAGCCAATTTTGCGCATTATACTAATGCTTCAGACATCTCTGGTGCATGTGTTTCTCTGTCTGTTTAATGGCAGTAGTGCTAACAAGACTGATAAACATGTCCTGTAGAAATAATGTAGCTGAAGCAGGATTCACCAGTAGCAATGTTATTGCTATTTATAATTCATATTGCACCAACAATGTGCTAGACACTTTGCCGACAAGTCTGTAAACAAGGCCCCAGATTTGAAGAGCTTGCAATCTAAATCTAACAGTTTGCAAGTTCTTTACAGCTTTATGAATATTACAGATTATAAAGAAAGACGTAGGGAGTATAATGAAGTTCGAAGCCACACTATATGTTGCAATGTTTATCTGAGAAAAAATCTTCTTGAAATGTTTATTAGTTTACTTCTAACCTTCCTATACACCTGTACCCTGATATAACGCTGTCCTCGGGAGCCAAAAAATATTACCGCATTATAGGCGAAACTGTATTATATCAAACTTGGTTTGATCCACTGGAGTGTGCAGCCCCGCCCCGCTCGGAGCGCTGCTTTACCGCGTTATATCCGAATTTGTGTTATATCAGGTCGCGTTATATCGGGGTAGAGGTGTAGTTGTAACAGAGTCCTTTTTAATTAATGTCACAGATACATGCAGAAATGTGGCACAGGATGGGTCAAGATTCAGCCATTGATATGAGGCATCGCCCCTTTATTCATCCTCTGAACCCTTTTGTTAAATGTGCCTAAAGGTCTGTTGCCTGCCCCATTGATTTGGAAGCAAAGAGAATGTACACAATTGGACTCTGTTAAAGCTAATGTGAATCTATCATTGGGGCTATTACAGTTCAGTACATTTCAGCACCTTCTCTTAGAGTTAATGCTAAACTAAAGCCCCAGTGGCTGCTAGAGATGTCATCTTTTGGGGAAGATTTAAAAACAAAGTCCTGACTACATCTTATGAGGGGCAGCTCCAGGTCCCAGCACACCAAGCACGTGCCTGGGGCGGCAAGGCACGGGGGGCTTTCTGCCAGTTGCCGCAAGGGCGGCAGGCAGGCTGCCTTCAGCAGCATGGCTGTGGAGGGTCCGCTGGTCCCGCGGCTTCAGAGGACCTCCCGCAAGCACCAGTGGACCCTCCACAGGCACGCTGCCGAAGGCAGCCTGCCTGCCGTGCTTGGGGTGGCAAAATGCCTACAGCCGCTCCTGCATTTTATAACTAAAAATCACACAGCATAAGATTAAGTATGTTAATCCTAGTATCCTGACCAAATTCCAGCTGGCTAATTACACTCTTCCTGCTTGAATTTTTCCTGCTTTTTCTTTAGAAGCTATTATTATTATTTCCCTCTTGTCCCAGATTGCTATGTATTTTCGCTGTGTGTGGCTATATGCTCTTAAACAACTGCTGTGTTCCACATCTGAAGTAGCTCCATTTCTGTGATGGGGGAAGAGACCTCCAGATATTTTCTAGACATCACCAGTTTTCTTAGCAATGCTTAATACCCTACATTGGGAGATACCTCCCAACCACAATGAAGTGTTTTGAACTTCGTTCATTAATGTTAATCACATTGAGATTCTCAAATGAAAGGCACTAGTGGTGGGAAAGCATTATTCTTACTGGGCTAAATACAGGGACCCAGCACCAGTTGTTGGGCCATGTGCTGGATACTTCCATGGGAGGGTTGGATGAGGGTGGGATTCTGGGAAAGAATGCTTTCCACCAGCTTGGCTGAAGTAGCCAGCCTGGCCTCAACTCACTTTCATTTCAGGGGCGGTAAGCCCAAAATATCAGTGCAGATACGTTGTCCCAAGTCACCTTTCTGTATGCCTCCCCCTTCACCCATGCACTGCTAGAAAGGGAATCCCTTACACAATTGGATATTGCGCTGTGCAGCAGATGGGCCCCTGCCCCCTTTCATGGTTACTCAAGTGCAAACCTCTCTGCATAGTTAAAGTGCATTGGTTCAGATACTAGAGAGACTCTTACAGCCACGGAAGTGAAGGCCAAATTTGCTTCATTATTATTAGTCAGACTCCAAAGAAACCTTTTGCTGACACCTCCTCCCACCCCATCACCAGAAAGTTTTAGGTAAGATCAAAAGGTCCATAAATATTAGGTATCTTTCCAAATTTGTGACTACAGGGCTATTCTTGGCATGGAAAGGGAGGGTCACATCACTAAAAGGAGAGGAAGCATGTCCTTTTGTTCATGATAAGTCCAAGCCAATCGCAACTCAATGGAGAAAATGAGGTTTTCAGCTAATGAATGATGTGTCCTGACAATTCATCAGTAACACACAATGGTTTGAAAATAAAATATTCATTTGAACCTTAAAAATGAATGAATGATTTAAAGGTCAATTAAAAGTCACTCGCTATTCTCAGCACTAAATCACTTACTAGATAAATATGTAGGGTGCTTTGCAGTATTGTCAATTGTGTGCATTCAAAATCATGAGTCAGGTATCAAAAATCGTGATTTTAGCTTAAAAATCATTAGATTTTTTTCAAATAAATTTTTGGTTTCTTTTTATTTGCCTTCTGTTTTCAGAGCCTTTAGGGTGCATTCGAGCGACATTTTCAAGCTTTTCTGTACAGCCAAAGAGAGAGAGATTTACCTATTTTAAAAATAAAGCTGCGATTCTCACTGTGGATATAATTTGGACTGATGGACGGTTGTGTCCTCTCAATTCTCCAACCTGGGGTGCCTTTTACCCTGCTTTGCTGTGAGAGCAACCACTCCCGATTTGCTACATGTTTCAGCATTCTTAATGGCTGAACCTCTTTCAGTCAGGATCTCCCTCCAAGTCCAATGCTACTTCCTTGTTCTTCAGAGTTGATGATGCCATGTAGAGAAAGCAAAGGGAAGACCATTTGGGGTGTCTGCCATCTCCTCTTATAGCTCTTTCTTTTACTCAAGAATCATCTCCAGCAGATGTTTAGGATATAGAAGCTCAGCCTGGCCAGGAACCTTAAACTGCTTCTTTGTCAAAAGGTAGAGCTGTTGCCCACACTCTCTCACTAGCTGAAGAGAGGCCACTTAACCAGATGATGATCCGTTTGATCCCATTGATACCTGGCTGAGGAGTTGGCTAAGCCTTTGTCTCTGGGGGACTTGTTCATGACTTCCCTCCAGAACATGTTGGAACATGTGCTGGGTAATATCATAGAGTGAAATCTTATATCTATACATACAATATCGCCACACATATTTTACCAGGACAATAATGATCAGCAAATGATGAATTTTCGAATTACATCTTACATAGTATGCTTTGTACATAGTATGCTTTTGTACAAAATTTAACATAGTTAAACATAGTCTTGTACAAGGGTGAGCACGGCAGCATGTATGCTGCATGTATGCAGCAGCGTGTCTGGCGCTGCACGGAGCCCGACACGCAGGTTTGAGTGGCACGGTAAAGGGGCTGGGGGGTTGGAGAAGAGATAGAGGTTCTGGGGGGGCAGTCAAGGGACAGGGAGCAGAGGGCATTGGATGAGGTGGAGATTTGGGGGGGCAGTCAGGGGCAAGGAGAAGGGGGCGTTAGATGGGTCAGGGGTTCGTGGGGGCAGTCAGGGGGCAGGCAGCAATTGGATAGGCATGGGAGTCCCAGGGGTTTGTCAACGGACAGGTAGGGGTGGGGTCCTAGGGGGAAAGTTGGGGGGGATCTCAGGAGGGGGCAGTTGGGACAAGCAGAAGGGAGGCCTGTAGGATAGGGATGGGTCCTTGGGAAGGGCATGATCAGTGTACAGGGTAGCGTTGCCGGGGGGGGGTCTGTGGATGGGTTGGGGTTTCTGTGGGGGGCAGTCAGAGGGAGTGGATGGTGGCAGGGTGGGGCTACCCTCCCTCCCCGTCCTGTTTTTTGAATGTTAAAATATGGTATCCCTACCATCCACAGTGCAGCTCTCCACTCACAGCACACTGCTGCATGAGGTTCCTCTCCTTCCTTTCCAGTTGGGAATGGCCAAGAGAATGCTGGGAAATGTAGTTCTTTCCCTGCTCCAGGGCTGGATCTATAGGCAAGGAGCTAACCAAGGAACTACAGCTTCCAGAGCCCCCTGCCGGTGCAGCTCCCATGCTGGATCCCTGCCGCCCCTGCAAATGGGCTGCCCCAAGCAGGTGCTTGCTTTGCTGGTACCTAGAGCCGCCCCTGCCCAGGGACGGGAGACCCAGATTGGTGGGGGAATGCCAGGGGGTAGTACCCCAGTTAAAAGCACACTGCGGTCCAGTGGGGGACACAAAGACCAAGAGGACAGGTAGATCACCAGCCTGCAGAGGGTGTTCCTGTCTGGAAAAGAGCTAATTCCCGAGGAGACGCCACAGAGGTGAGTCCGCTCCTCTACAAAGGGGTGAATTCAGGAATACAGACTGCCCCCTCACTTTGCCTTCAGAAGTTGGGGGCCTTAACAAGAACACCAAATATTGCAAGATTCAAGAGCTGGCAATACGGGCTTTGTGCTCCAGCTTTCATGTCTTGGTTATACTAACAGAGAGAACCATGTGCAGTAGTTTGCTGTTACTTGTGATAATAATTACTTAGAGAGCAGCTCAGGGTGTGGATTTGGTGTGGTTGGGCTCTTTGGGATTTAGCAGACAGATCTGCCTGTGTATGACATATATATATAGAATTAACTACATTTTACGAAGACATTTACGATTCACTTACCAATTAAATGCAATGAAGCCAATGAAGACACATTTGCATAAAACTGGAGTAACATAGTAGTGAGTCAAACCAAATAAAATATAAATGTTTAGATGGCCTCTTTATCATTAACTAAACCCAGGACACTTTTAACCGTCCACTAAAATCTGTAATTGTCATTCATTATAACATTAGCACCTCACATGTTGCCAGTATTTTTCTCTTTTCACCACTGCATGCCCTGATACGTGCTCCAACTTTGAGTAATTCCAACCGTTCTTTTTTTTCTATACATGAAATACCTTTCCTTGTGCTGGAATCTTACTGTTTTTCACAATTATTTAATTTGCAAAATGCCCATAGCAAACACCAGCCTCTTATAACATTCTTATGGATCAATAGAACCATTAATCTGTTAAAAAAGATTCTGAGCCCTCACTAACCAGAGAGATGTTTTGTGCCAATCACTCTTTGCTTTAGCTATCGACTTCTCCCACATGAAGTTGAACATAGAAAAAAGAAAAGAATTTAAACTAGAGTAAACTAAAATACATATATTCTAGCCCCCAAAATCTGGAATCTTCTTATTTGCTTTGTAAATCCTTCAAGTGGCATCAAACATTTGTGACAAAACAGCTAAGAATTTTCTGCAGTTTTAGTAATTTATAGCCACTTTAATTATAATAGAAGAGTCTCTATTATTTTATAGGTAGGTGATTAATCTCTGACAAAGATTAAAGATTGCATCTCAGCACGTAGTCCTATTTTATGCGCTGTCATTTCACTGATTACAAATGCATACAAATTATATAAACAGAAGAAGTGATTTTATTTTATGCTAATTTTGGCTTGGCCACCTGCACATTACCCATTGTTGGATTTCATTGCTGAAAGACAGCTCATGACAGGTTATGGGAAGTAGATTTCTGTCATTTTTGCAGCCCCTCCAACTTTACTTGTACTTTGCTATGAAAATACATGTGTGTTCTACATCCTAATTAATTATATAGAGAAAGGCCTAAAGAAAAACCCTGGATACAAGTATGGATGTGCATTCACTGGTTCAGTCTAACTATGAAACTCTACAACTCAAACTTTGGGGAAGTTTGGATTTCAATGTGGTCTTCAGACTCCCAGTGTAAGGAATTTACTCCTTTAAGGAAACAGGAAATTCAGACCTGGATTTCAGATCTTTCTAATCCATCACTACTAATATAATACACATTGTTGGGATGTAGGAAGAATGTCGTCTAGTGACTGAAGCCACAGAGTCAGGACTTCTTGATTCTGTCCCTGCCTCTGTCAGGGATTTGTTGACCTTGACTACACTAGATTCATCAGACCTATAATTCCCAGTGAGCATAGTTACACTAATAGTAACAGCTCTGGAAACAGTAGACTGGACAAGATCCCACGCATTTTTAGCTCTCTGTGCTGTGTTGTTTAAATCTGCTCAAAACAGGATTAGATGACACTGTATTAAAAACATCAGACTATTGAAATCAATGGGAGTTTTGATGATGAGTTCAGTAGGGCCAGGATTTCACTCCTAACGTACATAAGGTCATGTGAGACCTTGGTGGGTGTGGCCAAGGCCAGGGTTTGACACCATAATGAACCTTGGGGTACAAAGATGTTGTGATAGTTGATATTTGTTAATTAATTGGGATATTTTAAATCAAGACTGGATGACTTTTAAAAGACATGGTCTAGTTCAACAACAAGTGATTGAGTATGATGCAGGAACCACAGAGAATGGGTTGCATAGTAAGCATTGGGATGCATCAGCGGAGGTATTTCCAGTAGAGATAAGGAGGTGTTAGTACTGTTATACAAGGCACTGATGAGACCTCATCTGGAATACTGTGTGCAGTTCTGGTCTCCCATGTTTAAGAAGGATGAATTCAAACTGGAACAGGTACAGAGAAGGGCTACTAGGATGATCC
>NC_133785.1:24143724-24155743 GCF_003597395.2 Chelonoidis abingdonii
TATTTGGGGTCGGGAAGGAATTTTCCTCCAGGGCAGAATGGCAGAGGCCCTGGAAGGTTTTCACCTTCCTCTGCAGCATGGGGCATGGGTCACTTGCTGGAGGATTCTCTGTACTTTGAAGTCTATAAACTATGATCTGAGGATTTCAATAGCTCAGACATAGGTTAGGGGTTTGATATAGGAGTGGGTGGGTGAGATTCTGTGGCCTGCGTTGTGCAGGAGGTCAGACTAGACAGTCATAATGGTCCCTTCTGACCTTTAAGTCTATGATTCTAGTAAAATTTTAGTCTGTGTTATGCAGGAGGTGAGACTAGATGATCACAGTGGTACCTTCTGGCCTTACAAGCTATTAATTGATGTTTCTGAAGTATCTTGAGATCTTTCTATGAAGGATTTAGTACCAGCCTCAGATGAAAGGTGCAATATAATTGAAAATATTCTTTATTCTTCTGTGTTGAATCATTTAATCTTTGCAGTCATTCAATTCATGTAAATGTTAATTGTCCCTAAATTCCAGCTAATATAGACAAATTGCTAAAAGTACAGTATTAATATAAAAAAAATCCAAAGTTATACAAACATCCGTATGTTTGTCCTCATCCAAATGTCTGAACAGACTTTAAATGCCATTAAGATATTTTTGTATCATTTCACATAATCCAGTGCATGCTGTAAACGTATAGCTTTTGTATGTAGTCCATGGTTTATGGCCAAAAAAAAAAAGCCTTGAAAACCTTTTTTGTATTTATAGCATAGGACAGTTCAATCATTTGCTGGGTATTAATAAAATAAATGAAAATGCCACATGCCTGTCTGTTAAAATACTACAGTTATCCTTTGCTTATATTTAACTGGATATGTTACCACTGCCATGTATACTACCTTGTTTTAGGTTTATCAAATGTAAAAAGGAATATTTCATTTAAGTGATCTATGTACTATTATTTTTTCATTTATATTTTTATTCCCCAAAGCAGCTTTACTCTTGTGTACTTTAAAATTATTTCAATGCTTTGGAGCTCTTCTAGCTGGTTTTCTTTTAATAAAATTTAATTGACTCTTCCGTCTCTTTAAGATATATCCTCAGGAGCCTTAGACTTTTGTATTTTATGCATAATAAAATGAACTGTTTAGAATAATATCAAGGGTGAGTAAAAACTAAATGTAGTATCTTGATTTCCAAGGGAAAGTGCTTTAATGAGGACAAGATACTTTCGTCCTCCATTCTGTAATTAGTCTTTTTATAGATAATGTTTCCTTTTGGAAACACATTTTAGCACTGATGTTTTTGAAAGGTTCTATACCCAACCTCCAGTTTTGCACACGTTATTTTGAACCCCCAAAAAACTGTGCTGTGAATTAAATGCCTACAATTCTAATCATGATTCATGATTCTAACTTACATGATTTATTGTTACAATCTGGAACTGGACTAAACTTCACCTGCTATTTTGTAAAAAAAAAAAAGTGGCCTAAGATTTCTGAATTTGGTAATTATTGTTTGTCAAAAGGTGGCTTCCTAAACATTAGTTAAGACTCATAATATGAGGGAGGAAACTACTAGAGCTGACTGAAAAATAGAATTTCCATTCCACAGGAAATTCCAGTATTTTGACATTTGCTGTTGTCACAATTTAGGATGAAAAGTCAAAATATCCAAACTTTTGTGAAACAAAAAATTCCAACCCACGCCCATTTCCTCCCCGCCCCCCAATAGATTCAGAAATATTTAAATGTTTCTTTTTGACATTTCAGATTGAAACTAAACATTTTGAAATTCCCAGATCAAAATGTTTCATCTCAGTTTGTCAGCTCCCATGACACACTGCATAAACTCAACCACAGTTAGAGACTGATGTGCATCATGGGAGTTTTAATTCATTTAAGGGACTGGGCCAATACGGGTAAATGGGAACAACTGGAACTCAGAACTATAACTCACAAGACAGACAAAGAGATTAAATTCAACCAAGTCTGTAATTAAATGTTTCTTTTCAGTTCAACAAACTAAACCAAAATGTTTCATTTTGATTTTCCTGACTGAAAATTCCTCTAAAAATCAGTCTTTTCCTGTGGAAGATTTTGATTTTGACATGTTCTGATAAGAAAATATTTTGTTTGTCTTTTCTACCTGCCCTAGTAAATATTAGAAAAGAACAGTTGAAGAAATTCCAGGTCCTGACTCTCACTCCATGGAGTTCACCTCAGAGAGCAATCCCTCAAAATGTATGCGTATGCTTCTATTTGTTCTGCTTTGTGAGTTATAGTTGTTTTATATTCTAACAATTTGTAGGCTCCACATTATCTCTTAGGAGCTGACATATTTCTTGTTCTTCCAGAATAATAAATCTGTCAAATTTATAGGTTCATTTCCTCTCCCAACATATTGTATATAGTTCAATAGAGGATTTGCTGCCTAATATGAATGTTTCTCTTTAAGCTTATTTCTTTGGATTGCATTTTTCTGCATTGATTTTTCAAACAGATTTTTCCCCCAGGATACAGCACAGAATGATGTTCTTATTTTATCATTTTAGGCAAAAGTGTAACTATTGCTTCCTCCCCCTCAGAAAATCTCACAATTTTCTGTTGTCTGTAATTTTTTTGGCTCTAGTTTTATTAGCTTCTATTTATTTTCAATTTAACATGTTTTTGTAATGTTTTTCTCATTACAGTTACCATACCCTGAAATTTTATGAAATAAAATGTAACTATAAGAAGATACTGTGCACTTTGAATCTCTCTTGGTCATTTTTGGTAGCGTTACAGGGATATCTGCTGTGTGAATTTGGGCAACACTTAATTTGGGCAAGTCTATTCAACATCTTCATAAATGATTTTAATAATGGCATAGAGAGTACACATACAGTTTGCAGATTATACCAAGCTAGGAGGGGTTGCAAGTGCTTTGGAGGACAGGTTTACAATTCAAAATAATCTTTACAAACTGAAGAAATGGTCTGAAATAAATTGGACGAAATTAAATAAGGAACATTGCTAAGTACTACACTTAGGAAGGAATAATCAACTGCAAAAATACGAAATGGGAAATAATTGCCTAGGAAGGAGCACTGCAGAAAAGGATCTGGGGGCTATAGTGGATCACAAATGAAATATGAATTAACAGTGTTACACTGTTGCAAAGAAAAAAAAAAGCAAACTTTGTTTGGGAATGTATTAGAAAGAGTGTTGCCAGCAAGACACAAGAAGTAATTATTCTACTCTACTCAGCACTGATAAGACCTCAACAGCAGTATTTTGTCCAGTTCCGGGAGCAAACTTCAGGAAAGATGTGAAAAATTGGGGGAAAGTCTAGAGGAGAGCAACAAAAATGATTAAAGGTCTAGAAAATATGACCTATGGGGAACATAGTCTTCAAGTACATCAAAGGTTGTTATAAAAAGGAGGAAGTGCACAAGGACAAATTCTTCTCCTTATCTACTGAGGACAAGACAAGAAGTAATGGGCTTAAATTGCAGCAAGAAAGATGTAGGTTATACATTAGGAAAAACCTCCTAACTGTAAGGATAGCTAAACACTGGAACAAATTACCTTAGGAGGTTGTGGAATCACTATCCTTGTTTTTAGAAAAACTGGTTAGACAATCACTATCTGTGGAATCACTATCCAGTTTTTAGAAAAACTGGTTAGACAAACGCCTGTTAGGTATGGTCTAGATAATACTTAGCCCTGCCTCAGTGCAGGGGTCTGGACCAGATGAGCAATCAACGTCCCTTCAAGTCCTACATATTTAAGATTCAATGACTTCTCTGGGTCTGTTTCCTTTCCAATCCTTTCTCTATCATGTCTAAGGCTCTGATTTTGTTGGCGGGGTACCAGCAAGTGGCGAGTGTATCCCTCAGCTCCTGGCCACCATGGGTGGTAGTGGGACCCCACACCAGAGTTCCAGGCTGCTGTGGGAACCCTACAGCTCCCAGCTGCCCTGGGCACCGGGGGCCATCCAGAGCTCTGAGCCACCTCAGGCTACAGGCATACCTCACTGACCCTGACCAACACGGGCAGTGAGGGCCCCCCACAGCTCAGAATGACTGTGGGCAGTGGGAGCCCCTGGAGCTCCGAGTGGGGCCTCCACAGTTCCTCAGCCACTGAGGGGATTTTGGGGATCCAGCAGCTCCCCATGGATATTTTTAGTAAAAGTCAGGGACAGGTCATGTGAATTTTGCTTTATTGCCTGTGACCTGTTGTGGTGGAGTGTACAAACCCCACACTGAGCGACAAGGGCTTAAGGGCTCATTTTGAGCTCAGCCAGCCCCACCCCGCCACACCTTCAGCACATGCTTCCTCTGCTGGAGGAATTAAAAGGCAGCAAATTAATTCAGTTGGTGAGCAGAGCTGAAGGTGAGGAGACATGCAGCCCACAGCTCCAGCAGAGCAGAATGAAACCTAAAGACTCTGACAAAGCTGCCCAAAGGGGCCCTCCGTGAGGACAGGGAGGACCCTCTACAGCGGCAAGCAAAGAGGCAAGTATCCTGTAGCCCTGGACAGTGGTAACTCCCTCTTGCTTCCTAGTGATCTGGATTTTCTCACCAGGCGAAGGTCTTGGACTGAGCTGACCTCAGGAGGGGAGATGAGAGGAAGTGATTGAGGGAGGACAGCCTTAAGAAATCTTGGTTGCCAGGTTACTGGTAGTCCAAAGGGCCCTAGATTGGAGCCCAGTGGAGTGGGAGGGCCCCGGGTCCCCTCCCCACAACCACCTTGGCAGTCCATGATTGTGGCTGTGACGACTAGGCCATGCTTCCCAACCAGACCCTGAGTGGAGACCATTATACTTGTCCATGACTTTTACTAAAAATATCCATGATGAAATCTTAGCCTGAGTCATGTCTGTTTAGAATGTAAGCAAGGACTGTCTCTTTCTACATACATTTTCAGTACCAACAACTAGGCCTCAATCTCATCTGAAGACTATAGATACTACCAGAATAGAAATAATAATAATTTATTTTATTAACGATTTTTATATTACTAATATTATTAAGCAAATTACATATATTTTTCTTAAAACTGGTGTCTTATCAAAAGCCAGTTGACTTTCTTCAGTGGGTTTTGGATAAGGACCTTGAATCGTTTAGTACGATTTAATTACTATTCTATGTTGCCATGTTTTTGAGAGTTCTATAGAAATTTCTCAGGCAAAATGGTGTACAACAAATTTGTGTCGTATTTTGTCTTGCCTTGAATAAATGAGCAATGTTCTAATATACTGCATTTTTTTAATATCATGTTGGTGGTATGCAGGAGATACGTATCCATCCTGTGGCAATGCAGTAGGCCACATAATACCCCACAAAATGTTTTTATTGTTTGTCTGTATTTGTCAGAGCCAGTTCACTGGTTCTTGAATTTGCAAATGTCTTATCCTCTGGTCAGAACCACATAGCAAATCCATAGATTTGGTCTTGCACTGACTTTCACTTCCCAATGGGAACTAAATGAGTCTTATGGTATGTCTACACTGCAACAAAACACCCATGGCTAGCCATGGGTTCGCTGACTGAGGCTCACAGAACTCAAGCTGCAGGGCTATAAGATTTCTAGTGAATTTTGAAATCAAAACCAGCAGCCTCAGACTATTTTTAGATATTAAAATAGGAGGGAAAGAAATTCACAAAAAGCTTTGCTGGGTTCAGAAATGCAGGAAAACCACTGATCTATAGACACAGGCAGAAATGACAAATGCAGTCTATTTATGAACATTTTGTGATTGTACAAGATGCTAAAGCAAATAACGCAAGTGAGCATTGTAGGAGAATGGAGAATGGAATGTGATAGTTAATATTACCAGCCAAAATAGCATTACATGTAACATACATAATCTTATTTGCTATTCTAAACTGTAGATGCCAAAATGTTAAAATCAGTCATTATGGGCCTCATTCAAAATACAGTAAAGTTAATGGGAGTATCTCCACTGATTTCAGTGTGCTTTGGATCAGGCCACAAATGGAATAGCCGTATGCAATGTGATAAAAATCTGCAAGTCATTCAAATCAATCTAGAATTCTTGTTTTACATCAGTTAAAAAGAATGAAATAGCCATTTCAGTATTTAGCAGTGCTATAGATAAATATATTGTGCAGAAACACAAAAGACCTTGCATTGCACAACCTTGCCTGCACTTTAATTATTGAGCAAGTTACTCAAATGGCTTTGACATGTGTACAGTCTGACAAGCCTACTCTAAAGTTCAGCCTCTCCAGAAATGTAATTCTATAAGGAAATTGCATGTCATAGCAACTGCGTGACTCAGCTTGGTGACAGCCATCTCACTACAATCGATATGAAAAGAAAAATCAAATATTAATAAAACATCGTTATGTCTTGCCCAGGCACTGTATTTCTTGAAAATGCTTTTTTTCCAGTCAGGGCATGACTGGGTATGAGCTTAGTAACACTGAACTCAAAGTGACATTTCTCTTTTCAATTACATCCCGAGATGTCTTCCTTCCCCTTTCTCTCACTCATTGCCAGGGCACACAAGCAACAAAATCAGATACTGCATCAAACGGGAGTTTGGGGTTCACTGAGGAGCTGATGGATTGTTGTTGTTTCTTCAAAGCAAAAAACTGTCTCACACTCCACAAACCCACCAGGAAGTATTGGGCTTTGTTGCAGCATTGATTTATATGTACACGGTCAGCCCCTAACCACTCTGTAAGCCAAACGCCAACCTTCTTAGCAAACACAGGCCCGGAGTTTAAGTAGTCATTCTTGCCTTGGCGAGGGCTAAGTTAACTTTCTTTCAAATGCAGCCTTCTTTGTAAGGTCTACACAAGGACTGCTTAGAATAGCAGGCCCTGCCGATACTTAGCAGGGAATAATTGGAGCAAGGGATTCTTCTCCTTCTGGCAGTGAATATTATGCTGCAGTCTAAGGGAGGTTGCAAATTACTATACCCTCCCTCCCATATCGCCTTTCTCCAGCATAGTAGCAACCAGGGATTTTGGTAAGAAACTAAGAGGTAATTTTCTTCCCCTCCCCCCAATGTCCGCTTCAGATGGTAGAGCTGTGCATCACCCATTACTCTGGTCTTTGCCTAATTGGCATGATATAAGTCAGCATTTTGCAGTGGATACAGCAGTTTTCCTGTTAAAGAAATGGTATACAAGACCTGTACAAGAAGACCCTTTAGGATTACACACAACACCACTCCCGAGAGCTGATTGAATGGCAAGTGCCGCCATACCATTCCCTTTTAAATGTCCTATTGACTTCAATTGGATTACTCTTGTGAGTATGGCTCAGCACAGTAAATAGTGTACAGTTGGGCACTTGTAAGTCCTAGCAATGGGGGTATTAGATGTACAATGATAGAAAGATACAGATATGTAGATAGAGTTTATACAATTGCCTCAGTAATTTGTTCCTTTTAAACCCACCTAGCAAAAGAGACCATTTCATAGATTATATGGTACAGTTACTGGTGCTATGGAATGAAAAATCTGCTAGTGATTGTTCTTATTGAAAGTTTATTTCTTGGGCTAAAACAGTTTAAAATCTCCTACTTTAATCAATTATTTCAGCCCTCGGGGTGGAGGTGAATGTGTTATTTTATTAATCTTTTATCTGCACATATATTTGGTTTGTGAGGACAAGTCCAGAAAAAGAACTGAGAATCTCTATTGTACCCTCAAGCTTAAATCTCCTGCACTGCTTCTGAAGACCATAAATGAAATTATTTTTGTTTTGCCTAGGTTTGCAAAAGAACAGCCACCTCTGAGACTGAGGTCAGTGCCATGTTCATTTCACCACCAGCCAGAAGAAGACAGAGTATTGAGTAGCCATTCTACCCTGTTCCTGCTTCCAAAAAAGTAGGCATGCTAATTCTAGCCAATATATGGGGTGAAACTCCTGCCCATTGAAGTCAATGTTTCAGGATGTCACTCAGGATTCTATCTAACCTTATGTCCAAGATCCCTTACAGGAAACGATCTCTCGCACTATATCATACCGTTCAATAATACAGGTCAAGATGCCTGTCTGTGTATCTAATCTATCTGTCTATCTACCTTATACACAACAAAACTACGTTTATACAAGATTATGAAGGTTTCAAAGTGAACATCAAGTTAGGAAATGTCAGAATTAAGGTTGCCTGGGCACATTTTATCACAGATATTTGCTGACAGCAGAGGAATGGTGAGACTCAGAAATCTTGCATTCCATTCCAGGCTCTGGAGGGGATAGAGGAGATGCTATAGTGGGCATAAACTCTGCTAGATTCCCCTGAGTTTGACTCATACTGCCTCATCCCCTTCAACCTGTCATTGTCTTAGTCCTGTTTCTTTTCCACTCCTATCTCCTTGTCCCAATCCCATTCTCCCCACTCCAACCACCAGTCACAGTTTCTCTCCCCTTCAGTCCCACTCTTATTAGACTCCTTGTCTCAATCTATTCTTTCTCCTCCTGTGGTCTGACTTTTGCCCTCCTATGCATTAAGATTTGACAGCTTCCTCCTCTCTGCACTTCCAGAATGCCCACAGTGGGTCACTGAAAGCACAGGAGAGACAGACTCCCTGCTCTCAATTCCAGTGCCCAGCCAAACCCAAGACCAGAGAAACCATTAAAAGGAAATTCTTTCTGAGAACCCAGAGCCCTGGGCTGGAGGATGCTCAGTTGCTCTGCCAAGGTTGCTCATTTGTCGTCTGGTCAGCACTGTGAGAAGCTGGAGTATACTCAGAGACGATGGACTCTTCAGAGGTTTTAGCGGTTAACATCAAAGAAGTCTCTAAGGAGATGGCAGCATGTGGTTTTTGAAAGGTTTAAAACAGTGGTTCCCAAACTTCTTCTGCCACTTCTGCAGGGAAAGCCCCTGATGGGATGGGATGGTTTGTGTACCTGCCGTGTCCGCAGGTTCAGCTGATCACAGCTCGCAGTGGTTGCAGTTCACTGCTCCAGGCCAATGGGAACTGCTGGAAGTGGCGCAGGCTGAGGGACAACTTACAAGAATAGAATGACTGCAAAGATTAAATGATTCAACACAGAAGAATAAAGAATATTTTTCAGTTATATTGCACCTTTCATCTGAGGCTGGTACTAAACCCTTCATAGAAAGATCTCAAGATACTTCAGAAACATCAATTAATAGCTTGTAAGGCCAGAAGGTACCACTGTGATCATCTAGTCTCACCTCCTGCATAACACAGGCTATAACATTTTACTAGAATCATAGACTTTAAGATCAGAAGGGACCATTATGACTGTCTAGTCTGACCTCCTGCACAACGCAGGCCACAGAATCTCACCCACCCACTCCTGTATCAAACCTATGTCTGAGCCATTGAAGTCCTCAAATTGTGGTTTAAAGACTTCAAGGTGCAGAGACTCCTCCAGAAAGTGACCCATGCCCCATGCCGCAGAGGAAAGCGAAAACTCCCCAGGGCCTCTGCCATTCTGCCCTGGAGGAAAATTCCTTTCTAACCCCAAATACGGCGATCAGCCAAACCTTGAGCATGTGGGCAAGACTCACCAGCCAGAAACCCAGGAAAGAATTCTCTGTAGTAACTCAGATCCCACCCCACTTAACATCCCATCAAAGGCCATTGGGCATATTTACCACTAATAGTCAAAGATCAATTAGTTGCCAAAATTAGGCTACCCCATCATACCATCCCCTCCATAAACTTATCAAGCTTAGTCTTGAAGCCAGATATGTCTTTTTTCCCCACTGATCCCCTTGGAAGGCTGTTCCAGAATTTCACTCCTCTGATGGTTAGAAAAGTCTAAACTTCCTGATGGCCAGTTCGTATCCATTTGTTCTTGTGTCCACATTGGTACTGAGCTTAAATAATTCTTCTCCCTCTCTGGTATTTATTCCTCTGATATAGTTATAAAGAGCAATCATATCTCCCCTCAGACTTCTTTAGGTTAGGCTAAACAAGCCGAGATCTTTGAGTCTCCTTTCCATAAGACAGACTTCCCATTCCTTGGATCATCCTAGTAGCCCTTCTCTGTACCTGTTCCAGTTTGAATTCATCTTTCTTAAACATGGGAGACCAGAACTACACACGGTATTCCAGATGAGGTCTCACCAGTGCCTTGTATAACGGTATTAACACCTACTTATCTCTACTGGAAATACCTCGACTGACGCATCCCAAGACCGCATTAGCTTTTTTCACGGCCATATCACATTGATGGCTCATAGTCATCCTCTGATCAACCAAAACTCTGAGGTCCTTCTCCTCCTCTGTTACTTTGAACTGATGTGTCCCCAGCTTATAACAAAAATTCTTGTTATTAATCCTTAAATGCACGACCTTGCACTTTTCACTATTAAATTTCATCCTATTACTATTACTCCAGTTTACAAGGTCGTCCAGCTCTTCCTGTATAATATCCAGATCCTTCTCTGCATTGGCAAAACCTCCCAGCTTTGCGTCATCTGCAAACTTTATTAGCACAATCCCCCTTTTTGTGCCAAGGTCAGATTAAGTAAAATTGGTCCAAAAACTGATCCCTGAGGAACTCCACTTGTAACCTCCCTCCAGCCTGACAGTTCACCTTTCAATATGACCCGTTTTAGTTTCCTCTTTAACCAGTTCCTTATCCACCTTTCAATTTTCGTATTGATTGCCATCTTTTCCAATTTAGCTAATAATTCCCCATCTGGAACCGTATCAAATGCCTTACTGAAATCGAGGTAAATTAGATCCACTGCATTTCCTTTGTCTAAAAGATCTGTTACCTTCTCAAAGAAGGAGATCGGGTTGGTGTGGCACGATCTACCTTTTATACATGTTGTATTTTGTCCCAATTACCATTGACCTCAATGACCTTAACAACTTTCTCCTTCAAATTTTTTTCCAAGACCTTGCATACTACAGATTTTAAACTAACAGGTTTTTAGTTACCCAGATCGCTTTTTTCCCCCTTTTCTTAAAAATAGAAATTATGTTAGCAATTCTCCAGTCATATGATACAACTCCCGAGTTTACAGATTCATTAAAAATTCTTGCTAATGGGCTTGCAATTTCATGTGCCGTTCCTTTAATATTCTTGCATGAAGGTTATCTGAGTCCTCTGATTTAGTCCCATTAAGCTGTTCGAGTTTGGCTTCTACCTCGGTTGTGGTAATATCTACCTCCATATCCTCATTCCCATTTGTTATCCTACCATTATCCCTAAGCTCCTCATTAGCCTCATTAAAGACTGAGGCAAAATATTTGTTTAGATATTGAGCCATGCCTAGATTATCCTTAACTTCAACTCCATCCTCAGTATTTAGTGGTCCGACTTCTTCTTTTTTTTTTTCTTATTTATATGGCTATAGAACCTTTTACTATTGGTTTTAATTCCCTTTCCAAGGTCCAGCTCTTCATGACTTTTGGCCTTTCTCACTTTATCTGTACATGTTTTGACCTCAATAAGGTAGCTTTCCTTGCTGATCCCTCCCATCTTCCAGGCCTTGTAAGCTTTCTGCTTTTTTTTTTTTAATCACCTCTCTGAGATGCTTGCTCATCCAGCTTGGTCTACAACTCCCGCCTATGAATTTTTTCCCCTTTCTTGGGATGCAGGCTTCTGATAGTTTCTGCAACTTTGACTTGAAATAATTCCAGGCCTCCTCCACCTTTAGATCCATAAGTTCTTCAGCCCAATCCACTTCCCTAACTATTTTCCTTAAGTTTTTAAAGTTAGCTCTTTTGAAATAAAAAACCCTAGTCACAGATCTATTTTTGTTTATCCTTCCATTTAGTTTGAACTGAATGAGCTCATAATCACTCCAACCAAGGTTGTCCCCTACAACTATTTCTTCTATGAGGTCCTCACAACTCACCAAAATCAAGTCTAAAATGGCATCCCCTTGTCATGGTACAAATCCCCACTCTGAACCTTAGCGTCCAAAAGATGGGGTACCAGCATGAATTCCTCTAAGCTTAATTACCAGCTTAGAACCTGTAGCGCTGCCACCAACCAGGAATTCCAGTGCCTGGTACACTCTGGTCCCCCCAAAACCTTGCCCGGGGACCCCCAAGACCCAGACCCTCTGGATCTTAAC
>NC_133785.1:24156368-24203920 GCF_003597395.2 Chelonoidis abingdonii
TCTGGTCCCTCTGAGCCCCCAGAGTGAACAACAACCAAAAACTAACAGCACACACAGAAACTTCCCTCCCTCAAGATTTGAAAGTATCCTGTCTCCTGATTGGTTCTCTGGTCAGGTGACAGCCCGGCCTACTGAACTTGTTAACCCTTTACAGTCAAAGAGATATGAAGTACTTCTGTGCTATTAACTTTTCTTATCTGTTTATGACACCCCTCTTGTTGGTTCAGCAACTACTTGGTGAAGGAATCCATCTTCGAGTGCATCCAGGAAAATCTGACCTCTATTATTCTTGCAAGCACTTGTCCTCCAGTCTGGGATATCTCAGTGGTTTGAGCATTGGTCTGCAAAACCCAGGGTTATGAGTTCCTCCCTTGAGAGGGCTATTTAGCCATTTAGGGATCTGGGGCAAAAATCCATCTTGGGATGTGTTCTGCTTTGAGCAGCAGGTTGGACTAGATGACCTCCTGAGGTCCCTTCCAACCCTGGTATTCTACAATTCTATGAACTTAAAGTCTCCCATGATCACACAATTCCCATTAGTATTTACTTCATTAAAAAACATTAAGGCAGTTTCTATCTGTATCCAAATCAGATCCCAGTGGTATATAGCACCCCCCAAGCACTATCCCCGGGGAGGCTCTAGTAGGTTTTTTCCCCAACGTAATTTTTGCCCAGATAGACTCTGTCTTATCTATTCCATCCCTTCTTATTTCTTTCCAGTCTAACTCATCATGGATGTAGCTTCATTCATTTCAGTGAACTTACTCTGATTTATATTGGCATAACTGAGGAGAGAATAAATCCCTATCAGCACAACTGCATGTGCAAAAATGCACATGCATTCCCATGCCTCATTTTTGTATGCGTTTATAATATAATATTTACCATATGCGGTCATGGTAAATTCGTTCTCAGATGAGCAATTTCCCATCTCGCTGGCCATTTGTGCATATAATTACAATGATTGTGCACACAGGGAAATGTTGTATGCAACTGCACATACATTGTTCAGAAGCAGTTGTGAAAATCTACTCCTGAATGAATATAGTTTTCTCTAATCCCACAAATTAAAGCTACTTTTTCTAATTTGCTTGTAAATCTTGGGCTATATTTTGCCCTAAATAAAACCCATGTGAACCCACTTACTTCAAAGGTATTGCACAATTTATCCATAGATTAATTTAGCCCCAACTGTTTACTCAGGCTTTTGATGTAGACAACTTCTTGCTATTCCACATACTCACAGTGAATATTAGAACCTCCCCTGATAAGCTTCTGCTTTTTTTCTGCTCCCTTCTGAATTTTAATTCTTTCATGTTTCAGGCCATTATTTAAAAGAATGTCCTTTAGGGATTTAAAGTTTTGTTGGCTGTCAGAACTAACAGCCTCTTCCATAATTCTATTATAATGTAATTAATCAGAGAGTCTAATGAATTTTCTCTGTAGAAACATCATAAGAGAACATTATATAGATACTTAGATATTTATCTTTACCTCTTTTTTCCTAAGAGAATCATTCATATCATTTTCAGAACCCTTAGGAGTCCATCTGATATTACTCTCTCTATTAGCATCACTGGTGTTCTCATCCACAGTAATCAGCATCATTCCAGCCAAGAACTAGAGATGAAGAGACATTACTGGGAAGTGCAAATACCACGAGAGTTTATTTTAACACTGTTACCTACATTTGTGGTCATCCAGTTCCATTACTATACAGGCCTCTCTTCCTCTCTTTTCAGAGAAGCACAAAGCAATGGATGGTTGTTCTGCTGAGTGTGAATGGTCTAGTATGGTGCTTCCTTCTAACACCCACAGCATGACTGAGCCTTAAAATCATTCAGACTGAGCAAACAGCATTAGTGGCTAAATGACTTGATAAAGGCATCTATCAAGTTTGTAGCCTGTAGCACAATATAGTTTTCTTTTAAAAAATCTGATCTTAGAAAATAATTCTTTGATTATAATATAGATAATATAATATAGTTAAAGGAAGGTAAATTAAGGAGTAATGATTGCATGAATATTTTTAAACAGTTAAACAAAGCCAAGTGTTATGTCAGCGGAACACTGCATCATAATACACAGTATATTACAAAGGGAAGAGAGTCATTGCTGCTGAAGTATTAGCATCTATTACTCTATAGGTGTGAAAAGGAGAATACAAATACAAAAGAAATAAACACATTCTTGTACGATCATGACAAATGTGCTCTGCTTACAAGATGATAAAGAAGGACCCTCTGCAATGTACAGGCAAAGGTGACCACATTTTCATGTGTTCTGGTAGAAACATAGATAAGGCTGATTGACAGAAACGTATATGGGAACTGACACACAGAATGAATTTGTTGTGAAATTTTTACCTTCTCAGATGTGTGGGCTTCTAGAAAGGCATAAAATGAATTGATCCAGTTAAACTTTTAAATGACTCGTTCCTACAAATTAGTTCAGCAGTCAGGAGTAGCTTTAGGCCAATACTTAGGAAAGTCTCTGTAACTCTCCAGTGCACAATGGCACATTAATTAAGGTTACACATGAAAGTGCACCTCAGCTCTTTCTGTAGCTTCCAGAATCTGTTTAATGATACCTTGCTGCTTTGGAATACACCTATTAGAAGATGTATGTGCAATTTCAGGTGAAGGTTGGGCTGCCATCTCCTGGATACTTCATTTTATTAAATTAACAGCTCTTAACATAATATTAACCTCTCATTTTTCTAGAGATGTAATGCCCCAGTTAAGGTTCTGGAGGCAAAAGGCCCTCTGGTATCAATTCATTTTTAAGGTGTGTAGCTTTAATTTCCTTGTTCACCCCTTCCCCTTCTCTGAACTGGCAAAAAAGATAAGGTGAGTGAGGTAATATCTTTTATTGGACCTATTTCTGTTGTTGAAATAGACAAGTTTTGAGCTTACTCAGAGTTCTTCAGGTCTGGGAAAGGTACTCCAAGTGTCATAGCTAAATACAAGGTAAAACAGATTGCTAAGCATAAGGAGTTAACACTTGTTCCAAAAGATCATACAAGGTGAAATGGGTAGTTAACATCTCTGTAGGACAAAGGAGGGTTAGTGGTTAGTGGGCTTCAGATTGTTGTACCAAGCCATAAATACACTGGCTTTATTGAGTCCATGGCTTTTAGTGTCTAGCAAAGTTATAAATTTAACCTCCCTGGCTCATCTTTGGAAGATGTTGTTTCCTTTGCAGGTTTCCTTTGAAACACATCAACTTACAGTGGCCATAACAACACAAGCAAAATCTGCAGACTTTTCCGCACTCCTACTATGTTCAGTACCCCCCACAACACACCTTTGAAGACCCATGGGTCCTACATATGCCTATCACAATGGATGCACCTCATCCAGTGCACTACACTGAAATTAAAGACTTCTGACTGGCCCATGTCAGCTGACTCAAGCTCCCAGAGCTCAGGCTATGGGGCTATTTAATTGAAATATAGATGGAGCTTTGGATCTGGAACCCCATGAGCAGGGACAATCCCAGAGCCAGGGCTCCAGCCTGAGCCCAAACGTTTACACAGCTATTGAACAGCCCCATAATTTGAGTCAGCTGACGCAGGCCAGTCACAAGTGCTTATTTGACATAATCTAAATGCCCCAATAACAACTATGTGGGTTAAGTGAGACAATCACTGTACTCACAAATGAACTCACACAGAAAAATGACAAAAGACAAAAAACATATCACCCACGGGCAACCACTTTTCACAAAATGATCACTCCATATCTGACCTCTTAGTCTTTCTCCTCAAAGGAAACCTGCACTACACCTTCAAAAGACAAGCCTTACAGCTTTGATTCATAATTTTGCTAGACACTAAATATCATGGACCCAATCAAGACACTGGATTTATGGCTCATTACAACAATCTATGACCCACTACCCTCCTTTGTCCTATGGCTGCAGAGGTATTTACCCAATTCACCTTGAATGGTCTCTTGCAACGTTAACTCCTTTTGCTTAGCAATCTGTTCCAACTTGTATTTAGCTCTGACATCCTGAGTACTTTTCCCAGACCTGAAGAAGAGCTCAGTTAAGCTCAAACTTTTCTTTTAACTAACAGAGATTGGTCAAGTAAAACATTACCTCATCTACTTTGTCCCTCTAAAAGCCTGGGACCAACACAACTGGAACAACACTGCAAATTAAAACAGAGGTAGCCAAATATAAAGATGTGCCTTTTATTTGGGTTTCAAAGGAGTATTGTGGCTTTCTAGATTTTATTAGAAAATAACAAATTTGCTCCTTCCTTTTGTAAGCAGAGTCAGGATGAGCTGTACCCTGACATCTGGTGGTGAAGTATGGGAAGTGTGGAAAGAATGTCTGGAATGCAAAATCTCAAATATTTGCATAGGCACACCTAACCCATCCCAGACTGGCCGGAGCTGGTGGGAAACTGCCCTTTGGTGAACAAGAAGAAAATGACTAACCTCAGTTGGTGGTACTTTGGCCCTTAAAGAACAAGGGAACAATGGGTTTCCAACCTGTGGGGAAGGGAGAAGAAGGTTTGGGGAACAAGGTAAATTTGTGCCTGTGGTGCCAGGCTTCCTTGGGTGGAAAAAAGCCCTAGAAGCTCATTTGCACCAACCCTCCTTCATTCTCCACTGGGTTTGGGAAAATGTCAAAAAGAGTTGTTTTATCCCCTTAAAACCTAGAATCAGCGGGTTTTCCTGAAAGCTGAACTCAACTTTGGGCTAATGGTGGGCAATAAGACTGGGCCCTCACCCTACTACGTTGCCATGGAGGATCAAACTTTAGAAACAGGCGAAAATCCAACAAAAGAGCTTGAAAATACTGAGCTGGAGCAAACTGGAAAAGTAAACTGTGCTAAACTAAGTTGGGGGGAAAAAGCCCTGAAGCTAATAACTGTGGAACAAGAGCCAGCTGGCAGGAAAAGATAATGGAGCAGTTTTTTTGGCGGATGGTGGACGCGGAACACACAGGAACCAGCGCTGGTGGAGCTTGGAGCAGCTGGCAGAAAGCGGAAAAGTAAGCCCTTTGTTGGGGGCCGTGGGGGGGTGGGAAAAAAAGGGCAAAAGCCCTCACAGAAGGCCCGGATGCGGAGCCAAGAGTTTGCCACCTTGGAAACCAACTTGGACAGCTCCACGAGCAGCCTGGTAGGAGCGAGCAGTTTGTTGGTGACGGCCGGAGGAAAGCCAAAGTGGAGCGGCTGGGTAAGGCGGAGCAGTTCATGGAAGAAAGGCGGAAGCAGAAACCCACGGAAGAGGGCACAGGGCAGTTTGGCCCCTGGAACCACGTAAGGCGTCTTCCCCTTTTTCACCCAGGCTGGGGGGGGGAGGGGACCCTTCTCAGATAGAACCCTCTTTGAATTTCTCGATTGGTGGGGCAAAATTGACCAGAAGCAAACCTTTTTTTGGGTTGCCCGGAACTTTTTTTGGAAGTGGTTGGAAACCCCCCTTTAAGAAAACCCCCTAAGGGGGAAAAAGGACATTGCATTGGGGGTTAACTTGGGGGGGGTGGGTGGTTTTATGGTTTTTGTTGTTATAACTCCCTGTGGTTATGTATGAGTTGGTTTCTATCCTTCCCCCAATTGGGTGCCGGCATTGATTCCTTTCCTTATTATAAAAAGATTTTACGCTACAACCAGAACCCTTCCGTGCTTTCCGAGAAGGGGAAAGTATTGGCCCTCTAGAGGCGCCCCAGGAAAGGGGGTGGTGCGTTAATGTATGGTCTCCCAAAGTCCCACTGGGTGGGGGCTCGAGCTGGTTATGCCTTGTGTTATTGAAACGGAACCCCTGGATACTGAACCTGGCCCTTGTTGCTGCCAACTCAGAGGGGCAGAAGGGTTACACTTTCATTATCAGATAATCATATTAAACAAATTCTATTGGGTCTCTTTTGAAGTAATAAAACGGAGCAATTGCTAGTGAGATTTTTCTTTCTTTTTTAATATTGTCACTCTTGTTTTTCTCCACAATATCTTTTATGGAATAACAAAGATAACTGTAGTATCACATTAAAATGAAAACAGAGGAATGCTATTATCTGTGAAGGAAAAGCTGAAACAAGTTGTTTTTATCTTTTAACATAGAAACACACATCTTGGTAAAGCAGTCACTAACCTAGCTGCCTTGTATTAAAGCATCTCCTTATTTTTTTAACCTTTCAGAGGTGATGTAGGAAATGACACACTACATTTGCGTAATCAAAATTATAATAACTACAACAGATGAGTTTAAACCAACAGTACTTGTTTTGCAAAGGTCTGAAGGTAGAAGGAGAAAATAAATATTCTGGGCCAAAGAATATTGATTCAGAAACATTTTGACAGCAGACAATAACATTGTATTGTCTTCCAAAAAGCCGAAGCAAGATGAGTAATTCTATGCAATCTTTTCCTGTAAAGCTCATCCAATCAGGGAAGAACAGCTTATCTGTAATCAGCAGATTAGCATTCATACTTTTACTGCTTGTTGTGAACCACAGAGAAAAGAAGATTTTTAAGGCTTTATGAACTTGTCTCCATCCACTATATGGATGTATTTCCTTGCCATTAAACAAGAAAATTGCAGTGTGAACTATTTATCTAAGCCATGCACAGGCTACATTCAGCTATGGCATTTGTCTATGCATCCTTAACTGTTGTCAAAATCTTAAGTGGAGGGAATAGGCATCTGATATTGGGGGTGCAAAAGATCACCTGGAAATAAATGTTCTTTGCCTGCACAGAGAAGATCGGATTTGTGGGGAGGGGACATTTTAGTGCTCTTGAAAGGTGCTAGATTTGTGTCACTAAAAACTCTGATATCTGCTGTTTAATCACAGAACAATGAAGGGATGAACAATGAAAATATAAGGTCCTCCCTCCTCAACTGATAGCATGTCTAAGGTGGACAAGCAAGAGCACTTGTGTATAACTACCTTCATGGGAGGAAAATACTGGGTACTAAAGGGCTCTTTAATCTAGCAGAGAAAGGCATAACCAGAACAAGTGGCAGGAAGTTAAACTCAGACAAATTCAGATTAGAAATAAGGTACACATTTTTATACTGAGGGTGATTAACCATTGGCACAAACTACCAAAAAAAGTGGTGGACTTTCCATCTTTCAATGGCTTCAGGTAAAGACTGGATGCCTTTCTGGAAGTTATGCCTTAGTCAAACATAAGTTATTGGGCTAAATACAGGGAAAATCAGCTGACATTTAGTGGCCTGTGGTATAAAGAAAGTCAGGTTAAATAATCTTTCTCTCTTGGTCCCTTCTGGCTTTAAAAATCTGTGAAACTAAGAAAATTCTTAATGTGAGGGACTTGATCTGGCTCTATGGTTAGTACTTGGGCTTCATGGATGCCAAAAAGTGCTGTTTTCAGAATGGCTTTTGTGATGTGGTAACTGGTTTGAAGTATTGCTAATTAGAACCAATGCCAAATGGATACAAAACAAAATCCTATACAGTGTGAAGTTCTGTCCTAAATGAATTGTATCTATCTCTGACAGATAGTTGGTGGGGGCTGGTTTTTCTTTTTCACATCTTGGCTACATTTATATAGCTCATCAGACCAATTGAGTCATGCTGAATTGAAGTGTAAACACTTAATAATTTATAAACTAACATGCCATTAAAGAAACCAAATACTTTTATTAATTTCTCAGACTCAAAGAAACCAGAACTATTGTGCATAAAAATGCCTCTGGTCAGCACTAATATGTGCTTAAACTCCAAGCTGCCTTTTTTCTAATTTCTATTTTATGTTGTTGTCATTCTTCTGATAAGAGGAAGCCTATATGTGGGAGAAATGACTGACACATGGCCTATGTATCTTCTAAGAATAACTTGTCACAGAGGTGGTCAAACTGTATATAGGACAATCCCTGATCTGAGGAATCTCAGCCCAACACCAATGCCATTTTCCCAGGGAGCAACTTCGCCTCAAGAATTGACTTTACTCAGAGACCAAGTATGAAGGGATGGAGTAGGCCTTGTGGGCCTGCTACACCCTGTCCTGGAAAAGGGCAGTGGAGAGGGTCCTCCAAGCTGCCTAGATTGGCTGTGTGGGATGCAGCCAAACAGAAGGGGCTGGAGAGAACAGCCAATCAGGGCCCAGCAGGCTAATATAAAAAGAGCTGCAGGGCCAAAGTGAGTTCAGATCTTGAATAGAGCAATGTTGGCAGAGACGGTGGGGAGCAAGAAGGAACTGGTTGCTTGGACTCAACCAGTTCAAGGCCCTGAGGTAAGGCTGATAAAAGGTGCTTAGTCCTTGGGAAAGTTGCCCAGGGAATTGTAGCAGTAATGCAGTTTATTTAAAGGTATGCAGTGGATGGCTGCTATCTATAGGTCCCTGGGCTGGGATCTGGAGTAGTGGGTGGGCTTGGATGTCCTCTCCCCTCCATTAACTACTGGGGAAGTGGCCGGGACTTTTGATGCATCCTAGAAAGGGGAACTGAACTCTTTTAGTGGCCAAGCAGTAGAGATAAGGCCAGAAAGGTCAAGAGATGATGAAGTCATTGCTTCCAGGGAAGGAACTCCATGCCACTGCTTTATACCAGAATAAGGACAATTTGAGAGAGTGCAGAAGGGGCTGAGAGACAGTTTAACCAGGGTAATGTGATAGGCCCTGCTGGACTGATTGAAGAAGAGTTAGCCCAAGGATAGGGCTGCAGATAAAGAGACGTGACAGAGGGTAATGGCAGAGGTCACTGTTACACTTGTTCCCCGGAATGGGTTTGCTTTTAATTTCACATACAGACTGTGTGTGACTTGGCTGGAGGGCTGAGTTGCTGAAGACTCACAACAAGGCAGAGAGGAAGTGCAGGCACACACTCTGCCAAGGGGGGTACTTGGAAGAGGTGATGCCACCCTATTACACTAAGGCTCTGAGCAAATGCTCCTGCTGCTCTCACTGTCCCATCTCTCAAATCTGCCCCGTAGAGAAACCTGCAAATCCCAGACTAATAACAGTACAGTATGTCTTCTCAAGACCAAACATTTCCTCACACAAAAAGAACTTAAAAGACTATTAGTGTCACCAGATGATGCCTGCCATAATAGTATCATCATATCTATTGGACAGTGATCCTCATGGGACGCATAATATTTGGAGATTTGATTCAGAGAATTTCCCAAGCATGGACAAATTGTCATGAAATTTTAACTAGCTTCATAATGAAATTTGATTATTTTTTTTGGCAGGTTCCTTTGTTCTGGGAAGAAAATTATTTTGTATAGCTTTCTCTAACTGTAAAAAACAGCCTGATATTTATAAGAAAAGTTCAAAGCAAAGATGTGAATTGTTTGCAAAAATATGAAAACATATTTTAAACTGACTTTGCAAGGGAGGAAAATGTATTTGGACATCAATATAGATAAGTCTTCAGAACTCAAAATCTTAAGTCACATTATATTAAATACACTCTCTCAATTAGAATTCCCTGTTGAAATCAAAAGTTTGTAATTAGTGATATCTCATATATTGTACATGCACTTGAATAGCATCCATTCCTAAAAAGTCATATGAAATCTAATAGCGATGGATCAGCCATCTATAACATTTTAGAACAATCTGTTGAATTCTGTAGCAGGGATAAAATCTATAGATTTTTAGAGTAATTTTTTCTAACTTCCTATTATGGGCTACAGGGCCGGCTTTAGGAAGTGCGGGGCCCAATTCGAACAGTTTCGACAGGGCCCCGGCAAGGATGACTATAAAAAAAAATAAAAATAAAACCATGTAAAAAAACACATGGGGCTTGTACTCACCGGGCGGTGCTCTGAGTCTTCGGCAGCGCTTCAGCGGCGGGTCCTTCACTTGCTCCGAGTATGTTCGACGGCACTGAAGGACGTGCTGCCGAAGTGCCGCCGAAGACCCAGAGCACCGCCAGGTGAGTAAAAATTAAGAAGGTGTCTCTAGCCAGGGAAGAGATTCTCACTGGGCGTGGGGCCCTCTTAGGTGCGGGGCCCGATTTGGGGGAATTAGTGGAATTGGCCTAAAGCCGGCCCTGATGGGCTACATGATCAGTTTGCAATCTGCCCTGAAAAAGAGGCTTCGCATTTCTCTAGGGGGAAGTACTCTGTTGCACACTAGCAGCACATTAGAGTCATCTGTGAGTTGTTCTGGCTGTTGCTTTAGAGATGGAATCCAGGCTCCATCCATTCCTGGAATGCCTGTCTGCCCATCAGTGTGCACGTGAGGGGGGCAGCAGCCCATGGTGAAGATGTCCTATGTGCTGGCCTTAAATTTCCATAGAGCTCAATTGGTTTAATCTCTTTAAATTCCAAAGAGCAAATTCCTTACTGAATCTATGTAGCTGTCTCTAAATAAATATTAGATATTCAGGGCCTGCTCTTGTAACATGCTAACCATAGGAATTTCAGGATTTACAGCCTTTCCAGATCAGACTCTTGCAGAATGCCAAAACCTGTCCACCTTAGTCATAATGAGAAATTCTAGGGACGTATATGGGTTTGCTCACATGAGTAAGGGAGCAGAATTGGACTGGTAGTTAGATTACACAAGAAAAGCAAGAAATGTCAGGATAGATGTATCCTACTGCATTACTCCACCTTTTTTCAGATGAAACTCCAGCAGATTCAATAGTGACATTGATGTAAAACTGGAGCAATGTGGCAGTGATACAAGCCTAGTGCATTGAATGGCTATTAGAAAACTAATCATGACCAGGGTCAAACTCTGATGTTGGTTATATGCATAGAGCTCCCAGTGAAGGTCTGTGGGCACTACATTTGCTTCTCTGGTCATACTGGGGCTTATTTACTTAGCATGAAGAATGACTGTATTAAAATGGCTGGATAATATAGATCCATATCTTCCGATTGCTATCTGAATTGTTCTGAGTACATTTGCTAAATATGTGGACTCAGAATCAGCTAGTGCTTCATTACCTTTTCCACATAAACTTGTCCTCCCTTGGCACATTTTATCCTTTTTATCCTGAATGACTTATAGCAGATTCCTCTTGTTCCTCTTGGGATCTTTCCAAGCTGGAGGACTGTGTAAAATAATTTCTTGCCGACCTCATTCTCCCTCACTATTACTTTTCTTTCCTTCTCACCCGTCAGCCCTCACATTTATTGCCTTCACTTTATTTAAGCTAGTCCTGGCTCTAGAATGTTTCATATTTTGTTTAAGCTAAAAATAAATAAGTATACGTGTCAAGCGGATTCTCCCACGTCTTCA
This sequence comes from Chelonoidis abingdonii, assembly GCF_003597395.2. Taxonomy (NCBI): domain Eukaryota; kingdom Metazoa; phylum Chordata; order Testudines; family Testudinidae; genus Chelonoidis; species Chelonoidis abingdonii. Next base: position 24,167,542 of record NC_133785.1, read on the forward strand.
GAATCTCAAACCTGGCACCAGCTACATTTGGGGTGTCACTTTGCATCACACTAACCACACTTCTCAGATATGAAACCTGCCTGAAAAGGAGGCTGAAAAGGAAAGTGAGCACGTAATGAGGTATGCATAGTTTGAGAGCAGCAAGCTCAATTTGGCAGATAATTTGCTTCCTCCACATCTGTACCTACACCATGATAAAATACATTTACTAATTTTTTTCCCCTGAAATGTGTGGCAGCGCCATCAACTATTATGTTAACAGTAGACACGTCTATAAATATTTCAGAAGACTGGCAAAACCAGGTCATGACAGCCTTACATTGGTAGCCTGGCAGGTATTAAAAAATACTCATCCTCTTCTCCTTTTCTTGCTGGTAATGACTTAGTGATGGTTTTGTTTGTTTTTAATATTTCATTATCATCTTAACATGTAACACAAATAGACCAGCAAATGCTAGGAGTAATCAACATTTTGGAGGAACTATAAAGTCTTTAAAATATTCAGCAGTTTTAGGAGAATTTCACATGAATTTCCCTGGCATAAAACAGCCAACCATGGTATATAATATATTAAATCAATAGGAGCTAAATCCCTGAAACTCATCTCTTCAGATCAAGTCCAGGTAACTGGGCTTAGCATAGTTTGGGTTATGCAAGACCTGGGAGAGGTGTCCTTCCCCACATGATGTAACAACAGTGTAGGAACTCCATAGGCATGGCTACTCCTCTGATGTGACAGTAACTCTCATTACTCCTGCATTTCAATGTAGGGTTGATTTGTGTAGTGGCTGATCTCCCAACCCCACCTCCCCCTGCTTCCTCCTCAAATCCCTGTAGGTAAGGATGTGCAATGAACCTTCAAAAAGCACCTTGATCAGTGACACTATCTTTCTAGGAAGTGAATATTGCTGCAAGATCTTACATAGTGACTCTCTACGAATTTAGTAGAAACCTTTAGTGAAATCTATGAAATTCAAAACTAATCTGTGGTGGGCAAGACTTTTCTCAATCAATCTACATACCACACTTTCAGTCTAAAGCATCCTTGCTCATTACACAGTTTTTTTTGTATGAACAGTTTGCTTTTATTCAATAGTATGCTGCAGAAAACTTTTCCATGTACTGAAAGTAATGTTCTCACCAGTTATCACACACCAATTGGTTGCCTTTTCCCCATACTAGATTACAAAATTTGTTTTCATGTAGTACCAAATCCTTACCAGCTTTAAGCATTTAAGCAGCGATTTTATGTTGACCAGGCACTTTGTTACTTAAATGCTTAATTACTTTCTATATTTCTCTTTCTGAAATTTCTAGCAGTGAAATGTTTAATTTTTCACCTTCTTTGCATCTACTGTTTCGATTTGATGGGTCTGGTTGGCTGAGCATTTCATTAAAATGTTCTCACCACCATTCCTTTTGTTCTGCTTTCACTGTTAACTAACTTCCATCTATCATTTTACTATACCACTAAGACTCTGGAACCATGATGACAATTCCTTACATATGTAAAACAGTTTCTTAGAATCATGTCTCATTGATGCTTCTTTGGCTTCCCTTGGTTTTTTTATCAAACCATTCTCGCTTATCTTTCCAACATATCTTCTTTACTTTTTTCAGGACACTGGGTTTTAGACCGTCAGGTTTAATGGTAGTCTTGCCTAATGGTCAGAGTCCACATGCCAAAGCCCAAGGTCAAAGCAGAGTCCGAACCAGGCCGAGGAACAGAACCATAGTCAGAATCCAAATGCCAGAGCCAAGAATCAAGACAGAGCTGGAGTCAGGAATCAGAGCCAAGGGTCAGAACTGGATTACCTGAAACTGGATATGACAGAAGGGCTGATTCCAAGGCAGGATCAAGGCTGGGACTAGGACTGAAATAAGGTTGGATGCAGGACAGGGTCCAGGCTGGAGCAGGGCTTGGAGTGAAGTGAGCATAGGGAGACAGAGAATCCATGGCTATGTGCGTTGAGAAACTGCTGGTCCCCTGCAGCTGATTAGCTTAAGAGTAGACCTGACTGTCTTAGCCAGTCAAGTGGTTCTGCTGTGGCCTTCCTGCGCTCATTGATTTCCTGAAGAATGGTCAGGCATAGCTACAGGCCTTCATTCCTGACAACTTCTTTGAATGTTCTACATACTCCCATTGCAGTGTCCTTTGTTCTTTCTTCAATAAATTTCCACTCTTCTGTCCTTGGTTCAAGTGAAGTTGTGGCAGCTTCCAGTGGTAAACAAGTTTAAAGTTAGCCCATTGTTTCTCTATATCATCACTGCCCCTCTTGAATCTGTTTGAGGGCTGGGTTTTAAAATAAGACCCTCTATGGCAATTATTGGACACTTTCCTAGACATTTTATGTAATGGGAAGCAAACTTCCACAAGGCTAGAATCAGAGACAATGGATCAATGTTAAGAAGCACTGGGCTAGTAATTTCAAAAAGGACGCAGTGTGACAAAAATCAAAGATAAACTGAAGAAGGATCTCACGGTTTTCAAACAAATTGTTTTGAAACCATTCAGATATTTAAATATTTTAGATATATAAATGTGAAACTACAGTGTGTGGGGGTGGGTATACACTGATTGAGATGAAAATAATGAAACAAAGGACCTCTGTTAGATAAAATGCAAACACCAAAAGCTTTTCATCATGTGATTGGAATTAGAATCTTTTTGGTAGTTAACGCTGAATGAAGTGGGCACTGGGGTCAGGACTAATCTTTAGAAACATAGAGCCCTCATTTTAAAACCACATTTGATTGGTTTAATGGGAGTTCTTGAAATGCTTGGATAAATAATAAATGTGCCATTCAACATATTTCTCATATTCAGACTACTGCATCCCTCAGAAAAATCTGCATAGATGTAGAATTGGGAACCAAGAATAACTCTCCAGGGGCTCTACCCAGCCCCTGGGAGTGTCTGATTCTAGCCTTTGGTATCATTTAACAAAGAAAAAAAAGTAAGACAAATCATGAAGTCCTTACTATTTTTTTTAAGGAACAGTCCTGTTGACTGGACCCACTAAAAATGCAGTTCAGATATAGGCTGGAGCCCAGGCTCTGAGACTCTTCCGCATTTCGGGGTTTAAAGCCCAATCCCCATTGTCAACACTGCAATTTTTAGCCCCACAGCCTGAGTCCCACGAGCCTGTATCAGCCAGATGAGGCTGTGCTGTGGAGCTTTTATTTATGTGTAACGTACCTATTGACTCTATACAGACAGTGAGTTCTCTTAGAAGTAATGTATTACAGCCAACAATGTTCGCTTCAGCCTGTTTTTCTTTAACTGCACTTAAAATTTATTGTTACACCTCTTTCCTTCACCTTAACTTAGAGAAAAATGTATTCTCTATACAGCCATCTATGTTGCAAAAGTTTGTTGCTCATTTAAGGCAAGCTTGTCAAACCAAATTTCCAGATTTATATGTAAATGCACTATAGATCAATTAAAAGATAAATATGACTTTTATGTAGGAATAATCTCAAGAAAAATGCAATTCTCACATCTTGATACAATATCTAATGATCACCAAGTAATTAGGTGGAAGATGAAGATGGGAAATCCCTGTTTTGTTGGAAATTTTACTTTCTAGTAATTGACTGGTTTATGGTCTGAAATTTTAGTCTGTCTTGTTCATAAATTTTAAATACTTTTACTAAAGTCTTTGAATAGATGACATGTTAAATATATGCAAGAAAATGATCAATTCTTCTAAAAAACCCAGACCAAAGATGACACATTGAAAAAAAAAACTAATATCAGCATGATATCTAGGTGTATTACATAGTAAAAGCTAAATTAGAAGAACATTGAGGTTGCAAAGTCAAGCACTCAAAGTGGGGACATGCCAGCATCTAGGTTGCCCATACATTGACAGTAGAGGAGAAGGGGAAACTAAGTCTCTGATCCTACAATTAACTCTGTGGGGAACCTTGAAAGGAGCTCACCTGCATGGAGTAAATTATAGGACCAGGGACTAAGATAGTAAGGTTTTTTTAAAGTGTGGTGAAATGTTTAGTTATTCAATATCCTGAACACCTTATTGAAGGAAGGGAGTTATAATTTTATTTATAAGTATTATTATATTTTAAGATAGATATGGAGACTGGTTTTCCACTTTGCTACACATCTTTTATGTTGGTTTCATTTCACTGACCCAACATGGAAAACAGCCATATAAAAGAGCAGTGAATCAAGTCTTTATAGTGTATTATGTGAGAGTTTAGCAGCACTTTTACAGCAAGAGAAAAGGCATTTTTGTGATTAAAATATTGGTGTGGGACTCAAGAAATCTGGCTTCAGTTTTCAGTTCTAACACAGATTTCCCATTTGATTAACATGTGACACTTAACCTCTCTATGCTTCAATTCCCCATTGCTAAAATGGAGGTGGTAATGTCATTGGGAGGTGTTATGAGGATATAATCATCAATTCTTGGGAGACACTTAGATACTCTGGTGAAAAGAAGCTAGACTGAAATGGGAATCAGGAAGAAGTCTGTCATACATGAGGATAGATTATATCATTCATAATTCCATGAATTATAAAGCCAAAAGGGACCATTATGAACCACTTAAATTTAATAACCAATCTGTAACTGAGAGATTGCAGAGGTGACCTACCGAATTGGAGAACAGTTGCTGACTATCACTCAGTGTTGGTTATCCTCCTGCTGGGTGAATCCTGAAGGATTCTGATGAGGATGTTTTGCTTCTCCTTAAGCAGCGAGGAGGGAGGCACAGAGATGGGTTAAAATGTATTCCGTGATTGTGAAATTGCTCGATCAACAATTGTAGACCCTGAAATATTCTAACTGTTATGAATTTGGTCAGAAGTTAAGTGAACTAAAACTATTGAGTCAGGCTGCGTCCTTGATCATCTAAAACCACAGGAAATCAATGTCAGATCTGCACTGTGGAATTGACCATCCCCTGTTGTTGCAAAACAGATACAGTTTCATTTGACTGTGCACATAACAGAAAGTTATTGAGAAAAATCTCCAATTCTGATCAAAGTGGCCGTTCACAGTGGACACAATCATACTTTCTTCCCATATTGACTCCTCACTGCAACCAGGTTCCATTACAGTCCCAATAGTCTAAAAAGAAGATAAGACAAGCTAACTCGTATTCAGTGGAGTTGCTGAAATGGATGGTGGTGTTCAGACTGAGCTCATTGCCTCAATCTGGTCTGAACATGACTGTTTTTTAAAAAGACCCATTTTTCAAGCTGACTGATGTACAACATTATGGAATAAGACATAACCTGTTTGTGTTCTGAATGCAATTTGAATATGAATAACAGATCATTGCTGCACTATACAACAGGGCAGATCCGCTGAAAAGGTACAGTGGTCACCCTTAGACATCTTTCAATTTTGGAAAATGTTACCTTGGTGTTTGCAGTATTCCCCACCCTTTCCTATGTTTATTATACGGAATGACTGGAGAAAACTGCAAGAATGGAGCTAACATTACTTATTTATCTAAGGCGACTGGGAGGTTTTTAATAGGTTTTAATACAAAAGATAATTGAATCTTGTGGCACTGAAATACCACTCTTGTAATAAATCTATTATTCCTCTAACAGATTTTTATCTAACTTTTGGCAGGGGGACTAAGCTATAGTCTGGAGAGGCAGGAACCTGGGATACACTGATTCTGGGAAGTGTTTCAGAATCAGGAAGACCCAAGGGCACTGGAATCTCTTCTCGAAAACTTGGGTCACAACAAGAAGTCAAATTCCCTGTAATGGTGTGCAGAATGGGAAAGGGAAGGAAAGAGAAGGAAAATATAAAAGTGACCTGGGAAACAAAGTTATTTGGGCAAAGGGGAAGTACAGGGATAGACCAGGGTAGGGAAAAAGATGGAGAACATGCTTTAATATCTGTCTGTCTGAAAGTCAGTGACCTACATTTTTCAGTGGTAGTACACCCACAGGGAGCCCTGACCCTTAGGGAACAAAGTGTTTTTAAACTCAGTGATACCTGGGAACGGGCTGTTTCCTAGGGATTACTTAAGGACTGACAAAGGACAAAGAGCAGCAGAGGAAGGAAAGATTCTAGACAAGAGTCCATCCATGCTCTTGCTTCTCTACTCTCTGTTCCTATCCCCTTGTTGCAATTCTCTGTCACCTGTGGCCTAACCTACTGACATGAATTTCCTCCCCTGACATCTTCTAATCTGACACTATGGTTTGACATTTGCAGGAGGTCAGGACATTGCTCATCTTGGGAGTGGAGACTGGAGTGGAAATGCATTGTGACCAGGACCACTGCTGAGCAAAGAGCTGAGTGTGGCGGTGAACAGGAAGCAAGCAGCCTACTAAGAAAGGATATATGTGCGGGCAGGGGGATGAGGGGGTGTGCAGTTTGCAGCTGAGAGCTAAGGTAGCAGAAGGCAGGGCCAGTGCAAGGATGTTTTGCGCCCTAGACGAAACTTCCACCTTAAGCTCCCCCCACGCCCCCACCCTGAGGCACCCCCCTGCGGAAGCTCCCCCACTCTGCCGTGAGGTGCCCTTCTTGCGGCAGCTCCTCACCCCCACCCTGAGGCACTCCCCCGCCCCAGCTCACCCCTGCTCCACCTCCACCCCGAGCACGCCGTCGCTGCTTCACTTCTCCTGCGTCCCAAACTTGCGGCACCTAAGCTGATTGACGCCACCAGCCTGGGAGGTGGGAGAAGTGAAGAAGCTCACCCCTGCCCCGCCTCCTCCCCGAGCACACCATGACTGCTGCACTTCTCCCACCTCCCAGGCTTGCAGCGCCAATCAGCTTAGGTGCTGCAAGCCTGGGAGGTGGGAGAAGTGAAGCGGCCATAGCGTGCTCAGGGAGGAGGCGGGGCAGAGGTGAGGTGGGGCAGGGAGTTCCCCTGCGTGCCACTCCCCCCTTACTTGCTGCAGGCGGCCCTCCCCATGCTCCCCTGCCCCAGCTCCCTCCACCTAAATGCTGGCTGCAACCGGGGCGGCCGAAGATCCATCCACCGCGGTCACTGCTGAAAAAAATGGCTCCCCCCAGATCCTAGTGCTCTAGGCGACCATCTAGGTTGCCTAGATGGTTGCACCGGCCCTTAGCAGAAGGGGTTTGTGTGTTTGTTTGTTTTTAGCTTAGAGAGGACAAAGAAGTTGAAGACAATATCAATCTTCAATACTTCAGTGCAGAATACTAAGAGTAATTAAGATAAAGTTAATGCTAATAATGATCCTACATTTATACATTAATACTTTACATTTACATCAGGCCTTTTGTTGCATGGACACTCTTTTCCAGTGTAAAGAACTGCGCTCCTAAATTTCCAGTGGATATGAACAAGGGGACCATACTAGCTCTTCTGCACTTCTAATGTGTATTCTTTTTGTCGGTGCATGAGTCAGCATAGCCCAACATGTTATGCACCAAAACTTGTGAAATTAACTGTATGGAGTAACCTAAGGATGTGGAATGTGTAAAAAGTGAGATTAAGACATGACCAGATCATTCTGCACTTGGGTAAATGACCACACAAGATACAAGTGCAAGTTGACTGTCTGGCACCTTGATCCCATTGCATATATTATCACGTACCATGCCACACTACATGTTGCAACACCCCATTTGTCTTGTGTACCGTGGTATCAATGAGTTGACTCTTTCCTACATTTCTTTTCCCCTTCTGTCTGTTGTATCCACTTGTCATTTAGATTGTAAATTGCTTGGGATGTTTACAAAGTCTCAGTAGAAGAGTTTTTTCCCCAAGGTATTAGCTTTTGTCTTTCAATCCCGGTCCATCAAATGCAATTACGCAGCAGCATGGTAATGGTTAGGATGTGAATAAAAGGGCTTGCTTTCTAATACATTCTTAATGTGATTCTTTCACATTGAGGAGATGCAGTAATAGCTGTCTGTATAGTTTTAAAGCAAATTATGACACTTCACGCTTCCTGTTTGTGAAAGAACACTTTGTGCCTGAAAGAACCCCAATCATTGAAATTTGATACTCAGTATGTCCTGTGATTGTGTTCTACCCCATACTTTGGATAGCAGAAACCATTAACAATTTTTCCCCCCAAGCAATTGAATCCAATAGCACTCCATTATGTAGAATGAGTACTTCTATTAAATTCCTCACTGGAAATTTATTAGCCACTGTTGAAAATAAGAGCAAAACTCAAATGATAATAAAGACCTCTGACACCCAATCTATCCTGTAGCTTTATTATATTTAACATAGAGGCAGCTATGTGGAATATAATTATGTATGTAGCTTTGCAATTCTCTTGAACATGAGTGCTTATCTCTGTGTTGTCTAGTACTTATCTCCCTGTTTTAGAATTTTCCATAGGGGGTCCATGACTATAATATCTAAACACAGAGATGGTGAATATTTTTTTCCCTTTTATTCACCGCTTAAAGGGCCCCAGATACAACACATGAAAATTATTTTTTTAGAGCAAATTAGTAGTGTAAAGCAGTCTAGACCTATGTCTAAATTTAGATCTAGAACTAAGCACTTGATTCTTCACATACCCATCATAAGTGTCGATTTTGGAATCCTGTTTATCAGCCCTGATGCAATCATCTTTTTAGCATATATCCACAACCGCATTGCCACTCAGAACTCGGATGCACAGGATATAGAGGGTCAGATTCGGAAGTGATTCTAAGTCTTGTGAAACTGTAAGGTGATTTTACATTCCAGTCCCCTCAATGCATACATTAGACCAGCTTATACTTTCTCTAGGCTCTTGGACCAAACTCAGAGGTGGTATGCAATTTCGATCCTCTTCCACTCAGACTAATGCACACTAATTTAGAATCCCTTAGAGCTATATACACCCACTCCGCTAATGTCTAAAGGAGCATATGGTACTGTGATTTACACAATGAGGAGCCAGAAGGAGGTTTAGGCACATTCAGCCTCCTCCCCCCACCAACACACAGACACTTCCTGGACCAGCTTTTGTTTGTTCCTGCTGCTGTGAAAAGAAGGGTGGTCCTGTGGTTAGCGTGCTAGTCTGGATTTGGGAGACTGGTGTCCAAGTCTCTCCTTTGTCACAGCCGACTGTGGGCAAGTCACTTACCTTTTTTATGCCTCAATTCTCCTTCTGTAAAAGGGAAAGAATAGTGCTTTCCTACCTTACAAGGGTGTTATGGGGATAAATATGTTGGATGTTGCAAGGTTCTCCGATGCTCTAGTAACAGGGGGCACAGAAGTACCTAAAATAGATTCTGATTTCTCAGTATGTAGGAGGTTATAGCAAGTTAGATTACATTAGAGTGGATATAGTAATTCTAAGGATGTTTTACAAGCATAAGACACTCTAAGTAAGTAAAATGGCTCTAAATTGCCCATCAATTTGGCCAATAGCATCTAGCATTAAAAAACCAGGGTATTACCCACTTGTACTATACTGTAATTACCTTATATAATCACTGAACATGTAGATAAATCTTTGCAGAGTTGTTATATATTTGCTTTGTAGAACTAGCCCAAACAGTTAACTTCACACACAGTCACCTGGACCATAGCTGTGTATTTATATGCCTAGTAATGAAATTATTTTGAAAATCTAAACAAAAAAAAATCCATATCTCATCATGGCCTAATCATATAAGCTATTTTTCCTTCTGATTAACACTGCTGCAGGCAAACTAAAGTTTTCATTATCTTTGAACTTCCTATGTGCTGTGGATGTGTCTCAGAATCTAAATTCTTTAACACAGAAACACATGTCCTAGTCGGTAGTGGGAGGGCTTTTTGCCAGAGCAGATTTGCCTGCAGATTTTCTATTGAAGCATAGGGAATCTTAGCTGCACAAGGGAACAATTGATCACAAAGCTCAATGTCAGAATTATAGCTAAGGCTTAAAAAAGCTCTCAAGTCATCTCCCTCCATCAAGATGACTCTCCCTTTCTACTAGTGCTTCTCAGATTCTAGGGCAACACATTCTTGCTGTCTCCTGCAGAGAGCAGTGCCATGTACCCATTTGTTCCCTTGTATTTCCCTGCCTCTTCTGAGAAGGCAGGCACTCCAAAGAGAAGTCCCCAAGAACATTGCTCATCAAAACATGGCACACTTGGTGGTAGGAGGGGAAGAGAAGGAGTTCCTCTTTTTAATACTATTCCCATGTTTGGAAATGTCCATTAATCACATGACAGACTAAGGGGAACATTCTCAAGATCTCTCAAGTCCATTTCACAAGTGATTTAGGCACCTGCCCAGGTAAGGCACTTTTGTAATTCAGGTGTTAAGGGCCTAACTCACATGTGTGCTTTTGTAAATCCTACTAGGTACCTTTGTGCATCATTAGGCACCTAACTACCTTGGTACATCTGTCCCTAGGAACTTGTGTCCTACTGTTTTAAATGAGATTCAGGGTCCTAAATTTGTGCTGTTTTGAAAATGGAATATAGGCTCCTAAACCACTTGGGCACCTTTGACAATTCTACCATAAATTCCCAGGTCAGTGTGCATCCACTTGTGATGACCAGTTAGGGCTGTGATGAGGTGAGTATCCTGCACAGGTTCTGAAAGGGTTAATGTGGGCCTGAAAGGGCAATTATTTCTACCAGGCTGCACCTGCAGGCTGGGCCAGACTTAATTAATGATGAATGCCAGCTGGGAGAGGAGCTGGGTGATTGTTTTAAATACAGGAAGTTGAAGGCAGAAGAGGACTGCAGGGAGAGAAGAAGAACTCTGCAGTCACTAGCATTAGAGACAATGTGGGGAGAAAGACTAGGGGGAAAACTGATCCTGGGATTCATTCCTAGGTAGAGTAGGCTAGCAGCCACTCAGCTGGAGCACGCTCTGGGGGAAAGCCCTGATAAAAGGACAGAATCAGAACATCCTGGGAGAGACCCCTGGGAAGTATTCAGCTGAGGGGGGGAAAAAGCAGGGGAGACAGCAGTAGAGAGAGATAAAAGGTAAAGACTGTGGAGGTCAGAAATTGGGTTTATGTTTGTACTTTAAGTTTGGGATTTCAAGGGAGAGCCCTGTGGGTCCTGGCCCTGAGAGAAAGGTGACCCTAGAGAGAGGTAGTTGGTGAAAAGGCCTGAGGCTATGGTATGAAGTCAACCAGGGAGGCAATAGCAAGGAGTTGAAAGGAAGAGACCTGGGCTGCTGTTATGGGGTCCCTGGACTGTAACCTGGTGTAATGGGGAAGGCCAGGATTCCCCTACCAGCTAGTAAGGTGGTGTGAGGCTAGAGAACAGTATAAGATCTACAGAAATCTTGAGAGAAGGGTGTGAGGACTATAGGGTCCAGAGTTAGTGCCACAGACCTTTTTGTAAGGACCTTTGGACTTGCATTTGTCCACTACAGAAGGAGTGGAAATCAAGCATGACCTGGCCAGAGTTACTAGAACAGAGACCACTTCACATCTAAAGTGACTGTTGGTCAGGGGCACTAGAGAGGAAACAGCCTGATATGCCATGAGGCTAGGGTTGCCAGTTTTGGTTAGCTGTATTCCTGGATATTTCATCACATGACATAATCTTTAATTCAAGATTAATCTTTAATTCCTGGAGACTCCCGGACAATCCTGAAGGGTTGGCAGCCCGACATGAGGCTGTGAGTCCACTCTTCTACAAGGGGTTATACCTTCTTTGTTATTTGGGAAATCAACAGAGAAGAAAAAAAGAAACTTCAGACTAGAAGGCCACGATGGAAACACTTCCTTCTCAGGAGAATAGAGAAGAAAATAGAAATTCATTAAAGACATTTTTTAATTTAGACTTGCTAAGGTACTTCCTATATATATTTACTATAAATTTTAAAGTGTACTGGCCTAGTTGCTATAGCAACTTCTAAAGGACATGAGACATTCACTATCTCCAATATACCAGCGCCTTCCCAAAGAAACACAAATGCACTAGCATTATTTTTTAGGTTTAAGGGCTAAAAATATGGGATAATGCTGACTTTCAACCCAGTTAGATTTCAGAGTGTTTCGTTTTCTTTATTTTCACCTTGTGAGAAGCCTCCTTTCTGGAAGGGTTGGATGCTCCTCTGAAAGAGCAGGAGGAAAGCTTCCTTACAAGCATGGGAGTCCTACAAACATGGACAAAAATAGCAACAGTCACATGAAATGTGCAGTGGCAACATCAAAATATGTTGATTCTGTGAATCCCAGTGTAGGAAATTTCAGGAAATCAAGGCATAACCGATTTCTTTGATTCCTTTTAGGATCCCACAGAATCAACGTGTCCTCTGGTTTAGGTATTCTACTTTTCTACTATGGGAAAGATTATGATGATACAAAGGGCCAATTCTTCCCTCCAATTATAACATGGTCAGGTGTAGCTCTGAGAGCCCTGTGAAACTACTAATGATATCGGTACCAAATGTTTGTGCACATCCTTGGTGCAGACAAGACCCATGCAAATACCTAACACTTTTATGGTTATGCCAAAAGGCATTCTCAATATGCACTACATTTTGGATCAATTTGAAAGTGTTGGGGTTTACTGGGTATGAATAGGTGCATTTCAGATAGAACTGTAAGTGTGTAGACCAGACTTTCTATTGCCCTGCACCTAGTGTTGTCATTTCACTGCATTACGGTGTAAAGTGGATGTAAAACATTAACAAATCAGAATGGTAGCGGTTTGCATTTTTCACTGGTGTCAATGGCTACACGAGATGCAAGGTTACTGAGATTCATGCTTTGTGTGTAGTCGCAGACTTTGAAATCATTTTAGAGTAGGTTATTATAGCAGGTGTTAAATATTTATTCACAATGAATTATGTATCTAATATTAGTAGAGCTCTCACTGACTACTTGGGTATGTAACACAAGTGGAAACTGAGACATATTAATAAGGACACTGAGCTGTCCATTTACTAAACTCATGAATCTCTGTGCACAGAAGGTCTTTACAAAGGAAAACAAACGCCCAGATTGTACCTTGGATACCAGGACATTCCATATCTCCTTTGGACGTTTTTGGTCTTTAGTTACTTAAACCTGGTGTTTTGTGTTTCTGAATAACTGAGCTAATGAGGATGTTCAGGTGAATGAGGCAAGAAGGATTTGACCCCACATCGTCTAGAACAGTGGTTCCCAAATTTGTTCTGCCGCTTGTGCAGGGAAAGCCCCTGGCGGTCCAGGCCGGGTTGTTTACCTCCCACCAGGAGCGACGCCAGCTTTTTTGGCGCCCTAGGCAGTGGAAGGTCCCGCCCCTGAAATGGCGTCCCCAACAGAGGCAGTGGACAGTCCTACCCCCGAAATACCGCTGACGACCAGGGTAGCCGCTGCCCCCCAAATGTTAGTGCCCTAGGTGACTGCCTAGGTTGCCTAATGGGTTGCGCTGGCCCTGCCTCCCGTGTCTGCAGGTTTGGCAGATTGCGGCTTCCAGTGGCCACGGTTCACTGCTCCAGGCCAATGAGAGTTGCTGGAAGCAACAGCCAGTACATCCCGTGGCCTGTGCCGCTTCCAGCAGCTCCCATTGGCCTGGAGCAGCAAACTGCGGCCACTGGGAGCCGTGATGGGCTGAACCTGTGAACGCGGCAGGTAATCAACCGGGCCTAGCCCGCCAGGGGCTTTCCCTGAACAAGCAATGGAACAAGGTTGGGAACCACTGCTCTAGAGTCAAAATATTCCATTTAAATATGACAAGGTTTTTGACTGTCAATTTCACTCTAATGCAGTGGTGGACAACCTGCGGGAACAGCAAACCGTGGCCACTGGAAGCTGCAGGCAGCCATGCCTGCAGACGGTCAATGTAAACAACTGTCTCGCAGCCCACCAGCGGATTACCTTGACGAGCTGCGTGCGGCAGGTTGCCCACCACTGCTCTAATGTAACATTTTTAATATTGCTTTCTTTGAATCTCATGCCCCCCTAGCATCACACAACTGCCAGCCTGTTCATGGATCTGTATTATTGGTGTTGATTCATGAGAGAGAAATGAACCAACTGACCTTTCAGATCCCAAGTTGATTTTGAAAGACTAGTAGTTTACTGAACAAGTTTAACCTAGAACCCTGAGACAACAAAACTAGAAGCATATCATGTCATTTTTTACATGGTCACTATTCAGAATAGAACTTCATTTTAGACTCCAAGATAAACTTTTTCTGCAAAGTGAAACTTGTCTTACATTTACTCCATAAATAGGTACAATAGGCAAAACTTGGCAAAATTAGGTCTGTTTCCCCCCAATCTTTTATGTCAGAATGATAGAAAAGGTGTGTTTATTACTTTACCTAGCTTTGTTCTTTCCCCCAAACAACTGGAGAACATGGAAGATAAATAGAAATAGAGGTGACATTTTGGGGATAATCCAGACCAGTAGGGGGTCCTGTCACCACGTGCTTGGTGACTGTGTGAAGCCTTAATGCTATGCTGCTGTGGCTTAGAGGCCTCAGACCTGTAGCTAGCCTACAAACATAAAGGCCTCACTCTGATTTCCACTAGTCTAGTCATCATCCTGGTAGGGTGACCTCGGCCAACCTTCTGGTCCTGAGTCTTCCCAAATCTGTCCATCCAGAGTTCTTAACCAGCAGAAACTTGGATTTTCCCCTCTGGTTAGTAGCCCTGAAGGTGTGAAACTTGCCCCCACTTATGAGTTAACTTTGGCACACTCACTCCGCAGAGTTTGCAAAACAGAGACCTGCTTGGGGGTAAAAATAAACAAAAAGTTTGTTCAATAGAAAAATCACAGATGCAAAGATAAAATAGCAAGGGAAAGCAAACATATACAAGTTACACAGAAAAAGTTATCTTAGAAAAATTCCCTTTCTAATTCAAGTTACCTAATACCTTTGAACAGTTCCCCAGTGTGTCCCCTGCCATACAGGGGATCCAGTGTTCACAGACAGTTCTGTTCTTCAGTGTCAAACCTCCCTTTAAAGGGTCTTTTTAATGGTTTTTTTGTTTTGTGTTTTTTCCCCTCTTGGCACAGTGACTCTTGGCTACTTAGGGTGGAGTAATTCTAGCTGGGATGTCTCAGAGTACGTCTACACTACGAGATTATTCCGATTTTACATAAACTGGTTTTATAAAACAGATTGTATAAAGTCGAGTGCAAGCGGCCACACTAAGCACATTAATTTGGTGGTGTGCGTCCATGGTCCGAGGCTAGCATCGATTTCCGGAGCATTTCACTGGGGGTAGCTATTCCGTAGCTATCCCATAGTTTCCACATTCTCCCCTGCCCCTTAGAATTCTGGGCTGATGGGGCAAAAATCATTGTCGCGGGTGGTTCTGGGTAAATGTCGTCAGTCATTCCTTCCTCCGGGAAAGCAACGGCAGACAATCATTTCGCGCCCTTTTTCCCTGGATTCTCCTGGCAGACGCCATAGCACGGCAACCATGGAGCCCGTTCAGCTTTTATTTTTTACAGTCACTGTATGTGTACTGGATGCCACTGACAGAGGCGATACTCCAGCGCTACACAGCAGCATTCATTTGCTTTTGCATGATAGTAGAGACAGTTATCAGTCATTCTGTACTATCTGCTGCCGGTGTAAATTGGCAATAAGATAATGGTTATCTGTCGTTTTGTACTGTCTGCTGCTATCATGGGTGCCCCTGGCTGAGATTGTCCGGGGGCGCAAAGGCAAAACTGGGAATGACTTCCTGAGTCAATCCCTCCTTTATGGTTTCTAAAAATAGAGTCAGTCCTGCCTAGAACATGGGGCAAGTGTGCTAGAGAACCAGTGTATCAGAGAGCACAGCTGCTCCATGTCAGATCCCGCAGAAATGACGAACTACATGCCATTCACGGGGGGTGCCCCTGCAACAACCCCAATCATTGCTTCCCTCCTCCCCCAATCTTCCTGGACTACCGTGGCAGTGTCCCCCCCATTTGTGTTATGAAGTTATAAAGAATGCAGGAATAAGAAACAGTGACTTGTTAGTGAGATAAAATGAGGGGGAGGCAGCCTCCCGGTGCGGATGACAGTCCAGCAGGACATTTAAAGCGGTGCGAGGGAGAGGAGCCCAGCAATGCCGCTGCTTGCTAGTCCAGGCAGAAGAATCTTTTTTACCAGGAAAGGGAGGAGGCTGATGAGCTCAGCCCCCAGTTGCTATGATGAGGACGGTTACCAGCCGTTCTGTACCATATACTGGAATGACCAGGAATCATTCCTATTTTACCCAGGCCCCCTGGCCAGCCTCACCTGAGGCCAGCCAGGAGCACTCACAGGCTGATGGTGACAACAGAATAGCAGTCATATTGTACCTCTGCCACCAGGGAGGAGGAGAGGAGCGGATACTGCTCTTCACTGCTGCAGCATCGCGTCTACCACCAGCATTCAGTAGACATAGGGTGACATGAAAAAGTCAAAATGATTCTTTCCCTTTCTTTCACGTGGTGGGGGAGGGAAGTAAATTGACGAGCTATTCCCTGAACCACGCTGGACAATGTGTTTAAAACCTACAGGCACTGGGAGCTCAGCCAAGAATGCAAATAGTTTTGAGACTGCTGTGGACTGTGGGATAGCGGAGTCCTCAGTACTCCCTCCTCCCTCTATGAGCGTCCATTTGGATCTTGGCTTTCCATTACACTTGTCACGCAGCACTATGTAGCCTGGAGATTTTTTTCAAACGCTTTGGCATTTCGTCTTCTGTAACGGAGCTCTGATACAACAGCTTTGTCTCCCTACAGCGATCAATCCAGTATCTCCCGGTCCATGCTGCAGCTCTTTTTGGATTTGGGGACTGCATCGCCACAACCGTGCTGATCAGAGCTCACACTGGGCAAACAGAAATGGTAATTCAAAAGTTCGCGGGGCTTTTCCGGTTTACCTGGCCACTGCATCCAAGTCAGATGCTGTCCAGAGCGGTCACAGTGGTGCACTGTGGGATACCGCCCGGAGGCCAATACCGTTGATTTGCGGCCACACTAACCCTAATCCGATATGGTAATACTGATTTTAGCATTACTCGTCTCGTTAGGGAGGAGTACAGAAATCGATTTAAAGAGCACTTTATATCGATATAAAGGGCCTCGTAGTGTGGATGGGTGTGCAGTTAAATCGGTTTAACACTGCTAAAATTGGTTTAAACTTGTAGTGTAGACCAGACCTCAGTGTTTTCCCATTAATCCTAATGGCCCATCATGTGCTTTTGTTTTTCCAGAGTTGTACAATGCTAGGTGCTTGGAGCTAGTCTCTTCTGGTTGGAGAGGCAGCCACTCCTTGCCTGATTGCTTCACTGCCCTTTGTGCAATGATGTTGGACTTGCATCACAGTTACAATTCTGTGTGTTTGTGTATGACATATTTTCATACACAATAACATAAACAACCAGTTGATCAACAGCTTTGGAGTTCATCTTATTTTCTCCTTGGAGTGTTTGGACTCTGTCAGACCCTACTTGTGCCTCTCATGCTCTGTGCCATTCCAGCTGGGATTGGGAGGAGTCACTGCCTATGCACTTACATTAATCTTTTGGCTCCCAATGCCCTATGGAACTGGTGTGGAGAGAGAGCTGCAGTATTTCCAGCCAATAGGAGTCGGGAGCTGCATAACAGACACATAACATGGGCCCCACATTGAAAATAGGTTTCACTTTATCCCTATCCCACCCTCCACTCGTCCAGAGACCAGTTGCTTGGGAGTGAATTATGCCCTTAATGAATAAAACTCTGTTTTAATCTGACTCTAAAGACGCTTCCAACAACTGAAGGGTAAGATATTTTTTTATTATTATTTTTAGATGAGTTTCCTGAGAAGGACATGATCTGACTCTTCTTAGCAGCAGCCACTAATGCTCTGTAATGAAAGCACTAAGCACTGTAGAAGCATTAGATTATGCTCATTTAGGATTTATTCCAGTATATTGCTATTACTGTATCTGGATCCTGAGGGTCTTTTTGCTTGGTTCTTGTATCCTTTCCCCCCACCCTATGTCTGTTCTTTGTCTTTTTAGATTGTAAGCTATTTGTGGTAGAGATTCTGTCTTCCTATATGTTTGTATTGTACTTGTATAGTATACTACACAATGGGACCCTAATCCTGACTGAGATCTTTGGATGTGATGTTAGTATTGTTTTTAAAATAGAGACTTTGCTGATAGCTAGTTTGCTATGCAAGTAATCATGACAACAAGTTCATTTCTTGGGGTTTATGGTCTCAAAATATATTTTTCATTGCTGCTTTATGGCTGCTCCAGAATGGAGAATCCAGGCCAAGTTCAGTCATGGAGGAAGCAGGTCTGAGTTACCTTGTGGCAGGAGGCTGTATGTCGCCCAGTAACTCTAAAAATAAAAGTATCAGAGGGGTAGCCGTGTTACTCTGGATCTGTAAAAGCAGCAGAGAATCCTGTGGCACCTTATAGACTAACAGAAGTTTTGGAGCGTGAGCGTCTGACGAAGTGGGTATTCACCCACGAAAGCTCACGCTCCAAAACTTCTGTTAGTCTATAAGGTGCCACAGGATTCTCTGCTGCTTCTAAAAATAAAAGTGAGGATACCATGAGTTTCAATTAGCTGCAATGGAACAGGCTCACAGACTGAAATGAAGTCCCAGTAAAGTTGAAAGAAAGATTCCCCATTTACCTCAGTGAAGTTTGGGTATGGCCTGAGATCTACCAAAACATCAGATATTCTTCTTTCCCATCTACTGTAATAAAGTCCTTACAATGGAAAGTTCAGATTCAGCAGAGAAGATCACGTTCATGGTTAGCAGTGTCAGCATAGACTGTTACACTGCAGGAGTTCCTAGATGGCGTTGACTTACATTTAATAGATGGCATTGACTTACATATACCTTATCTCCTGTCATAGTACAACTCCCTCTCACTTACTTAGTTGCATCAAGAGTAACATTGTACACATTCTGTACACATCTGATGTTTGCTTCTGACAAGAACTAAGTGCCTCTTGAAAATAGCTCAGCGCTCCACTCCCTTTAACTTCATCAGGAGATGTCAAGTTATCACTAGGAGGCATTCCAGCAACACCTTATAAGATAAGGCTATTAATCAATGCCCCTTCTAACTACAACAGAATATGGGCACAGAATTGCAAGGTGCTGAAAGCCTCCTATGAGATCAATATATCTGGTTTTCCTGCAACTAAATTAGGACTTAATCCAATATCCACTGGTCAATGGAAATTCTTCAATGGGCTTCAGATCAGGCCTTCTAATCACCACCACTGCTTTTCTTTTAGAAAATGTATAAAAGAAAACCCATTTCAACTATTTATTTTAACAAGAGGAAGAGGGAAGGGGGAACTGATGGTAACTAGTCTATTTTTCATTTATGTGGGTTTTCTTTCTACGTTAAAAATAAATTGCTAAGAAATTCCTTTTAAAATGTTGTTTTATGTTAGTTGTGAATAATTTCTCCTGTGTGTATATTAAAGGTTTTTATATCATGCATATAAATAATAATATAATAAAATAAAATCATGCAAATAATAGTAATATAATAAAAAAACACCCTCACACTTTTGAAGAGATGATTTGGAATTTAATAAATCAAACAGCTAAATATAGATGGTAGTTCATTTTCTTTACTTTTATTCCACATCAGTCAAAACTAACAAAGCTTTCTGGGAATTAGGAACATGGCATGCCCAACTGTAAAAACACATTTTCAATTATTGCACACCCATTGATCAAAACTCAGCAATCTGTATCTCAGAACTTTTTAAGAGTTCTTTCTAAAGATGAATTAATTTCCTTAAGCTTAATTTATCAGTGTAACAATGTACTTACTTTGCCAAGGAACTTCTAATGTCATGATAAGGGCTAATTTATGCCATGAAACAATGTTTAAAAAGAAACTTTTGAAAGTTATATCCCTTGTATGAAAACTAAAACCACCTAAATGACATGGGGCCTGAATCCTGTTTCAGAAGTGACTAAGACACTGCATGGGACTTGCATCACTTTTGAAAATGGGATATAGGCTCCTAAATCACTTAGCTGTTTTTGAAAATTTTACCTCAAGTCCTTAATTCTTTTGACAGTTTTAAGCAGATGCACCAAAGGCTGAATGTGGAAAGAGACTGTGCTGCCTGATCCAACCTGGTAGGACTGAAACACATTGGTGGACAGTACAGGGGAGCTGGCACATCTGCTGGAACTTTTGTGGATAAAGATACTAATCTACTCACTGAGGATGTCAAAAGTAGCACTAAACCATAGGTCGGAGGAGAGACACTTATTTGACATCTTAGGCACTGTCATAAATAGATGGGTAAGGGTTAATGTTTCTTTTACCTGAAAAGGGTGAACAAAGGGAACCAAACACCTGACCAGAGGACCAATCAGCGAACTGGATTTTTAAAAGTCAGGGAGGGAATTGGGGGAATTTCATGCTAAGCCCCCAGATTTTGGACACTAAGGTCCAGATTTGGGACAGAGGCTTTATCACAGGCACCTAAAGCAGTATAAGAAAACCATCCACTCTTTTTTTTCCCCCTTCAATGTTTCTCAAAGTGAATGAACTGTGCGAGTTTTGACAGCATGGAAGGCTATAGCAACATGGAATCATGGCCTATCTTCAGAGTGAAATGAAGGAATGACAGTAACATATGTTAAGATGTGTCCATAATTATGCCTATACCTTGGGTCAAATTCAATTGTGGTGTAGTGTAAATGAACTTAGTGGGATGAATTGGCCTATTGTCAATGACTTTTTTTCTTTCCCAAATTAATAGTCCAGTAGCGCATTGCAACTTCAGCTCTGATTAGCACCCCATTGTTTTTAGTGCTGTTCATACACAAGAAACAGACCTTTCCCTGTGGAGCTTACAGTCTAAGGCAAATACTTATGCACATGCTACTACTCATAAGGAGTAAAGATAAGTATATTCATAAGCCTTTGTAGGTTCAGGGCCTACAGACAAAGGGTATGAGAAGAGGAATTTTTTTTTCTTTTTTATACTTAATCCGTAAGATTCCCAAAATGTCAAATATTTGGTTTTAGCAGGCAAGATATGCTCTTCTTCACAGAAAATGTGTTCTTACGATTTGTTTAGCGTTTTCCCTAAAGTAGCAATTGAGGTTTACAGCCCCTTGTGAGGCTCTTGAGAAAAATTCTAGTGAGCCACGACTTCTTAATGTTGCTATAGTAACCGA
Source organism: Chelonoidis abingdonii (assembly GCF_003597395.2). Lineage (NCBI taxonomy): Eukaryota > Metazoa > Chordata > Testudines > Testudinidae > Chelonoidis > Chelonoidis abingdonii. Next base: position 24,188,551 of record NC_133785.1, read on the forward strand.
TCAGCAGTTAATGAGGCTTTTGCTTTATATTTCAACACACATCCAGGAAACCTAACAACTAGTTAAATTACTTTTAATAAATATCTTACACAATGTACCCCTGAATGTAAGACAGATTTTTTTCAAAACCAAGTTGGGTAAGCTTCTTGCTATTAGTACAGTAGACACACGTTGCTTAGAACTAACATCTGAACTGTCCCTTGAAGGAGAAATGTCTTTCTTGTTCTATCGATGGTGCATTTATTTTATGAACTGCAGTAATGCATTTTTCACTGGAATTTTGGCAGGGTATGTATCTCTCTGAAGAAGCAGAGGCATTTACAAAAGAAAATGTTACTTCAGAGATGCATAGAGTGGATCACATAAGACTGCTACAAATGCATCTCGAAATTTGTAGCTTAAGCTTTGTAAGTTATTGCCTAATGCTTGACTGAATTTGAATCAGAACCCTGCATTTTTATTTTAACCACAGAGCTTCCATAAAGGTGCATGAATTATTGTCCCCTGTTGGATGTTGCTTCAAAGGGCACACTACATATTCAGAGATTTCTGTATTTATTTATTTATTTATGGCACCATTCACTACATTTTTTCTGCATAGCTTCCTCCTACTGTTTAGTGCATTGCCCTAAATAAGCCTTAACATCACATTTCTGCATTTTATTTTATTGTAAGTAGTCATACTGCACATAGTTTGGGGGAATTGTGAGTACCCACTGCTAGTCCTTTCCATTAAAACCAATCATTCAATTTCTGGTAGCAAAGTTCTTGATCCAAAATGCACAAGCTAAAAACTTCAGTGCAAGTACAAACTATCATTAAAACAATAAAAGAAAGGACCTGCAATTCCTATCCCCACCATATATATCACATAAATAAATGAGAAGTAGGCAAAGTAAAACAGTTTTTAAAGCTTGAACTTCTTTTGTGGAAGGAAGTTAATATTTTCAGTTGTAACAGATTTGCAACATTCTTCTGTTGCATGGACCTCTTAGTAGGAGTTAGCATAAAGCCACTGACCATTTCCTTCTTACTCCTTTTCACAGGTGCAGCTCTTCAGTGCCAGCCTGATAAGAAGGGGGGCTATTGTGGCTTTTAAGGGCAGAGAGATCTTGTGATGAATGGGGACTATATCCATACAATTGATGAATTCTGTTTGAAATTATTAACCCCATGTACCTCTGAGGCTGCAAACTCCATTTTGAATGTGTAGTATTTTTGCGTTCTCTAGGTTGTGTTTGTCTCTATGTTGGGTTGTATGCAGTGTTGTTGTAGCTGTGTCGGTCCCAGGATATTAGAGACAATATGGGTAGGGTAATATCTTTTATTGGACCAACTTCTGTTGGTGAGAGAGAGACAAGCTTTTGAGCTTATACAGAGCTATTCCAAAGGCTGATGGTAAAAGAATAACAATAGAGTGTATCTGACTCTTAAGCACCCAACCTTTGGAAATCTATCCAGTCTAGAGAAAAGGCTGGTCCCTGTCCAGAAGAACTAGTTTTTTGTTTGTTTGTTTGTTTTTTATTTTGGGGGGGAGGAGAAGGAGGTCAGCTTGGCAACAAAGCCATGTAGCAGGGGGTTGTGGGAAAGCAATCAAGGGTGTCACCTGACACGGTGCTGAAGGTTTTAAAAAGGCAGAACCTGGTCTAATTGGGTCAGGGGCCATTTTCTCCAGTGTGTGAGGGAGGAGACCACTTACCATGAAACATGCATAAGGCAGGGGGATACCCCACCTTTCTGTCTTCCTGGACCCAGACTGTCCCCCAGGGAGTGGTGAGGTAACTGAGACCCCGGGACATGCATTCAGTGTTTATTGTTGTGTATGATGTATACTCTCCTGTGCTTTACATGATTAAGCATAAACAAACATAAAGATGTTAGGGCAATGTGTGTGTGTGTTGACTGCTTCACAGTGGTTGCATGCTCCTGTGAGAGATAAATTGTAAACCAGAAGCTTCACACCTATTGGGTGGAGTTCCAGGAGAGAGATGTGTTTAAATACTGGGGAATGGGAAGGCTCAGCCCTGTGACCAGAGAAGCTAGGCAACTGGACAGTGTGTTGCAGCATTCAGAGGGGGTTGCCAGACACAAAGCCTGCACCCTCAGTGAGTGCCTGGAAACCCCAAGATTGGGGCAGTGGCTGGACTTCGTTCAAACTCCAGCAGCTTCAAAACCTCAGGGATACAGACAGCAGAGTCTTAGATACTCCTCGCATCAGTCCTAGTGGCCCAGGCCAGGAAAGGTTGCCCACTGTGATCTGTGACAGGTCTGCTCATGCTTTATAATGTTGTTAGTGTTTATTGTGTTACTAGTAAAATCTGCTTATGTCAAATACAAGTTATTGAGCTCAATACAGGAGTGGCAGTCTATGGCTTGTGTAATACAGGAGGTCAAACTAGGTGATTTACCGGACCTATCCAGCCTCCAAATCTATAAATCCGTGAAACTCATGGGAGTTTTATCCTCAACGGTTGCAATGAATGAGCCTAGCTCCAATAACTTCACTGGAAATATGTCAATTTTACAACAACTGAGTCTCTGGTCCTGCGTTTATAGCTTCTGTTCAGAGCAGGGTAAGAAAGCCACATGCTTACGATCTATTAAATACTGTCACTTTTACATTGTTACAGGGTAGTACACCAGCCCCTCACATTGGTCACTTTTGACAAAGGTTTCCAGATTTCAACATTTAATTAACACCAAAAAACCCCAGAAAACCTCTCTAGTGAGTGGAGCTGTCGTGCATGTGATCTGTATTCTGATGTGCTACTGTAAAGCATCTTCTGGGGATTATTTAGTGTTCACCAGTTAGCTAGGCACAAAACACTTGGGGTAGATTGAGCCATGTCCCCATCCCCATCTCTTTACCACCTGTGGATGTTATTGTCAATCCAGGTGCAGTATTAATGCATTCTCACCCCTGGTTCTCCAATCCCAGTCTGTGTGTGTGAATCATAACCACGCTCTGTCTGAGCAAAGAAACATATTACTAGCTCTCTTAGCAAGACCTACAGTAAGATTTTGTTATATGGAAATTGTTTTTACCCTTTAACATGCATCAAATGCGAGCTGCAAAGGAGATAATATGTAAAACTATAATAAGGAGGAACTGGAAGCCATGGCTGCTCAAATGAAGAATTGGAGAATATCTAAAATACATAGTTTAAATATTTTAATAATGTTTTTTTGGAAGGCTATCCTAACATATTGCTTTCTGTATCTGAGTCTCTCTCACTGTTAACTCTTTACTTAGTTTCAATGGTACACCTCTACCTTGATATAATGCTGTCCTTGGGAGCCAAAAAAATCTTATCATGTTATAGGTGAAACTGTGTTATATTGAACTTGCTTTGATCCACCGGAGTGTGCACACCCCAGAGCACTGCTTTACCATGTTATATCCAAATTCGTGTTATATTGGGTGGAGTTATATCAAGGTAGTGGTGTACTTATATGCTGGTCAAGCTGACAGAGTTGCTTTGATTTACAACTCATTGACGACAATGCAAAAACTCTCATTTACAGACTTGGATCCTTAATGTAATATCCATCTCTCAAATCAGCTCCTCAAATCCCTTGCCACTTGAGCACCTTGATATAGTTTGGATGTATTGCTTTTGCGGGCTAATGGCTCTTGAACACTAATGTACAAAGACAAAGTTCCAGACTACTAAAGATTCAGTTTTATTGTCAGTGCAGCCAATACCAATGGCAGCGAGAAAGTGAAGGTATAGAGATTTCTCATTGTTGCTTGTGAAAAGGTCATGTTGCCACCCAGGCTCTTCCAAAGGATGACCCATGCTGAGCTTTGTAGTGTTGTTATAGCTGTGCTGGGCCCAGGATATTAGAGAGACAAGGTGAAGGAGGTAATATTCTGTAAACCTGAAAAAACAGACACTGGACAACTGGCACCCATATAGCTCCCCCTCTCTCAGCACTGCAACTGCTAGGCTTCTTGTACTTCCTTCAGCTATTTCTTGTTTTTCTGACATTGCTCTCCCACTATATCACTCAGTATCCGAGGCCTGACCTTCAGCTGCTTCCTGCCCTTCCAGACTTGTCCTTTCCCTGCATTTCTGAGGCCCCTCCAATCTCTCCACCATGCACATATTTTTCGTGAGATGGTGAAATTGACCAACCTTTCCAAAAGCTGGTAAACCCAATGGGTATGATTTTCTCCTGTCACCTCTTATGGTGCAACCCTCTGCACTTCCAAGCTACATTCTGAAGGAGTATACCCAAGGATCTTGGGGGGGAAAAATGCTTTCTTAACCCCGTAGAGTTTCTGATCAGCTGAATGTTGTAACCAAATCCACTCTTTTCCATACACATTCACCCTCATGTGAATGGTTTAATGATATGTGAGCTAGTCTTAAAAGATGTTTCTAAATTCATCTGATATCAGTTTGCCTGGCCCGAACATGCTTTTGAGATTAGCATGGAACATGATTAGCTCATTGGCTGTGATCTAGAAAAACCTCAGGCAACAGATATTAAGAAAGATGTTTCATAAATGCAATATCAGTTCAAAAGCAGATTTAAGAAAACATCAAAGCTGTAAAGAGAATGCAAAGCCTTATACAACATGTGAGACAAGCTACAGAAAATAAAAATCATTTAAGCTCTGCTCATTTTGAAGAAGTTAGGGGAAATAAAATAGAGACCTATCAAGATTAAGTTTATAGTAATGGGAGAGAGGGAGATGGGAAAGATTTTTTTTAAGGGCTTTGCAAGTGAAAAAAAAAACATTGAATATTTTGCACTCTTTTTAATCATCAATAATTTTTTTTAATATGTGAAAAACTAACTTCAAATGAAGCTGTCAAGAAAAAAAAGCAAACATGTTTTCTTGTAAATTACACTCTAGATTTTTAAAACAAAATGTTTTTTTTTCTGATTTAAACTATTAATTAAATGTTGTATTTCATTCAGCTGGGGCAATGAAACATCAGTAGATTGTCATGTTTACAGTGCCAAAAAGTGTGTGTTTTACAGAAGACGAGGCTCTGAGCTCTATTGTTTTGTCACTTTATTCACAAATATAACAATATTCACATCCACAGAATGTAACACATTTGTAGTTTTATGTCAAATTCACGATGTTTACTGGTAATGCATCTTCGTAAGATCAAAGATACCAAAAAAATTCACTTTTTGATCTACATGATTCACCGAATTATTTATCTGGAATATACCAGCCACCAACAAGCCCAACTTCCCAGCAAAAAATCTGACACTAATCTGTTATTTGTGCTACAGAAAGGGAATTACTAAATGGCTGTCATAAAGTTCAGAAATGCTGTACAAAAAATAAGAATAATGCAACTAAAACAGAACATCAAAAGAAACTTTTAGTATCTGTTTGTTTAGTGCTTTGTGGTTTCAGTTACAAACAATCCCTTCCTTAAGGAGACCCTTGAGATATATGCCAGGACAATATGTGTTGACATTGGAGAGACAAAGCCACAAGTCTGTTGTTAGAGGTGGGAAAATCTCATAGGTTGAGTTACCATTATTTATTATGATCCTCACCATCTTGGGGGAAAAAAAGAGCTGAATGTGTATCATCTGTTATCTTGTCTTTTGACTTAAAAAAGAGTCTCAAAATAAATTTTCTATGAAGTAGCCTTAGGGATTTCAAGACCGAATGAATTATTACCAGAGCAGTATGAGCTTGGAGCACCATATTTGCTTCAAACCTGGCAAAAGCTACTCCAAGTCCCTGAGCCTTGCTTGTCTGCCTTCCTAATGGAGAAAAGAATGATCTTAAACACAGATGGTTCTGTGTAAGCCTGCTACCCTACGCAAACTTATAACATTTACAGGCTGGTGAGTGCATTTAGCCAAGATCTCTAGAGTCCAGAACTGCAGCCTCAATAGCTTTGATGGATAGATTAGATGTTAAGTATCCATTCTAAATTGGCAGCTACACTATCCTTCCATTTAGTAAATTGAACTGAAATGTTCTTAAAGCTTACTTTGGTTTATATTAACCTTGTGCTCCTTAATCACTTTTAAAGAACTGAGAAGTGCAGAACAGGAATGGAAATGTAACTTCAAATAGCCTCTTAGCTGAGAAAACAAAGATAAATAGAAGAAAAGGTTGAAAAAGAAAAAAACTCTCATACCCACCTGATCACTTTTGACCTATAAAACCCTAAATCACTTGAGACCTCTCTACAAGAAATCAAATTACTTATCTGTGCTGGAGCCCAGCACAATCTTGTCCCAAAAGTCACGGCTCTTTGGTCCCTTCGTTCACCATTGTGCAACACTTGTGTAAATATCCAGAACATACTCCTCGTCCTTTTGCTATTGTTGTGGAATGAATTATAGAAAATTTCTACAGTAGATTTCTATTGGTCAGCAGAGAATGTGATATTAGTGGAAGGCACCGAGGTGCTTGCCTGTTTGCCTGCCACTGCTATAGAAATTTACAGTATGTTTAGCCCCACAACTAAAGCCTAGTAACAATCCATTCTTCAGAACACCCAACCTAGATAAAGCCACCCTTTAAAATGTGTTTTTTTTTTAATTTCAAAGCCCAATTCTTTAGTGCCTTGACACCACCGCAGACCACTGAGGTTTCAAATAGCATGAGGTAATTTTCAAACTGGTTTATAGAAGTTCCAAGGCTGTTCTCAGAGTAACTTCTCCAATTTCTTGGGTTGATTGTGTGGTTTGACTATAACCATGATCTTGGCCTGAATGCCGTTATTTTTTTTCCAGCTAGGTTACCATTGCAGTTGCCCTGACACCTTAATAGCATTGTCTTCATGATTTTCAAAAGCTCTCATGTAATTCCTGATTGTTCTGCTTTGCCACAAAGTGGAGGATCTACTGTTCCCATAAAAAAGTCACCTTCCAAGCCAGAGATGTGTAATGATGCAAACAATTCAAGAGTTGATGGTTCCTTAATGTTTCTAAGGCTGTGAAGCAGAAAGCAGTGTCTTTTGAATAGGACAAGTTTGGGGATTTGTATAACCATTTAAACATAAAGTGCCCTTTGAAGACAATAGGAATCTTTCATTGACTTCAGGGGGTCCTGGATGAAGCCTGAAGTGAATGAAATTCCTTTTAAATATGATTATACCTTTCTTATTATCTGGAGTGCAAGTGTTTCTTGCTTTGATAATTAAGATAACCTTTTGTTGAAAGATCTAGCCACTATACCACTACATTATATGTGCATTGCTGATGTGAGAATGTTTTCAATCTGAAATCACTCAATGAAATACTTTGAGATGAGCTTTAAAGAAATTGAGTCACCCATGAGTGTCACACAAATAATGTATGCAGTGTTGTTGTAGCTCTGTCGGTCACAGGATATTAGAGAGACAAGGTGGGTGAGGTAATATCTTTTGTTGGACCAACTTGTAGTGGTAAAAGAGACAAGCTTTCCAGCTTACACAGAACAGATCCCAGTCAGCCACTTTTGACAAGTGAAATGTGTTGTGGGTTTTTTTTAAAGCACTGGTGTCTGAGTAGTACCATATTTTCAGTGAAACGTTCACGCAGTAAATGGAGAGTCCTGGAGAGAACACGGCATTACTGATTTTCCCATAATGGGACCAATATACATAAAATTCTTGTGCCAGCCCATTCATTCTGAAATGAAGAACTGAGAATAAAACATTATATCCTTCCAAAGAGAGGGTCAAATTCCAGTATCAAGAACAAGATACAAAGTCTCACTCTTCTCAAATAGATGTATTCAGCTAGACAATTTTGCAGAAGGCTGTAATGTTTCATGATGTTCATATCCGTTTGCAGTTTCCAGATCCTGTCGTCATAAAGCAAGGAGGCCTTTGTGTTACACTACAAAGTAATTAGAACAATAAAATCAAAGCATTTGGCCAAATTATCTTTCCACAGGAATTTGGGGGGAAGGCTCAGAACTTCTCTTCACAGTGCAAAATGTAGACAGCAGCAGCTGACAAAACATTTGAGATTTGATTCTCTGACCATATCAGTTTTAGACTGATAATCCCATTGATTTCAGTGAAGTTACTCCTGATTTACACTAGTGTAAGTAAGGAAACAAGCAGGCTCTTGGCCTTTTAAAATGATCTTTAAATGATACTTGCTTCATGTGCATGCCAGGAAAATCCCACTCGCATTTGAGGCATTTTGTCTTAAATTGTTGTGAAGCAATTTTGCTTTCAAACATTTTCTGCATTTGACTCCAGAAGCAGGTGCATTTCAGTCCGGGATGAAATGATTCTGATACATTGGGCCAATTCCTGAGGCTCAAGCAAGGGTTGTGGAACTCCTTAAATTTTGCACAGAAGAATGGATTGGGGGGTATTTAGTGAGAGCAGAAGCTATGCATGTCTTGCACAGCTCTGCAGGGATGGCTTCCATGTTGTTGCAGACAGTAATTTTGAAGGAGTCCTGAAACACTGTGCAACTAGGCCACACCGCCTGCTATGCTGAATGGGGGACCCACTGTATGACATGGGAGAACACAGCAGTGGAAGGAATAATGCAGCTCTAAGTCTGCATTAGCAACTGTGAAGAGGCTTTGTTATCTCTCTGTAGCAAGGGAAACAATTCTGGCCTCCCCACTGTATGGCTTATTTCCTTCAACTGTACACGAAAGACATAATATGGCAGATTGGAAGTGGTCTGGGATCTTTCTCAATAAAAGGTGCTATAGAGTAGAAGACATGGTTATGTTAATATGGAAAAGGAGACACTTATTTTATGGATTGGTGAGAAAAAAATAATTTACTCTAAACAGGCCAAATTTTCAAAAGAGCACTAAGCTCCAATGAACAGTTCTAAGCATCCTCAACTTGCACAATGCAAACTCCAGCATGAGTGCATGCTAACCATGGGTCATGCATATCCATCGTTCTCTCTCTCTCACACTCTCTCTGCAGGAGGAAATCATGCTTTGTGTGCGCAGAGTTTAGCTGTGCCATTTTAAAAATGTGTCCAAAACGCCCATTTCTTTTGTTGGCTTGCAAAAAGTCACACCCTAATTTAATCCTGGGTCTGCTAATTACTGGAATGTCTGCGGGCGCATAGTGCCTTTTTATGGCAGCTGCTGATTGTTGTAGTTAATGTTAATATAACATTCAATCGATATGATTTTTATAACACCTTTCCTAGACATCAAGACATTTCACAGACTTAGAAACTACGCACGTCATTTAGAACTGAAACGCATCCATTCCTGATGAGACTTGTGGTCGCCATTAATACTGTCAGCAATACTACAAAGATGAGGAAGACTACTGTATGTAATTGAGGCCACAAGGAAATGCAAATGGAATATCTTTTCTTGTGGTGAAATCTGATCCCTTCTGACACCATCTTTCCACCTAGCACCACATTACCCAGGAGAATAAAAAGTGGCAGCAAAGTGCCCTCCCAAACAGAAGGCGAGGCTGTCCCCTCTCTCCACACACCACAGAGATCAAATGCCTTCGTCTCCACTGGGTCAGCACTTTGCAGTTTTGTCCCGGGGTGGAGACAGTGGAACAGAGGCGCAGCCACACCATGTTGCAGAGATCCTGGCAAGCTCATCAAACTTCTTATTTTCTGTGTGGAAATATGCTTGGTAATTACTGTCCCTTTGCACCTTCTATCCCTTTTCCAAACTAGGGCAGGATGCATAGTGTCTTGTGGAAGTAAATCCAGGCACAAGCACAGAGTTTAATGCTCTTTTATGGTATGTCTACAATGCAGCAGGGAGCGTGTTTCCCAGTATTGGCAGAGAGATACACACTAGTTCCACTCAAGCTCATGCACTAAACTCGAGCCACATGTCATTATTGCAGCCCCATAGACTTTCATTATTGGTCACATTCAAATTCAGGATTGCCATGGTGTTAGAAAGGTCTGCTTTTCAAAGATTCCCAAAGAACTGCTAAGAGTGTTGCAGTCATTTTACCATCGATAGCTTCCTGGTGCTTTTTTGCTTCTGCACATTTTATTTTCTCCATAAATAACCTGCTTGTTTCCTCCTTTGGTGCCTCTGAATGAGCACAGAATAGACATCAGGATGTATTTATCTTCTCTGTTCAACCTTTCCTGTGCTACATAACTCTGTCAATGCACATGCCAAGTTTCTCCCAACAGCAGTTTTAAATTTCCTTTGTCTATGTTTACTCTGTGTTTCTGTATGCTTTAACCTCTTTTTACTCTTCCTTTTTGTAAATCCTTCGCTCATTTCCTTTGCCATCATTTTAAAGCACTTCCTTTACAACCTGCAAATGCTTGAAGTCTTGAGTCTGTGTTGTGAGAATTTTGAGCCGCCAATGTGATATGGCCATTAAAAAAGCTAATGCGGTTTTAGGATGCATCGGGCGAGGTATTTCCAGTAAAGATAAGGAGGTGTTAGTACTATTATACAAGGCACTGGTGAGACCTCATCTGGAATACTGTGTGCAGCTCTGGTCTCCCACGTTTAAGAAGAATGAATTCAAATTAGAACAGGTACAAAGAAGGGCTACTAGGATGATCCGAGGAATGGAAAACCTGTCTTATGAAAGAAGACTCAAAGAACTTGGCTTGTTTAGCCTAACCAAAAAAAGGCTGAGGGGAGATATGATTGTTCTTTATATATATATCAGAGGGATTAATATTAGGGAGGGAGAGGAATTATTTAAGCTTAGTGCTAATGTGGAGACAAGAACAAATGGATATAAACTGGACACTAGGACATTTAGACTTGAAATTAGACAAAGGTTTCTAACGATTAGAGGAGTGAAGTTCTGGAACAGCCTTCCGAGTGGAGTAGTGGGGGCAAAAGACATATCTGGCTTTGAGACTAAGCTTGATAAATTTATGGAGGGGATGATATGATGGGATAGCCTAATTTTGGCAATTAATTCATCTTTGATTATTAGCAGGTAAATATGCCCAGGGGTCTGTGATGGGATGTTAGATGAGGTGGGATCTGAGCAACGACAGAGAATTCTTTCCTGGATGCTGGCTGGTGAGTCTTGCCCACATGCTCAGGGTTCAACTGATCGCCATATTTAGGGTCAGGAAGGAATTTTCCTCCAGGGAGGACTGGTGGAGCCCTTGAAGGTTTTTTGCCTTCCTCTGCAGCATGGGGCACAGGTCACTTGCTGGAGGAGTCTCTGCACCTTGAGGTCTTTAAACCACGATTTGAGGACTTCAGTAACTCAGACATAGGTTAGGGGTTTGTTCCAGGAGTGGGTGGGAGAGATTCTGTGGCCTGTAGTGTGCCGGGGATCAGACTAGATGACCATAATGGTCCCTTCTGACCTTAAGTCTATGACTCTTCATTGTGGCTTCCAATTTTTTTTCCATATTTTCCTTCTTTTGTTCATTCTTTGGCAGGAACATATTCCAGATAACATGCCTTATAAATGTTGATATAACTCTTTCTCCTCCAGTCCTACTTTCAGGGCACTGTAGTTCTGATAGACTGTAACACATGGAGGTATGTTGAGTGTCTATTCTCCAATAGTGAACCTGGAGTTAATGCACCTTACCCGTACATCTGCCAATAGTGGATGTCTTTTTTTTTTTTTGTGACTTGGCTTTGAATTTTGTCATCTGTTATCTTGTCTAACTACAGTAGGAAACTTACCCATTGCTAACAATGGGTATCAATATTTGGTGCACCTAGTCCAGAGTTGAAAAAAGCTTAACTTCATATATAGACAGGACCAAACTGTGTCCAGCATCATTTCAGAAACTGTGGCTACACTTTGAGAAAACTGAGCTGTGAGCACAACACTGTTTCTCATTGTGGGCTGAGGTAACTTGTTCTCGTGGGGAAAGTGCTATCTGACGGCAGATTTGTCACACTTGACTATCTTCTAGGTTCCACTGTAGTGTTGTGTGGAAGTAAATACAAATATGATGCTACTCTTCTTTGATTAGCAGAGCTCTAGCAATCTGTTCCACGCTATCAGCTCCTAGAGAAGATTAATATCCAGCAGTGCTAAGCATCTCATTTTGCTTTACAGTAGACTTAAAGGAACAGACCATTACAAGGCACAAGTAGAAGGAGCCAGGAGAGCAGTACAGAGGGTTGGGAGCTTTAGGGATGTCCAGAAATCTGCAGAACTGTCTTTTGCATTTCATATGTATCATCCCTGGACTACTCTGAAGTTGCACATCATACTGCTAGCACCGTGCAAGAGTCAATCCTCAAAGAATTTAAACTCTGAGTTTGTACCTGTTATTTTCCCCCCAAAAGAGCAACATGGGGGCTAAGGTTTAACATGCTTTTTTGAAGCACTGAAAAATACCACTCATATCTCCCTGCATGCAAACAGTGTCAAAACTGAAGCTGTGAGAAAGGCCAAAGAGCCTTCACTGGAATAAGAACATAAAAATGATTAACTGATGCTGTAGTTTTAAATTCCATGCACAGGAGCAGCCTGTTCATTTTTCTTTCTTTCTGGGTCATTCCACTTTTACTTCAGCAAATGAGAAGTGTTAGAGTAGTCGCAAGACAGATGTCACAGGGGATCAGACTCAACTTGGATAATTACATCCTGCCCACCCACATTCCCTTGTTGTTTCAATTCAACATGTGGCAGTTGGCACTAGATTCCGTTGTTGCTTCAGTTAAATATGTCAGGCCAGATTTTCAGAGGTAGCCTGTGATCTTGTGTCTGCATTTTTTGCACTTGCAAATAATTGCATTCATAGATAATTTCAATATTCCCAACTTTTGTGACTTTATCATATTACTTGTTTTTTATTACAGACTCAGAGCTTGGAGTGATGGGATTACGTGAGAATCTCAGCTTTCATTTAAAAACAAAAGTGATGTTTTGGCTTGAAAAAGTGGCCCAAATGCACCATAAAGGCTTAGAAACCAGAAGGCAAATGAAAAGAACCCCAAATGTTTTTTTTTTTAAATCTCATGAATTCTAAGCAAAAATGTATCTGTAATTACTGTATTGTCAACCCCAACTGTTCAAAAAATAATATCAAGCCTCACAAATCATGAGATTAAAAAAAAATTTGGAGCACACTGTAGTAGGAAGTAGGTGTACTAGCAAAGTGACTTGTACAAGAGCTTCTCTGGAATAGCCAAGTGCAACTGTAGTTATAAAGGGATAGATGAAGATATAAACATTTCCTGTGGGCAGTGGTTGGCCATGCCGTCTCCAAGCAAACCAAGGCATGCATTGTGACTGACAGTCGCAATTCTCTTCTTGCTTCCTGCAGGCAAACTGCTCTGCTGTATTGGTCAGTGCACTGTGTGGGTGAGGAGTACAATCAAAGCTTCTCCCACTCCCTGCCCAGCTATCTCCCCAGTGCTATGAACCACAGAGCGTATGGAACCTATATGTCAATTTTGACCCCAAATATGCCATTTTAATATTAATGTAGGTGGCTGTTTATAAGGTAGCTGTACTAAGAATGAGTTTGATTTTAACTGGCAAGGAAAGGCCTGAAATGTAGATGAAAACCACCTTCAGATGAATTCTGGATGTTACCACCTCACATTTTCCTTTATCCTGAATTATGGACTTTTTAGAACAATGCAATCCTTATTCGCCACTTTCAAGGAAGGGAATATATTGTTATGTGAGGGACATGTGGTTCCTTTGACATTCTTAAACATTGCAAATGCTGCAGAAAGAGGGAAGAAATGACAATCTATACTCGTTTTCCTCCTCCCTTTCTTTGGCAAATTCCTATTTGGGTATGTTAGATAGATAGGAGATGTTGCTTGATCCATTGACTATGTATTAATTAAACTGGTTACTTAAAAGTTCCCAATTAACACTCTGAGGTTTGATTGGTTCTCATCCCAAGATCAGGCTCAGTATTATTACAATTCCTGTTTAATTAGGAACCCCAATGTGCAGAGTGGCAACACTCACACTTAGGAAAAACCTCCTGTGTTTGTAATAGTTTTATTAACACAGTTAGCAAAATTACAAACACTCCAGCCCTGGAAGGTAGGTAGAGAGAATACAGAATGAGCTGAGAATCCATATATTCACACCATCCCTTGCAGAACAATTTAAAGTGTCCCCCCTCCCGTCACCATCACCAGTGGTCGTCACCCTGGCATCTCCCAACACACACAGGCTGGAATACATCTGTTATAATATGTTATACTGACACCACCATGCTTTATGTATATACAGTAGGGGTTTCAGCCCCTTTTCTTTGTTTGCAGTTCCTCACTCTACTAAGGACACTAAGGGTGCCCTTCTCCCTGAGGTTATTAATCCTTTTACCTCAAGTTCATTAACATGTGCATCCATTAGTTACCATAGCATCTCATGCTGATACACATGCTGATGTCCCTAACTTAAAATATCCCAAGCTGGTATAAAGTAGCATCTTGTGATTACCTGTCAGCAGTTTAGCCATTACTGCATTCTATCCTGTGCTATCTTACTCTTGGAGAGCTACTTATTCTAAAGCTTTTGGTGCCTTTGGGCCTTGATTAGTTTAGCTATTGTCTTATAGGCCTCATTGCATTAGTATCTTAACTTACAACCATGCATAGGTCTATGCACTTATACCTATAGGCTACAGATATTGAATGGATTCATTAATAAAAGTGGGAAATAAGATTTAACCCACCAAACGTCTCAAAATATGTTTAATTCCTAAACCAGTAATTTAATATCTCAAGAGATTGCAAAGAATTTACCTACAAAGATTGCTTTAGTTTAATTTGCTTTGTACAAAAGCAAATGAGGAATCCTGTTACAAGTGTTCAGACTCAGGTATCATTTATCCCTCATTAGTATATCAACCAAATGTTAAGGCCACATGCTTATAGTTATGCCTGAAAGGAAAGAGAGAGTCTGATTTTTTTCCAGTGCTCCTTTCCTTATGTCTGAACAAGTAGGCAACCTGGAGCCATTCTTGATATTTAAGATATTTGAACTACAAATTCCTGTATTATAATAAGGCATGGAACTTTGAATTAAGTCTAGTAAATTCATGAATATGTAGCTAAATTTATGTACCTTATATTTGTAAGTAGGCATTTATATTAGTGTAGGAAAAATAATTAAGTTATTAGTATAAGCGATGGTGCTGAGATGCCTAGTGACATACAATTGAATATAGGAATGTGTATACAAAGATTAACAGGAACAACTGGGAGAAACAGTAACAAGAAACCTGGAAATGGCAGAGATGCTTAATGACTTCTTTGTTTTGGTCTTCACTGAGAAGTCTGAAGGAATGTCTAACATAGTGAATGCTAATGGGAACGGGGTAGGTTTAGAAGATAAAATAAAAAAAGAGCAAGTTAAAAATCACTTAGAAAAGTTAGATATCTGCAAGTCACCAGGGCCTGATGAAATGCATCCTAGAATACTCAAGGAGCTAATAGAGGAGGTATCTGAGCCTCTAGCTATTATCTTTGGAAAATCATGGGAGACGTGAGAGATTC